>NC_139939.1:23090014-23587628 GCF_963454915.1 Gymnoscopelus microlampas
TGTGTACGGGCAAGCCGAGTTTGACCTTCTCCATCAGCAGGGTATGTTTACATTATTTATTTGTTTATTTTGCTAAAGCTGACATTAGTTCTGACAAAAAATACAGCAAAGGGTTTTGAGACCACCGGCCGTCATTAACATGTATAGAGTCAGTCATGGGGGTAAAATGACTCACCTGTGGCATTTCAGCACAGGCTGTCATAAGGCAAAGAACCTCCAAAAAACAATTCTTACCTTTACTTGTATCGCAAATCCAATATGACCATGAAATAAAATGCATAACGTTGCAAAATATGTCGAAGCTAATTGAGTTCAATGGTGTATCAGTGAACAGTGCCAGCAAAATTATTCTAGCAAAGCCAACGATATCGGGTCTTGAGACTTCCGACTACATGTTCTGATGCTGCTGATGCAATAAAAGCCTGTCATTCATACGGGTCACATTCACACTGTTTTATGTTAAGGATGGAAGTGCCAACATACAGTTTCTTGTGGCATAATTCAATTTGCATAATGTTATTTTTTTAACACAAGAAGGATTACAACCTAGCTCGGTTATCAGACAGCGCCATATGTTCACCTGTTGGTTTCTAAATCTGAAGATATTCCTAATTGTAATACAAATAATATGTATATAATTACATTATATTGTAATTACAGTTAAGCGCTCATAATGCTTTATAACAGTAATTATAACACATCATAAAGCTAATTGTTAGTGATTGATGAGGTCAGGTATCCTAATACTTCATAAATACCGTTCACTTGCTGACTTTTTCTGACCAGGATCATATTGTATTATAATTCTCATAGTTATACATGAGTAGTAATACACAGTAATACATTATAATAATCTCCCTCTATTTGTACAAATGTTATCCAATCAGTAGAGAAAATTCCACAAAGATCATTTATTTTATAGTGAGTGTTCCAGTTGCAATTCTGACTCCTTTTTGTATTAACACTTCCAATTTCACTTGTTAATCCTGTATCCTGTATGAGTTTTCTCTCCTGATTGGATAAAATTGGTATCCTGTCCCAAAAATATATTTTCTGTTCACTAAAGAGACAGAGTTTTTTTTCACCATGTGCTGTAGCTGGGTAGTTTGACAAAAGCTACATTAATACATTTTCATTGGCACATCAACATAAAAGAGGACAACATGAGTTTTGAGTGCATTTCATCCATACATGCCATCTCCCTCTATTTGTAGCTACCAATTTCAGACTTTTGAGTGGATTTTGTCCATCATATCAAAGAAAGAATTCTCCATCTCATCCATTTGCTTTTACACAGCCGTGTGTTTCATCCAATCAGTCAATAGCTTCCCAGGCTGAATGCCATGATGCTCTCTGATCTAATGGTTCATGAAATACATACAGTAGAGCATAGAGCATAGAATACTAAGAGCGTGTGCCTTTATCAGCCAGGTGCTCAAACATAGATAAAAACAAAAACCTTTCATTCATATGGAAAATCTTTTACCATGTAAGCATGCCTCCACCACTCTTCTCACAAAGACCCTTCCTTGGCAATTACCCATGCAAAAATCACATTGAAATACCTACTTCCTATTTTCTCAAATTCAAAATCAAAGCCTGTGCACTATAAAGGTCTAGCACAGATATTATCCTCTCAAACATCAAAATACGTAAATGCAGTATGAAGCAGTATGAAGTCACCATAATATGTCCATTATGTCCATTAAAGGGTAAGACCACTTTGGTAGAGGTTTGGGTTGTGTAGTTACCTTGCCATGATGTAACTCCAAAGGTGGGCAAGAAATAAAAAATGATTGCTCCATTGATTAGAAATTGACAATTCAAAATATGCTCCTCATTGACTTACATTTTACGGTAAAACAGCTCTCAAAGTCACTCTTTTAGCACATAAATGAACCCAAACAAAGCTGATTCAGACAATATAGAGCATCACCAAACCCAGTACTGTTTTTTTTTTAAATAAAAATTTCAACTTCCTGTTGATTTTACCATTTGAAGATCTGGATCCGGATCCGCGGATCCAGTCCAGGTTTTCTACTAAAAATGGCAAAATCAACAGGAAGTTGACATTTTTATTTAAAAAAAAAACAGTACTGGGTTTGGTGATGTTCTATATTGTCTGAATCAATGTGCTAAAAGAGTGACTTTGAGAGCTGTTTTACCGTACAATGTAAGTCAATGAGGAGCATATTTTGAATTATCAATTTCTAATCAATGGAGCAATTATTTTTTATTTCTTGCCCACCTTTGGAGTTACATCATGGCAAGGTAACTACACAACCCAAACCTCTACCAAAGTGGTCTTGCCCTTTAAGCTCATACAAATTGACATAACAGCCTTAATTAACCATTAACGAGTTTCGGTTAACGGTTATGAAAAACATTCAAAATGGTCATCTAGTACAACCATTGTTTTTGTTTTTAGCGGCGCTAGCCGCTCTATACCTAAAGGTATAGAGCGGATATTATTAGCGGCGCTAGCCGCTCTATACCTTTAGGTATAGAGCGGATATTAGCCCTCCTATACCTGGCTTTTGCGTCAACGTTCTGATTGGTCAGGCTCGCCAAGGTTCTGATTGGTCAGGTCCGTCAACGTTCTGATTGGTCAGGTCCGTCAACGTTCTGATTGGTCACTATTCATGACATCACTATGTTACTATTCATGACATCACTATGTTACTATTCATGACATCACTATGATGTCATGAATATAGAATTAGATGTCTATATAAACAATGACTAAATAAACAATGAGTAATATCTAGAAATATTTAATAATATCTATGACAAAATATATCAAAGGCGCCGCTACCTTCACACAGGTGTGATTTTTTTGTTACATTGGAATATGGAATGTGTTCCAGGGCCACAAGAAAAGTACCCAGGGTCCAATTTTGGCCCATGGGAATATAGTGCTATTTAACACTTATTTTTAACCTCTAACAGGTTCCTACATTTTACAGACATTCTGATTCACTACTTATTAGCTCAGACACACATGAGGCAGATTTGATTTGTCAGTTGCATCACAGTATCCATTTAGCTACACTATTCAAGAGTTCCTGCTATTATTTCCCATGGCAGGTGATTTCCAATACTCCATTACACTTTTCCATGCCTGGTTTAACACTCAAGTTGAGGTGGGAGTGAGGAGAAATGATTTGGAGACAGTATGGCTCTCAAGTAACCTGCACACATATAGGGAGACTATGGGGAAGAACAAGTGGCGAGACTTGAAGAGTCTAATAAAATAGAGAGTGGGAAAACGAGATCAGTTATAGTGAGGAATGATAAGGGAAAAAAGCCACGAACAGGAAGCGGGAGCGTAGAAAAGAATGGATGTGCTGGCGTGCCGGTAACCTCTGTTCTATTACCATTCACGGCAGCCATAGTCGCTACAGACAAGAGATAAGAAGAGACAATCCCATCAGGGCGTCTGCCGCTCAGCAGAATGTCCAGCGATGGAGATAAGAGAGACAGACAGAAACGACAAAGAATGGAAGCATAAAAGAGAGAGTTATAGATTCAGATTCATGAATGCGGCTCGGAGACAGGGACAGTGACTATGCGACAGACACAGAAACATTGCGTGACAAGTTGACGTCTTTGAAGAATGTTGGCCTGCATGCTGGCTGACGGGTACTGTGCCCCTGACCTTTTGGATTTGGCTATCGTACTCAGCCACACAACCCTTTAGCTGCCATTTAAACACGTATGTTTGACTTCTCCGTCAAGCCGTCATCTCTTCAAAGTCCTGCTTATTTAATTAAGCCATCAAGCACAGATTCGGCCCATGCCAATTTGCATGTGGGCAAGTTTCATAAGAGCACCCTGAATTTTGTATTGTACTGAATGCCCACGGCTTGCTGGCCGGCGTCGTTGGAAGAAAATCACATCAACACACATGGATACTGCCATTTTAAATTGCTTTGACTCATGCTCTGATATCACTAAATGCATCCAACTAGCTTTCAAGATGTGATGCATTTCCTTGAATGATAAAGTATAATTTGAAGATTCTGAATCTTGTATTTCAGTTATTTTAAGTTATTTCTGCTCTCCTGTAAACTGAGCATGCACAGGAAGATCCGGTAGTTTTTGAGATGGGTTATTAACTCAACTCCTGTTACTGTTTAATAGTGTGTGGTCAGACAGAACAGGGAAATGCATTAATCCCTCTCTGCTTCAATCTCTGTCTGCCTCTCTCTTGCTCTCTGTCTGTCCCTTTAACTGACGGCTGGTTGGTTGATCTGTCTTCATGTGTCTGTTTGTGTGGCTGTCTCATTCTCCCTCTATCCTGCTGAATCCAATTTGGTCTTTAACTCTGTGTTACCACCTCCTGAACCTCTCCCCTATCACACGTCACTTCTCTATCTCTGTTTGACTGTTGTTCGCTTGTTCTCCTCTCACTGATTGCATACACTGGCCATAACTTCCTGTCTCTGCTCTTCACTTCCTTTATGCCTTGTCTCTCTCTCTCTCTCTCTCTTTCTCTGTTTCCCTGCTCCTGTCCTGTTCCCTCCCTCCAGGGTATCTGGAGCTGCATCCATGGGGTGCAGATTGAGGAAAAGTCCACCACGGACTCCCCCTCAGCTACAATGAACATGAACATGATGAACAACACTCACTCCAACATCCTGCGGCTGCTCCGCACTGCCAAGGACATGACTGCCATCCCGGGTGTTAACGGTTCGCCACACGCTGCCCTGGACTACGGCCATGGCGTCCGCGATTCGACTATCTACGACATCCAGGAGCGCCGGCGTAGCCTGGCGGGCCATCCAGTAGACTGCAAAGACAACATGTTCAGTGACTACATCGGCGAGGTGGAGAGGACTTTTGGCAACTTGCCCCTGAAGGACAGCAACCTGTACCAGGATCATTACCTGCACCACCACCCTGCTCTGGGTATGTCCGGACCCCCGCCTAATAGGCCGCGTAGTTTAGGCAGCGCTAGCTCGTTGGAGGGTGGGATGTTCGATTGTGACAGCTTAGGGGGAGGGGTAGCACCCATCTTCACCACCCAGCCCCGTGCCTCCATGACCCTACGGAACACCAATAAGTTTGACCTGATTGCCGGCCATGCCCCTGCGGGCTCTGGCCAGGCGGGGTTCAAGGCAAACAATGTCTACGGCAGGTTCTCTTTCAAAGGAGGCACATCCAGCATGGGGCTCATCGGGGGTCAAGACAGGTACTGCGGTGGAGGCGGGGTTGGGGGAGGCTCGGGTGGCGATGACGGAAACATCCGCTCCGATGCGTCGGATATCTCCACGCACACCGTCACCTACGGCAACCTGGAGGGCGCCAAGAGGCGTAAACAGTACAGGGACAGTCTGAAAAAGCGGCCAGCCTCGGCCAAGTGCAGACGGGAGCAGGACGAGATAGAGCTGAGCGGCCTCAGGAGGAGACCCCACCACCACACCGTACACCACCACTTCCCTCACGGTCCCATGGCACACCGCTCGGCCTCGCCGCCCGTGGAGCGGAAGCGAGGAGGAGGGGGTAATTCTTCACCTTACTTGTTCCGCAAAGAAAAAGATAACCTGAGGGATTTCTATGCGGACCAGTTCCGTTCCAAGGAGGGCAAGGCCAAGTGGGAGCAGGAGGGTGGAGGCGGAGGAAGTGGCGTTGGCAGTGGTAGTGGTGGCGGTATCTGTAAGAGCTTAGTTCCCGTGGAGGACTTCTTGAAAGGTAAAAGCAAGAAGTCCGAGTGTAAGAGCGGGCTCGGCTCGGTGGCAGCAGGGCAGCAGGCTCACACCTGCTGGGAGAAGGGTGGTCCTGGGATAGGAGGGGGGGGCATAGCTGGGGGCGACTGGGAGTGTCATAACTGCCATGGCCTAGCTCACCACGGGGGAGGCGGCACCACTCGCCCCAGCTCCGCTGGCAGTAAACGGTGTGAGTCCTGTAAGAAACAACCAAGCAATCTCTACAACATCAGCGAAGACAATAACCTTGTGTTTAGCGGTGGGAAGAGTGGCGTAGGGGTTAGCCAGTCCCAAACTCAGACACAGCGCAGGAAGTTAGGGCCAGGGGGGAGGGTCTTGCGGAGGCAGCACTCCTATGACACGTTTGTAGACCTGCAGAGGGAAGGGGCTAGCCGCATGGGAGGAGCAGGCGGGGGTATCGGGGGGCAGCTCCCCCAATCCCGAAGTGTGAGCTTGAAAGACAGAGATCGTTTCATGGAGGGCCCCAGCCCCTATGCCCACATGTTTGAGAGGTATGCAGGCGGTGGTGATAGTGGGGAAAGGGCAAAATCCCCCAAATTCAGTTCATTCCGTGGAAGCGACGGGGGGTTGCACCGGCGATCGGTTGGGGAGAGAGACCTGAGGGACAGAGATAGAGCTATGATGGGAGGTGGGGGCGGTGGTGGTGGTGGTGGAGGTGGTGGTGGTGGTGGAGGTGGTGGCAGCAGGGGGGCCGGGACTTACTCCTTGTCTAAATCTCTCTACCCAGATAAGGTGAACCAGAACCCCTTCATCCCAACCTTCGGTGATGACCAGTGTCTTTTACACGGTGCCAAACCGTACTACTTCAAAAAGCCACAGACGCAGCAACATCAGCAGCAGCAGCTACTCAACAACAGCCGAGGAGGAGGGGACTTCCGTGACTCCATGGGAGCAGCTTCCTATTTGCCAGCGTCGGCCACCGCTGGGGTGATGTCCAATGTGGCCCCCAGGTTCCCCAAAGAGCTATGTCTGGGTGGGGTGGGAGGACCCATGGGGAACCATGGGACCAACAAGTTACTTCCAGGTGGTAGGGACGCATTAGGCCTGGGGCAGGGACAAAGACCTTTCAATGGTGCCAGCAATGGACATGTTTATGAAAAGCTCTCCAGCATTGAGTCTGACGTCTGAGAGGAAAGATAGTGAGAGAGAGAGAGAGAGAGAGAGAGAGAGAGAGAGAGAGAGAGAGAGACAGAGAGAGAGAGAGAGAGAGAGAGAGAGAGAGAGAGAGAGAGAGAGAGAGAGAGAGAGAGAGAGAGATCTACGGGGTGGGGAAAATGAGAGACATATTCATGAAAAGCTGTCCAGAATCAGTCTGACTTTTGAGAGACAAGAGATAATGACAGATGGAGGATGTGGAGAAAAGAACAGAGGAAGTGAGGAGGAAAAACGAGAGGCACAGTAGGCTGATGGCTTTCCTCTAGGAAGACCATATATTCTGTATTCTGTATGTTGGTCTCATGCCACTGAAATGGAGAGAAGTTGGACAATGAACCAGACTAAGCTTTGGTGAAGTCTATTTCTTATTTTTTTGGGAGAGAGAAGATTCTGCTGCTGCTCTCTGAGACTTAGAGGAATATGGGAAGGGAGAGAGGAATGGAGGGGAAAGAAAAAGATAAAATCTTCCATCTCTGCTCTCCTTCACACCCTTACTGTCATTCCCTCCCTTCTGCCGTTCCGTACACCAAAAGAAACGTTTTGCTTAGCAACGGAAATACAATCATGAATGAGAAATCAAACGCTTTCGTTGAAGTAACAGGGTAAATTAAATAAAAATTGTATTGATAATGTTAATAATGCTATTGATTATGATTATGATGTTTATGATGATCAGTTTGGGCTTGTTTTTATTTTTATTTTATTTATTCAAATAGTTCATGTTGTTATATATTTGTACCAATGTTGATTCTTTGCTAGCTTACCAATAGTACAGGAGATGGATAGAATATTTGACAGTCCAAAATTAAAACTAGAATAGATCATTTTGGGGTTCCTGTAATGTGGACTTTCTTCTTTATTATTATCAATTCTTTCTCCATGTTTGAATTGTTTCTTTTCTTTTGTTGGAGTGCTGTGAAGTGTAGTGAAAGGCATGACCTGCTGAGTACATTTGTGTACTTAATGCAAAGGAGTTTTTTTTTTATAATCACAGCTGCGGAAACCGCAGCCTCATACTGATTTGCCATTTTCCTCTTATTGTATTGTTTATTTATTTATTGCCTGGCATTATGGAGTAGATCTCACATTTAGAGCTGGATGTGCCTTATAGGATTCACAATGATCTTCACACAAGAGCGTTTCTATTTATGGACAGGCCCATCTGTAAGCAATTGAGTGAATTATGCCACTAATTCCTTATTTGCGTATCATATCCAAGAAACGTGAATATCCATCTAAAAAGGTCTTGGCATACAGAGTGAATGTCACACTAAGGGTGTGAAGAAAAACAACGTTTTTCTTCACATTTTATAGGCATCTGGCTGATGCCCTTCAGAACACACATCAACTAACCACTTGGACCCTCTATACTTAGTAAAATGGACCTGAGTTGGCACTTGGTGCACTCTATTTCCCCCTCTATACCAAATCTCTTCGCCGAAACTCTTTAAAAGCTCACAACGCAATGCCTTGTGAGCTTGTAGATTGGCTATTTTCTGCGAACGTTCCCTCCAGAATGGAGATGTTAGGTTACGTTATTTCAGCAGTTGAATAAGGTTCATAATCAATCCTAATATATTCCCAGCAGCTTTACAAGCAACACAATCAGCCTTGTGAGGGTCAAAGCCAAAGCACCCTAATGACAAATACCCTTCGTCCTTAAAATCAGCCTGTAGAGAAGTGCAAAGCAAGGACAGTAATTGCTAGTGTATATCATCAATAACACATTATAATTTGGTTGGTCTTTTTTCAATTAAGCTCTGATTTTTTTTTTTCAGTAGCTTCCTCAAACCCATAATGTCACGTTCACATTGCAAATGATCTATAAACCAGTTCACTAAATGTAGGTAAATCACCTTTTATGCCTGCATGGTCCTCTCATTGCATTCCATTGGGTTTTGTTCAAATGACAGTTTACCTGTCAGGACACGGCCACAATGGACTGTGGGAGAGAGGTCTCTATTGCTGGGATGAACAGTCTGGCGTATTCATTATTTCATGACTATGGCTATAAAGCTTTGCCGGCTGTAGAAGAAGATCATATTTGAGGAAAGAGAGAGTGGAGGAGAATCAAGTGATGCACATTATTACTATGATAGAATAAATGGCAAGAAATTAGTAATTATTAGAACTTATTTATATATGATTTATACCGTTTATATTGATCACCCCTCAGCCCCCAACACACACATTCAATACAATGTTTTATACTACCTAAATCAAAGCTACACATATTCCACTTACAGATCCATACCGACAGCCAGGATCCCACTAATTCACTCTGCACTGTCAAACATAAACAGCCTTTCTCACAATGCGTGTAACTCAAACGGAAACTATCAAGGTATATATCTGGAACATTCTGCTCAAAGGATTAAAACTGTAATGTAGAAATATGTATACTAAGGATTTGATGAAAGAGTTTGACAAAGGGAAGAATTAGTCTTTCTTCTTGTTCCAAGTTTGAGGTCCTGGGTAAGATTGTGTGCGTTGTGGAGTGTCAGTACACTGTAAAATATTGAGTGTTCATTTAACTCTGAGAGTGTACAAATGCAACCAAAAGGACCCGTTACAGTGATGATTTTACTGTGTAGAATATAAAACAGAGAGAAGGGGTTAATACAAAATGTGTCCTGAGTAAGAGTTCAGACATTGAGCTGAGTGGAAACATTTCCCTTGGCAGTGAATTAATCTCAGTGCTGCACATCAAAGCCACTTAAGATCACACACAGGTCCGCCATGCTGTTTCACAGAGGTATAGATTATACAAATAATGCTGTAATTATACTATTGTTTACTCTGTGACTGATCCCTCACTCCCATCAAAGCATTGTAATGGAACTATTCAGGACATCACTTGGAATTCAGCCGTCTCTGAACGTATTATGTTTCAAAGACTTTTTATTGCATTGCATTGCCAACCAAATGTTATGATCTAAGCACAATCTGTCTTAATGGATTTCTTATTTACATTCTTGTACACCCAATCTGACCTTTTTGAAGATTTTCCCGTTCCTGGTTGACAAGTCAGTATGTATGATACTAGTGTTTGTAAGGACTTGCATGTGCTGTATACTATGATTTCTTTTTTCTTTCTTTCTTTCTTTTTCCTGTTCTTTTTTATCTTACTCTTTCAGCCCAAAGTGGGTGATTTTGAATGATATTTGAATATTTGGAGTTTTAACAATTTCATTGATTCTGATCCATGTAGTACTGTAGGTGTTTGTACTTGTTTGTGCAAGAGAAGACAACAATTTATCACGTACCAAATTTTGGCGATACTCAAATACGTCAAAAGTGATTAAACTGGATTTTTCACTAGGGTAGCAAACAATTGTATTGTCAGTGTTAAAAGAAGAACAATTTGTAAGAAGATTAATTAAGGTTTTTCTTGATATTTTGTGTAAAGGCCTGTGAATGAGATTGAGTTCTTGATTTCTGCATTCTTTGTCATTAATGAAACCACACCCGTTCTCATTTCAAATACTTATACTTATGTCTTCCTTTGAACCTCACAGTATAGTTTTATTCTTTCTGATTGTCTGTGCCTGAATACATACGCTTGATTACCTCTGTGTGTGTACTCGTGTGGAAGAGAGACGGAGAATGGGTGTGAGAGATATAACTGTTTACTGATTATACACAGTACAATCCAAAATTACGAGAGGATTGTACTCTGTATGTATTATAATGCTGTATATAAGTAATTTACCTCCCACTCACAGAGTTTTGATAAAAAAAAATGTACAAAATGACAGAGAATAGATCTATTTCAGATACATGTTTGATTTGGAGGTTTCCCCTGCGAAATTGTTTTTGTAATGGTTTGAGGCCGCGATGTGTGCAATTCTTTATTGTATTCATAAAAGATAGTGTGTGCATTTAAAGCAGTAAAAACTAATGAAAGGTTTTCAATGTGTTTTTTTATTTTTTTCTGATTTAGTCAGTGACCAGGGAACTTGTTTTGTCAAAAACACTACAGCACCATCACAGCACCATCCCTGATTTGGTACAGATAAAGTACTGTTTCTCAAAATCTGGTCCAGGGCCCACCAGGTGTCCAAATTGATCCTTAAGGGTCTGTAACTCCGAGAGGGTACAAATGGTACCTTTTTTTCTTCTTTTTTTTTGGGAACCTCAGTCTACACTGTAAAATGTTCTGTGTTAATTTACAGACCCATGAGGGTCCATTTGGACCGCCTGGTGGTCCCCGGACACGATGTTGAGAACCAGTGACATAAAGCACAATAGAACATTGCTTTTTCACAAGTTACTCTTTTTCTTCTCAGAATAACTCTTATTTTATGTGTTTCCACACAACTTATAATAACTTATCCATCTCAGAGCTGTACAGATTGTGAAAAATGTACATATGACAAACATCTAGTTCACCCTCTCATTTTTGTATGGAAAGAAAGACAGTATTGTATGTGTGAAGACAGTAATTCAAATTTGATTGAAGATTTAGTAACATTGAAGATGGGGATAATTAAACACACAATCAATGTCGAAATGAGTGCTGAAATATTATTCTTTGGTCTCTTTGTAATAAACAAAGTGTTGAGTATTAATAAAAAATGAGAAATCTCAAAAGCATTTGTCATGTTGCTCTTTTTCTTCACAAGATTCAACAGTTATTTTGTAATTTGTTGTGGTCTTTGGCAGAAAAGAAGGACAACATGACTCTGCTCTTAGATGAGTTTCCCTATTTATATTTGGACTTGATGTAATTAAAGGGATATTTCACTTTCAAAACATTTTTGTGCCATTTAATTGTCTACTCAGGCCTTTGTGAGCCCCCCGGACAGTTTTTAAGTTGCTTTATTCAGTATTTAGATATTTGATATTCATTCTATCAGACACGCCCCCTTCCTATTGGCTACAAACCCATCATAACTTCAAACTCCATTTTTAACATGTTAGATTCATCAAAAACACCCGTCCTTGGTTTTGGTGACTCATCCTGCCCTCCTAATACGTGAGGGTGCCGTGTCTTTTCGATAACCTTTTTCATTTATTTACAACAAAAATGTAATTGTATTTAATTGTTTTCATTTTCCAAAAAATATATAAAAAATAAAAGAAAAAAGTAATTGAAAAATCAGTCACCATAACCAAGGACGGGTGTTTCTGATGAATCTAACATGTTTAAAATAGAGTTTGAAGTTACAATGGGTTTGTATAGGAAGGGGGCTGATAAAAAAATCTGATAAAAAAATATCAAAAATCTAAATACTGAATCAAGCAACTTGAAAACTGTCTGGGGAGTAGACGATAAAATGACCCAAATTTGTTTTGATAGTGAAATGTCCATTTAACATCATTAAACACACATTATCCCTGGCCTCCCTATTTTGGGCATTTAATTATAGGCGTAAATTCTCCCCCAAAAAAATCTCCTGGGCCTTGTAGCATATCCTACACCGCCGTATGACGAAGTATAAATTAGGCTTAAGTGGTTAACTGTTCCTCAGTGGGTTTAAGACTCAAGGTTATTCAAGACGTTGGTTTAGCCTGCATTTGTAGGAGGATACGGAGAGAGAGAATGAAAAATAGAATGAGATTTAAACAGAGAGAGAGAGAGAGAGAGAGAGAGAGAGAGAGAGAGAGTGGGAAGGGAAGGGGGGGAGGAGATTCACAGTGAACTATGTTCAACAGCGATGAAAGGCACCGGCGACCAAAACAACCCTCGCGCTTCTCAGACTCTCACTCTCGCTCTCCTTTCCGAAAGTCTTGTCCAGCAACAAGGGTTATTTAAAGAAGCCAACTCATTCAAAATACACTGATGTTGTTAGAATTTGGTGTGAGAATTGATCAATATGTGTATGTGATCCTGTGTGTCTCCCAGAGATGGATGATGGCCATGCGCGGTAAACAGTGCTGACAGGGAAGGAGAAGACGGAGCGCACGGCCGGATTGTGTGCGTCTTGATCGGTCTAATCTTTTAATCACTTTTACCTCCATCGCCTGTGTCTATTGTTTCTTTTCTGCTTTCTCCCTCTCCTTTCTTCTGCATTTCTATCTTTACTTCTCTTTTTTTCTCTCTCCTCCTTCTCATTCTCATTCCCACCCTTATCTTCCCTCGCTTGTTCACCCCCCTCCACACACCATCCCAACAATCCCTGGATGCATTGCAACACATGTAACTACTTCTTGACAATTAACCGTTACCTAGCAACTGGCTCTTTTTCCAGGGATGGGGAGAGAGTAAGAGAGAGAGGGGAGAGAGAGAGAGAGAGAGAGAGATTTGTATACAGTAGCCTACACTTACATCGTCATACTGGATTGGATGCAACAACAATGCATCAACATACAATATCAAAATGGAAAAGTACAGCCTGGGCTTAACACCTACACAAACTGTATACTGGTGTGGAAAAGAAGGGAGAGAGAATGAGAGAATAAATGAGAGAGACTGATAGAGATAGAGATGTTGTGAAGATTTCCACACAAAAAAAGGAGGATGAAACACTTGCTCATGTGGAATCAAAGTGGTAACAAAGGACAGGACAGCGTGTGGATGCAAGCGGAGAAGTGGGAGAAGGTTCTATCTATCTATCTACACCTCAGTCTGCCGTGGCCCGTGGATGACAAGTGGAGTCAGAGATGGGGAACAGAGAGCAGAGAAAACTATTCTGTAGAAACACTTGGCAAAGTTTTAATTAAGGCCCAAAGTTCGAGCCCAGTGCCCACAACACGCACACACAAGACAAGCCCGATTCATATTCCG
Source organism: Gymnoscopelus microlampas (assembly GCF_963454915.1). NCBI lineage: Eukaryota > Metazoa > Chordata > Actinopteri > Myctophiformes > Myctophidae > Gymnoscopelus > Gymnoscopelus microlampas. The sequence goes on from NC_139939.1 coordinate 23,103,629, forward strand.
TTGCATGACGGTGTCGCGTGTCGAAAATAGACAAGCTCACAGCACTTTGTGAGCTTCTAGGGCTGCAATTTTCGACTACACACATGCACGCGCGCGCGCCCGCACACACGACAACAAACAATATAATAATGTTAGCAGAAAATAGGCACCCCCTGCTGGCTCAGTGAGGGCCAATCGTGATTTCAGCTGAGTGAAAACAGAGATCAAGCCTCCATGAATCAGTGTAATGTCACATCACATTATGGGAGAATGCATGCCTGACACCCTGTGGCAAGAGCATGGCATCCTCCAGTAGTACAGCAGAGTGGAGTGCATACCCTTTTATTTGTTATTAAACACTTAAACCCTCTATATAGTACCCCTCTTACACTCTTTTTCCCTCTACACCAAATCTCTTTGCCGAAAATAGCAGATCAGATCATGACACATCGTGAACTTGTAGATCTGCTATTTTATATATCTGGCGTCACTAAACCTATTCATGTCATTATAGGCAAAAACATTAAATTAAAAGAATTATAAACAAAATAAAGTTCACACATTTTCACAAACACAAAAATAACAGATCTACAAGCTCATAACGGATCCACCGAGTTTGTGGCTACTTTTGCATGACAAAGTATAGAATAAGGCTTAAGTGCTGAAGACACTTATAACGGATGTATTCTAAGTATACTAAGTATGATAAAGCTTTGTGTTTTCCTGGTCTGTTGATGCTATTATTATTGTTGTTAATATTGTTGTTATAGAATATTCCCCATATTTTCATCGACACCTTAGTTCCTATAAGCTTTAAAGACATTCATTAGGAAGGCCACCCAACAAGCCCTTTCGGGTTTTTTGGCCTTTAGTTTCCGGCACATCATGTTTTGATTTTTATTTCCGTTTCTTCACATTTAAATGCATTGTTCTCTTTTTTTATTTTGATTTATAATAATTATGTTATAAATGTGCAAATAAACTAAACTAAGATCTAACCTCTCAGAAAGTTAAATGCACATATTCATAAAAATATAACGTAGAAATCTGTTATAAATCGGCATACACACTAAGGATTGTATGAGAGATCTACTAAGATCAGCACTAAAGTAGTCAACCATGGCATTTGTGTCATTAGATGTCAACCCAGTATAACACTTGATGGGAAATGGGAAAGTCTTCTTTCCATTATATTGTCAATCTAAACAGACAAACTGGTCTGAAGTACAAGCCCAGTTTATTAATGAAGACATTATAACACTTCAATTGCATGATAAACAACTAAGCTCATATTGCATATATCCTGATCTCTCAAAAGAGAAGCAGCGTGAACATAGAATTCATTATTACAAAAAGAAAGAAAGAAAGGAAAATCTGTACAATTCAAATATCAGATTCATACATTAAATATTAGCAAAACCTGTTTGGGTTATATACTTTCAACTCTTCTATTTCTCTCTATAATTGACATTGAACAAAACTTAGACCCATTCACTAAGCAGTGGTTCTCAAATATTTTTCATATCAAGGAGCCCCAAATTGTTCTGTATTTGGGCGCAGACCCCCATCTGCAAAGATTGTGCCAAAATATCAAATATCTTATCATTCTTATGTATAAAATTGTGATAAAGTGGTTAAACTGATTTTGATGCTGTATTAATTGAAATTATTATTTCACTGGGGACCCCCTGGAGGTCCCGGGACCCCACTTTGAGAACCAGTGCACTAATAGCCTACATCTATTCTATTCCATCCTTCCATTCCAGTGAATATCTATATATATTGATCCATCTATCTCTCGCTCTGAAGCACCCGTGCGCCCCCATCCCTGAAGACCCTCACTCGTTTCCTCCGGACCACTCGTGTACCCTTTGGTGGGGTCAGCTTCACCATGTTCCTCGGGGGGTTCTTGGATAAGCGTGCTACCTGGCCTCTGGTGTTGCGGGGGGCCAGAGCCATGGCGCCCCCCCTCGCCTCCTCCCCTTCCCCCCGGTAGCCGTGGCGACGCAGGAACGGTTCCAGGGTTGCTAGGCGATGGGTGAGCTCGTTGATGCGCCTGTGCATCAGAGAGACTTCCCGGAACAGGTCGTTGACAGACTCAGACAGAGGGCGCACCCTACAGGATGTAAAGGGCAGGCTCAGCCACAACATCTGCAATTTACATTTATGTTCATATTATAAAGGTCATTATAGGCACCAAATATTGCCTACAGCAGTGTATCCAACCTTTTCTCCTTGGAGCTCCCCATGACCAATGCTGAGACCCCTCCACAAGCACATACTTGTGTTTTTCAGACATGTTAACCACTTACGCCCTATATATACTTTGTTGTACGATGAATAGTGAATAACATGACAATGCGTTGTGAGCTTGTAGGTCAGCCATTTGAGCTATTTTTGAAACTATATTGTTGACAATCTATAGTGACATAGGAATATACTGTAGATGTCTGGTTGAAACTTGAAAGTGATTACATTTTCTAACAATAGTATTACTGTGCCTCACAATGATATTACATGTGGGAGTTAGCTATGTTAAAGTTACAGGATAATAGATCTCCAAGAGGATTTTGTGCAACATGTTTAAAATGTTGGACAACCTCCAAACAGACAAGACCTCATGTGTCGTCGTTGTTGTCCCCCCCCCCCGGGATATTTGGCACCCCCTCAAGGGCCTCCCGGACACCAGGCTTAGAAACACTGGCCTACAGCAGAGATTCATATTTGCAGTTGTAGGAACGTAGATTGTCTACATAAGAGAAATGCATTTTATATTTTTTTGCATATTTGCTTGTTCACTAAATACCTGGAATAGTCAGGCAGCAATGTACTTGGCTGGGAGTGAAGCAGGGTCTTAATCTCATTGAAAATACGCTTGCCCCAGGCATCCAAAACCCTGGTCACGCTGCGGACTGCGGCCACGTTGACATTATCAGCTGCAATCACCACATAATCACAATGAGGGAAGTGAAAGAATATTAGGCTGTAATGATCTTGTAATATGTAATGTGTGTGTGTGTGTGTGTGTGTGTGTGTGTGTGTGTGTGTGTGTGTGTGTGTGTGTGTGTGTGTGTGTGTGTGTGTGTGTGTGTGTGTGTGTGTGTGTGTGTGTGTGTGTGTGTGTGTGTGTGTGTGTGTGTGTGTGTATGTATGTATGTATGTATGTATGTATGTACATACAGTATATATGTATTTATTTCTGTCCATCGCAGGTCTGGAGAACCGTTCATCTGATCGACTTCGATTGAGGACCCAAGGATGTCCCAAGTCGAGTGAAAAGTCGATCTGATGAGCAGTTCCAGAAACAGACCATGAGTCTGGACCCATATCTAGACATATTTTTAAATCAAAGACAAGCCTGTATATTACCTCCCTCTCTGTAGTTCCAGTACCCATAATCCAATTCATTCTCCTCGCCACTTGATTGTGCCAGGGTTGCCATGGCAGCCATCATCAGCACCATCAACACGGTGGGATGGGTCATGATGAAAAAAACGCTCCCTTTCGTGACATGAAAAGAAAGAAAAACAAAATGATTGGAGAAGGATGTTAGGTTTCTTTTAAAAAAATGGTTAATTAATTCCACAATAAACTTCTTGGATAGTGGGACACAGAAAAAAAAGAGGAACAAATGAGTGTCAGATATGAAAAAAAAAAAGGTTTGAAGGAACACAGCACTCATTTTCCATGTGTTGTGTGTGAGCCAAGTCTCATGGCATCAATCAGTGGTGAAAACATCTCGCATTCTGCAGACATGTGCATGTTCATGTATTCAGAGTAGGCCAGCAACTTTCAATCATGTTCTTAGTGATTATTCTATTGAAGTCTTTGCCTGTAATGACATGCCGACAATCGTGATAGATTATTAATCCATTATTTTATTAAATGATGGATTATCGATTATTTTTAATAATCAATTAAATCTATTTGTTGGATTAACTGTTGCACCCCCTAGTTCAAAGCGATGTGGTCATCACAGCACAGTCAGCTGAAAATAGTGCTCTCTCCTAAAACCTTTGACATTTAAGACAGCAACCAATCAAATGACTGAAAGAACAGCTTTTAACATGAGGTCATGTCAGACAGGAGACATGTCTTGTGACCCATAACTTGGCAAATCCAATTAGTGCTTAATTGGAGGAATCAAACCAAATGTCTCATTTTTGTGCTGTGACAATTCAGCCAGTGTGTCTAGAACAGAGGTGTTATTGGCAGGGAATGACCACAAATCCAATCTACAACACAAATAGAGTGAGGTTTATATGGCTGTAATCCATTGTCATGGTGAGAAAGGTTGGGAGACCCGGAAATATAGTGAGAGCAGATGAAAAGCAGTTGGACAGCATCCAGGTGGGAAAATCTGTTTGGCATCTGTGACGCAATGAATAATCTCACACAATCATAAGCTGATGACTCAGTCTAAAGCTATTCTAAATGTTTTCATTGAAGTACCTCATGTTGCAATTGGAGACTGGCCAAAGGACCGACTTAAATTCAAAGCACCAGTTTCATGCATGCAGCTTGCATAATGTAAAACAATTCATCATCACAAATAAAACCACACAATGCAGACCAGTTCACCTAAAATACCTTGAAATTGTCTGAAACTACTACAAACTGAAAATTTTCAAAGCAACACAACAACACACACACAGAAATGTTGTAGACTGGGAAAAACAAAAGTTATCTCTCCTGAAAATGAATAAATGAGCCAATACTCACAGCTTCAAATAACGTTTGAAATAGGTTTCTCAATAGGATGCTCTTTAACGAGATAGCCTGAATATGTTATGCCTGTTTCTCTCCACTTCTGTAATCCTTTCCCTTTACTTCTCCCTCTTTACTCTCGCTTTCTCTTTCTTTATCTCTTTCTCTCTCTCTCTTTCAACTCTCTCTCCACCCTTTCCTCGCTGCTGTGATGTAATTAGCAGCAGAACGTGGTCTAGCAATGCGGAGCCACTTAAGAAACTCTTTATTACTGAACTGGTAAAGAGTTGTGGTATGCTCGACTTTCACACCCCGCCTTATCCCATCTCCTCTCTCTCTCTCTCGCTCTCTCTCTCTCTCTCTCTCTCTCTCTCTCTCTCTCTCTCTCTGCCTGTCTCTCGCACTCTCTCTCACACACACACACACACACACACACACACACACACACACACACACACACACACACACACACACACACACACACACACACACACACACACACACACACACACACACACACACACACACACACACACACATCTGTTGCCAGATGTGTGATGCTCTTCTGAAATTAATCTTCTGATTTATATGCGTTTTGTCTTTCTCTGCAAGAGACATATGGGTCAGTGGCTAGCCTATAACAACCCCTAATACTGTAGGTTCACATTTCTAAAATACTATACACAGTCAAATCCACAGTTACCTCAGAGCAAAATTAACACTGAGTATTTACTGTGAGGTAAGCTGGTCCAACAGCCTGAGTTATGGCCACTTTGATCTGTCTCTGGTTCCCACTCTCTGCCCTCTAAAGCTTGCCCTCATAAGGGTAAAAACCATACCGGAAAGAAAGGTCAATATCTTCCATCTTGAGACTGTGGGCATTTTGTCTTGCCAGATAAAGGTATCCACTACAATAAATTCAAGCTAGAAAACTGCATGTATGTTTTAAAGCACTTGGTAGTGCTTGGGGTTGTGTCAACCCCTATATATATATCGCCTGCAAAACATGCAAGCAGCAATGACCTGCTACTAGTTTGGAGCAGGCAACTACAGCATGAGAAGCAATCAAAGAAGCATAATTGGAATGGTATGGTGCCTGACAGCGATATATCGTCGCTGTCAGGCAGAAACCTTGTGTCTCCATATGTCAACTTTTTATGTTTTGTTTGAGTAAATTAATGCCTTATTTCATGTCGTACAACAATTCTGAAAATGGTTGATCTACAAGCGCATGAAAAAGGATACAGTTATAATGAAAAAGGAACAGTTTTATCACTTCTGATGTTGGATTTCAACATTTGAGTAAATTGTCAATATATTTCTACTTTTTTTCAAGTAAAGGAGGGTGGGGCCGGGGGTGGTAAAGGAGGAATATAACAGAAACTGAATGAATTATTAGTTATTGACTGGTATCCAGATGTTATTCCAGTACTTTCTTTCTTCCCTCTTCCCTCTTCCCTCTTCTCTCTCTCTCTCTCTCTCTCTCTCTCTCTCTCTCTCTCTCTCTCTCTCTCTCTCTCTCTCTCTCTCTCTCTCTCTCTCTCTCTCATTCCGGGTCTGTTTTTGTACCGTGGCTGATGTGAGGTCAGAGTTGGCCACTAATGTTGCCAGCAAAAAGATGGTGAAATAACCACGCAGAAAGGAAGGGGAAAGAGGAAAACAGACAGACAGACAGACAGACAGACAGACAGAAAGACAGACAGACACACAGACAGACAGACAGACACACAAACACACAGACACACAGACACACAAACAGAAAGTGTGCACTTATTCATTGCATGCTTAATGACTGACAAGTATTACAACAGTGAAGAGGTCACTCTTCCACACCTGCTTCATATTACCAACAAGCAATTTGTCACCTTCACCAGAACTCCGTCCTCTGATTCCCCTCTTTCATACATATTACGCACACACATATATATTCTGTCTGCATTCGTCTCTTCTCCTTGCACAAATGTAGAGTCTGATGTTATGTGTGAACTCTGCAATCATATTGTCTATTTTTCTCACACAAAACAGTACCAATTTGGAGGAAGTTGCATTGCAAAAAAACGAAACAAAAAAACGGGAACAACATGTGTGCAACGTCACAGGAGCCAAGATAAAGTGAGACACAGTGAACAAGCCCATTGAAGAAGACTGAGTCAGAACTTGGAGCACCGACACTGGAAACGATTTTTACACTCGCACTGATATTTACCCAGGGGGAATACAAACAAAAAATACAAAATGGAAACATGGATAGGACTATTTGTACTTCTCACCCCGTTCGTTGCTTCTGGAATCATGGGTCAATGTAAGGTATCTTTACAGTGACTATAATATACAGTTGTGGGTGTAGTGGAATGTGTGTTTTGTTAAAAATATGTTAAAGTTTTATGACAGCACTGAAATAGGATTAAAACTCCTCAACAGTATTGTAAAACTGTGTGAGAATAGGTTGGGTAATTTGGGATGCAAATTTGTCATTTTAGAAACGGATGAAAACCTTTACCAAGATTTATATTATACATATGATCTATGTTCGCCAATACAGCCATAGAGTTGGAGAATAGAGTCTTCTTGGCTCTAGCTGCAGAAGATCTCAATATTCAATTCAAGGTTGTTCAGCCAGTCAACCAGAGTGGCACCGGAGAGTGTTTCAACCCAATGGACAACCTGATACACAAGTTTGAACCATCCCAACCCACTGAAACTGTCAATGTGAAGCTGACAAATGTGACAAGTGCCAACACAGGAGAATACTTCTGCAAATATAAAACGGCTACGGTTTACTGGGCAGTTCTAGTGAGAGGTAAGTGAAGAAGAGAAGCAGAGGTGGAAGTAAAAACTGAAAGATTTGAGGGCAGTGAGGAGGAAGCAATAAAGCATTATGTCTAGAAACAGGAGAGATAGGCCTCGTGATAAATGTGAAGTCATTTAGACTCAAACAGGAACTGCAGTTTGAAAGTGACACCTAAATGTAAGATTTCACAGGACGTGTGAGCTAATACGATATATGAATCTAAATTATAATTTCTCAAACTGTGAAAAAAACAAGCAGATTCATTTAACGACACGTCCCTATTCTAGGGGAAACATTTTGTGACAACAGCATATCTACAAGTTCACAACACGTCGCAATGCGACATGCTGTGAGCTTTTAAATCTGCACTTTTCGGCAAATATATCTAGTGTAGAGAGCAAAAGCTGGTGGCCTTGAGGAATCTGGTCAACCAAGTATGAGGTCTATGGGTTTAACCCATTAAAACACGGAAAGTACCTGTGTCATTTTAGATTTTTGTGTTGGCTATTCAAAAATAGCAGATATTTTTGAACATTTTTGAAGAATCTGAACGTGTGAGAACTGCTGATTAAAGGCATTAGTAGAATCGGCCTCAGGTCTTAACGGTTAATGAAGTGTTTAATAGCAACAAAGTCAAATCCTCTGTGTTAAATTAACCAAATGGACCCATAGTAATAGACTTCATATGTAAAACTGACTGGCGTGTTGTTTCTTCCAGATGAGGGATACAGAGAGCGACCCTCCAGGTCGGGTTACCAGGGAGTCATTATTGTTGGTGCCGTCACATTGGTGCTGCTCATTTTTAGTGTTGCCGGCTCAGTCTATGTCTTCTGTTGGGTAAGGAGAGGTGTGGTGCATAACTTGGTGACAGTTAGGTAACAGCAGATGTTGTCATTGCTTTCTCACAGTCTTCCTGTCATGTTTGATGTCAGCGTGTCGTCAATATGACAATAATTTCAGAAGTTCCAAAATGTCCTCATGAGGAGCTTCAGTGGTGTGTGTGTGTGTGTGTGTGTGTGTGTGTGTGTGTGTGTGTGTGTGTGTGTGTGTGTGTGTGTGTGTGTGTGTGTGTGTGTGTGTGTGTGTGTGTGTGTGTGTGTGTGTGTGTGTGCGCGTGCGCGCGTGCATGTGCGTGCGTGCGTGATCCTCACAAGAGAAAAGGGTATTCTTATGGATGAAAAATATTTTTATAGGCTATAGGCTAACAATTAGGAAAACGTTCAGGTTGGGGTTAGGATTAGACATTTAGAGGTTAGGTTTATGGGTTTAGGGTTAGAGTTATATAGTAGATCTACAAGCTCACAACAGGTTACAGCGCTTGTAGATACTATTTTTGGCTGTAGGATTACGATTAAAAATGGCGAAAGAATTGCAAAAATGGCATTCATAAAATTGCCATTCTGAAATGAATGAATGAATATTTCATTTTCATGTCAGGACAATTGCTTGACCCATCCCCCACGATTCAGATCATGATACAAAAGAAAATATGAAATAAAATGAATTTCATTCTCCACCTCATTTAAGTCACATATTCACATGTAATGTGTGTGTGCGGTGGGCATGTTCTGTGTCCATCCATGTGTGTCTTCTTTATCAAGTTCATTTGTGTGTTCTTGTACCGTATCATTAATTTCAGCATAATGAGCCTGTGGAAGATGAAAGTGCAAACACAAGTGGGATTAGAGTGCAAAGGACAGAACAAAGAACAGAACAAAGAACAGAACAAAGTAGGGAAGAAGAGAACATGGCTGCAGCATCTGATTCTTTCTACGCTGTAAGATGAAGCACTCTTCAAAAAATCCTATTTCTGCTTGCATTATATTAGATTGAAATTGATTTAGTATAATACTAATACTCAAGACACCTTTTCTTTCTTTCTTTCTTTTCAGAGTCTAGAGCCTCGACCCCTTTCCATATATGAGGTGCTGAATACTTCAGCGACCGCTGGAGCCACAGGACAAGGAAATGTTCTGCCCAGGTCAAACAGATCCATACAGCAGGTCAAGGTCAGTAGAGTACCACCCAATATGTATTGGAATTGCAGGCTCAAACCTATCTTCAAAAATGTTCCAAAAAACATTGAAAAGTATGAAAATAGCAGATGTACAAGCTTACATGTCGCTCAGTAACACGTTTTGAGCTTGTGCATCGGGCTTAAAGCTGCAGTCCATAACTTATTTTAATGAATAGCACTTTGTTTTGACCTGTATGGTGGAATATGTTATTATAATTCTGTGTATACGGTGGTTGTAGTTGGTCTACCTGCTCTTAATGAGAAATGTACAATTGGTACATGAAGATCGAAACGGAAATAAAAGAAAATCCTCTAGACAAATGCGCTTTGTATTAGGTTATATATAGCTCAACAGTAGAAATGTAACACTTGCGCGGGGGGCCTGAGTTAAACTTCTGGGTAGTACTACAATTAAACAGTTAAGGTTGCAGGTTATCTTCAACATCATTGCTAACCCCTCCTCCCCTCTCTCCTTCTACAGGTGGAACAAAGAACACACAACAAGAATGATGGAGAATTTGAGTCGTTCTATGAGAATTAACCCATTAAAACCGGGAAAGCATCTGTGTCATTTAACATTTTAGCTATGTATTTGTGTCCAGTGGAAACCTCATATGTCCAAAACTGTTACTTTTCAGGATTCAAATTCAAAAGTAGCAGATCTACAAGCTCAAAACGACAAGTTCTGAGCTTGTAGATCTGCTACTTTTGGGTCGGGATCCCCAGGGGGTCCACATATGATTTTTGGGGGGGGGGTCCCCAGATGTCAGTGAAGTGTCAATTTTTTAGAACCTTTTTAACACCTAAAAATGTTATTACTGCATCAAAAGTAATCAACAAACTATACCAAACATAGGCCAAATTGTCAAATAATTGAAGAAAGAGCAAAGAATTGTGAAAATAGCAGATCTACAAGATCTTGTAACACGGCTATTTTCATAATATTTATCTGTGGAGTTAAACAATATGTAATGCCTTAACTCCTACATGCCAATAGTTTGTCGGGTGGGGGCCTGGGGGGTCCCCAGTTGAAATATAATTATTTTGTGGGGTCGCGGCCTAAAAAGGTTGAGAACCCCTGCTAGACTGCTAGACTATCTCTATTCTCCTGCTTCATGTTCTCCTGTTGTGAAATGCTGATAAGAAATAAAGTGAGCTACACACCAATCTTTGTTGTCAAGACTACAAAACAAAAACATGTTCCAGAGTCACTTGTCTCTTTCCTACTATAGCCTACTACAGTATTACACTTTAAGAACACAAAAATCCCTTCGATAATAGCTGACCAACATCAAGTGATCAAGCCCAATGCTTTTGTCCTAGAAAGGTTAGTGGGAGAGGATACAGGTCGAGTGGGCACCTCGCAAATCCGGTGACCTCGGAACACTGGGCACCTGGTAATTCTGGGCACCAAAACCGACTGGGCACCACAGAACACTGCATTTCTGAATTATTGACCCTCAGAATTTCTCTGAGGGTCAAAAAAGGTGTATCTTATTAATATTACATCCCGGAAAGGTTAGGCTGCCCAGATCCACAACCTTAACCACACTAAACCCATGCCTAAAGGCAAGGCTAGTTTATTTCAACAAGACAATCCACTAAAGTGCTTTATGCAAAACATTACAAGTATTAAGACAAAGTGCAAAAGAAACACATTTTGAAAACTTAAATGAACTTAAGCTACTAACAGTGTTTAAATGTAATTAATTAACCCCAATGTCCACGCTTAACGAAATTTAATTTAATTATAGCCAAACTTCATTACATTTAAAACATAATTAGATTGGTCGGAGGCGCTGTCTATCATCCTTCCTTTCCATCGAGCTCCTCGTTGAACCCGCCCAGCTATTACGTTCCCAACCAATGGAGTGGTCGGGTACGGTTCTACCAGCCAATCAGAGCTCTCCTCTCAGACGGACTTCCTGGTTAGATGTGTTGTTGTTTCTTTTCACTTAATTTTGACGATGGCTGCGGAGGGTGATTTTCTGATGAGATACCGTGCAGTGTCAAATAAACTGAAAAAGTAAGTTATTTCTAACAGAGCCCTTTCTTTATCCCTGTCACATATATTGTCCTTCAGAGAGGAGGCAGAATATCGGGGTGCAACATTAGCTCAGTAGCTAGCGATGGCCGAGTGGCGTTGCCTTGCTAACGCTAAAGCTTTATATCTATTATAACAACACTCGGACACGTTACAATGGCAATTATTTCTGAGTCAAGGCAATACGTTCGAATTTAACGATGATTTACATGAGAACACTTCTTCCATCGAGGCTGGATTACTGTTTAACGTAGCCGCAAGCAACTAGATCCTATTTTTAATATCTGGAATCTAGAGTTGCCATACCAACCCTTGACAGCCCATACATTCAAACAGAAAAGTCCGATCGGATTGTATTAAACGACGTTAAACTCACCAACATTGCAGCTGTACGGAAAGCTAGAATGGCTTGAATGTATGGGCTGTCAAGGGTTGGTATGGCAACTCTACATTCCAGATATAAAATTTAGGATAAGAGTTGCTTGCGGCTATGGTTAAGGTACTGTAACGTCAGTGCGACTGTAGCTGCCTAGCTGGATACGAGTGTTATCTGGATACTAGTGTTAGCCTTGGATCAAGACTATCATCTGACTTTTGCTTTAGTATCTATCATACAAAAGTAAAAGTCAGACTCGTTACAATACATCAATGATGTCCAATTCTAAGTAAGTGTTTAGTCCCAAATAATAATATGACTGGGCTAGCTGATGTTGACACACAGCAGTGATTCTAATTATTTTTGTTTTAAGGACCCACCCGTTTGATATCATTAGTTCACCGATGATACTTTTTTTAGACCCCAATCTACTCTGTATGATTATTAGACCCCAATCTGCACTGTGTTAATAGTGTGTACCAAATGGACTGGTACAGGTTCATTTGGTTCCATTTATACAATATCTCTCAAGGTTACAGACCCTTAAGGGTCCATTGGTTTCTATTATATCAGTCATTTAGCTGGGGGACCCCTGGAACCTCCTCAAGGACCCCTGTGGTTCCCCCTGTCCCGTAGGGTGCTGTGATGTAACAATGTGTGTATTTATTTCCCAAGACGTTTTCTACGTAAACCCAATGTAGCAGAGGCGAGTGAGCAGTTTGGTAAGTGTCATTCTCTCTTCATAAGTTACATTACATACAGTATGCGTCAACATTAACTGTTAAAAGTACATTATGGATCTGTTTAATATTTTCTTGCCACACTTAGTTATCAGCCAGTGATATTTTGAATAGATTGGTCACAAAGCCATGCCATATGATAAAACTGTCCACACACTTTTGTTTTCTCCCTTTTGTGGTCCAGGCCAATTAGCTAAGGAGTTGAAGCAACAGGACTGTCTCCAGTATGCTGCGTTCTGTAACCTTGCTATGGCACGGTAAGACAACAAACTACTTAACATAAACCGACTTCATACTGTGGCCAAGTCCTAGACTCCTAGCCCTAGATTGGCTGATATTCCATACACTGCATGTATTCCACGTACACAGTCATAGAACACTCATGCACAATGCATTTTTGTTGAGGGATTCATCGTGGCGGCATTCAAATTTATAGTGCTCTGTATGTACTTACCCAATAATGAATTGCTTACGTGACTTTGGGGTCAGCTCTTGTCACCTACTTGTATGATATCCATTTGAAAGTTCTTGCAGAAAACATGTATTTAGTCAAATAACTGAGGTTCTTTAGGATGCTTTTGTCTCTTCTTTGATTTGATTTAGTAAAATATATGCCAGAACTTTCAAATGGATATGATACCAGATGACCCCCAAGTCACAATAAATCATTATTGTGAGTACACACACAGCGTTACAAATCAGAATGCCGCAGAGATTAATCCCACCCACTGAAATGCACTGAGTGTTCTTTATGGAATAAATGCAATGTACTGTATGCATCGGGTTGAAAAAGCTTAATCAAAGTTTGATCAAAACCATCCCTGATATCTGATAATACTAGTACTTACTCAGTAGAAGACCTTGAAACACCTCATTGAGCAATGGACATAACATAACACACAATTCTCACACATAAGTAATGGGTATACTATGTTTTTCTGCTCTTTGAATTTATGTTTGAGAGCGATGAGATTAAAACATGTTGTGTACCAAAGGGCTAAAATTTCTGTATCAGAATATTGTGCTTCAGAGCAATAGCTAATGTAATCATATAAGGTTTTCTGAGCACAACAAACTAAAATGAATGTTGGAATATTTCTAGGTTATAGCTACTTATCACATGATTATACATGTTGGATTTGTGCCTGTAGGTGTGAGCAGACTCTGTTCAATGCTCCCGGAGAGGCCCTGGCGTTGACCGACGCTGCCCGCCTCTTTCTCTCCTCAGAGAAGGAGAACAGGGCACTACAAGCCCCAGGGTTTGATGAGCATCTACAGGCTGCACTCAACTGCTATAGCTTTGCTATTAAGGTAGCTTTCACCTGCTGTTTGGTAACCACATGAACCCTAGCTTCCATATTCTGGGCATGTCATTATACTCAGAATCAACTTTATTGTCACGGCACACACGATTACAGGGTGGTAACAGAGTGGGCGAAATTATTATTTGTGCAAGCTCTCAACATTGCAGTTACAGGAAGAGTTAGAATAGGGGAAGAGAGAATAGAACAGGTCAAATAACAGGAAGGCACAGTGAAATAAAATATACAAAATTCAATATACATAAGGTACATTATAAAAAAGTAGCAATGGATAAATGGTACAACAGAAGGCAGAAATGATTCTTGTGCAGGTGGAAAATATGTTTAGCATTATCGCAGGTATATAAATTCACAGTTTTGTGTTCATGGTTAAAGAAAGGAAAAACCGAGCATCATGCTCAAAATCTGATTAAATACCTATTGTTTCCCTAACTATAAATAAACAAATATGAGAACATTCAGCAAAAAGCAGATCTACAAGCTCACAACATGTCGTAACATGAGCTTGTGGATCGGCTATTTTATGCAAAAGATTTGGTCTAGAAGGAATAAATGAGGGGACCGAGTATAGACCTAAGATCTGACTGTAGGGTGTTTTTCTCTCTAACGCAAGTCAAATAATCAATTTAGATAACAGATTGAAATGCAGTACCTCTTGCATTCTGGGTAGTGAGTAGTGTTAGAGGACATGAGGTGAATGTGAAGTATAAGATATGTAGCACATCGCTCAATACGATAAAAACACCACTGACATTGAAAAGGTGCAAGGTACAGTGTTGTGAATCGACAGCTGCTTAATAATTCATAATCTAAAATCCAAATAGGAGCATCCATCTAAAGGGAACGTTGAAATGTGGGAGAGTCAGATTGAACATCTGGCGAATAGCTTTTTACTCTACATTCCGATGGTGCCCTCTTGCCAACATTCCTTTTGAGACAGTAGAATAAGACTGCTTTACAAATGGCTTACAGGTGTACATTGAGATGAACCAACCGGTGATGGCAGCCAGCCTGTCTCTAGAACTTGGCAATGCACTCAAGGTAAGTCAGCAGAGCTAGAATGAGCCACAACATAAAAAAATATGATTTGTTCTACTGTTAAGTCTATGAAGTGGGAAAATTCCATATTAAATTCACTCTCTTCCCTCACTGTCCTCTTCTTCCTCTAACACAGGAGATGAACAGACCAGGTGAGGCTATTGTTCATTACCAGAGGGCAGCAGAGTTGCAGACACAAACCCCTATGGAAGCTCTGCTGTCCATGGGAGAAATGGCAACCTGCAAAATCCTTACCCGTGAGTCCATTTGGATTTGACGTTGTTGTTTGTCTGTGTGTGTTGCAGATTAGTTTATCTGCAACGGCAGCTTGATGTCTTCTCTTGTTTTGCAGGTGACTATGATGGTGCTTTGTCAGTGCTGACAGAAATGCAACTGATGTGCCAGGAGAGAGGACTACAGCTGCCTGGCACCAACACCCCTGTTGGTGAGGCTCTGATACACTATAATCTATGGGGGGGGGGGGGAGACAATGTTTGGCCTTGTTTTCTGACGTCTTTCCCACTTATCTACTACCCCTTTACACCAAATCTCTTCAACGATCTACAAGCTCATAATACGTTGCGTTGCAATGCGTTGTGACCTTATAGATCTGCTATTTTTGCAGAATGTTCGCCTATTATGACATGCCCCAAAAATGTATGCTATATGGTTCATGCGATTAAGCCCTATATTCTTAATTGAATAGCAAATATTGCAGATCTACAAGATCGCAGCGTGTCACATCACAATGCATTGTGAACTTGTAGATCTGCTATTTTTGCAAAATGTATTATTCTTTTAAAATCTGTCCAAAATGGTGAATGCCAGGGTTAATGTGGGAAGACCTGCTTATATGATTGAGTGTTTATAGCATGTAGACCTTTGCATATTGAATGTTAACATCATGAGACATTTTGACTGTTTTCAGCATTTCCATTCACATCTCTCATACATCCTCCTAGGTGCATTTCTAGACATTGTGGCCAAGTGTGAGATCTCCAGAGTGCTGCTGCTGATGTTGCTTGAGGTAGTTGCCTGTCTGTCTGTCTGTCTGATCAGTTGGGCATGTCCAGTCCATATATGCGCATATCTGCGGGCAGACACAATTTGAATGTATACAAAAGATATTGTATAAAATTGTTATTATAATATTTATTATTATTAACCCATTGATACCTGGAACGCATCTGTGTCACTTTAGATGTCTTTGGCTATTCAAAAATAGCAGATATACAAGCTCATAGCGCGGCACCGAGTCTAAAAACAAAACAGGGTTTTGAAAAAAATTGGAAAAAAAATATTTTGAGCTTGTAGATCTGCTATTTTTGAAAAATCATGAAAAATATTTTTTTTCCAATTTTTTTCAAAACCCTGTTTTGTTTTAGATTTTTGTTTTAATCGCCTCAGGTCTTAATGGGTTAAAGGTAGGGTAAGTGATTTTCTTTGGTTAAAATAAGTGTTAAATAGCTCTATATTCTGATAGTAGTCATTGCTGTAGAGTGTTTGTTCAGTAACAGGTCTCTATGTCTCTCCAGCTTTTAATTAAACAGAAAATGCATTTTCAGGTCGGTATACCACTAATAACACTATATAACACTATAAAATGAAACTGAGGAATGGGTACTCTTCTGATTGGCTGAAATTTTGCAACCCACCTGAAAAACTATTTTCTGTTTGTGAAAGAGCTGGAGAGACAGGGAGACACCTGTTACTGAATTTAACCTCTACAGCAATGATTACTATCAAACCGTTTTGTTTGAACCAAAACATATCATTTTCCCTTCCCTATGTATGGATTCTGTATGAAATATATGCCGGATGACATGAAACGACATGTTTGATGCCATCGTTTCGTTAAGTCATCGTCAACATTTCATGGAAAATTATACAGAAGACATAGGGTATTTTTGCCACGCTATCTGATCTCCTCACTCATTAGAACAATGGTATTTAGGTTGAAAATCAGTTATGTTTTCCTTTAAATGAAATGCTAGAAGAATTTGCTGGTTAAAGAACTTTCAACTGTTTTCTATTGCAGCCTCCGCCTCAGAAGCTGTTACCAGAACATGCCCAGACCCTGGAAAGGTACGCGTGGGAGTCCTTTGACCCTCACAGCCAAGGTAACTGCACTTTAATTTGACTCCTCTAACAAAAGATTTGACAACAGCCAAAATAAATCTTAGTAATGACATTATAGATCATGTTTGCATCAGCAGATCATTTTTTCCCCTCCTATATTCTCTTCATAACAATTCTCCCCAATTTCTATAGGGGAGAATTCTCTGTCACTGCCAACCCCTACTTGCCGGTCTTGGGGAGGGTGTAGACCAGTGGTTCCCAAACTTTTTAACTCGAGGCCCAAAAGATACATTTTATGTCTCCCTGGACTAACGAAAATAGCAGATCTACAAGCTCACAACGCGTAGCATCATGACGCGTTGTGAGCTTGTAGATCTGCTATTTTCACTACTACGTTTTTTTAAAGGAATTCTTTAGATTCTTTTAATCAATTAATACATTTATTTATTTATTAAATTATTTAGAAAAACGTTTGTTTTTTTTGTTTTTTTAAGAAATTGCATCTTTTGTTGTACATTTTAGAAAATCTTTAGAAATAATTATAACTAAAAGCAAAATAAATGGATATTTACCTGTGACCCATGAAAATGGGTCCGAGACCCAAACATGGGTCCCGACCCACTGTTGGGGAAACAGTGGTGTAGAGACAATATGTCTCCTCCATTACACATGGAATCATCAGCTGCTTCTTCTTCTCAACTGACAGTGTGACAGTGAGGGAGAGCATAAATTGTGCGGAGGAACATCTTATCCCTCCCAGTTCCGCTCTCTGCTGATCTGGGAGACTGCCCAGTTCAGCAGGCTAACCTGTAGGAGTCGCTATCACAGAGCGCTGCTGCGGTGTCAGACCCCTGCTGCGGTGTGCATTCTGACATCTCAGTTATGATTGCGCCAGGGGTGCGCTCTGTGGATTCGTCTATAGTGCAGCGACAAAGAACGTCCTGCCCTTCGGCTTCCAACCCGAAAACACAGCCAATTGTGTTTGTTGGAGCGCCTGGCCAAGGCAGAGGCATTGTGTAGGAATCTGATCCCAGTCTCCTTAGTGGTAGGCAGGAACTTTACCCTTATGCCACCATATGTAGGGCTGGCCGATATGGATAAAATCAAATATCACAAGTTTTTGACCAAATACCTCGGTATTGATAATTTCACATAATGTATCATGACATAAATTCCTTTGACCCTTTTTTCCCACCCTACCGTTTTCTAAAATCGGCTATTTTCACTATTTTGGAAACAAATGGAAAGTATAAAATATGACTAAAGTGATTAAAACCATGAAGAGACAACATTTATGCCATATCACAATATTAAGATATCCAGAATCCCAGACAGTATCTAGTCTCATGTCACTATATCAATATAATATCAATTACCTAGTCCTGCTCGTATTTATGCCCCCCCTTTCTTTCTTTTTTGACACCTTGTTTTTGTTCTCTTATACAGTGACCTTCCTGCCTGAGAATGTTTTTCTGCTGCTCCAATCAGTGGTGGTGAGTAATAAAATCTACACACTTGTACAGTTTGCAGGATTTCCTGGTCCTAAATGTTTCACGTAGGAAAAAGAGTGATCACACATGGCCCAAGCCGAGGTTCAGTTTAATCCAGGAGTAGCTACTGAAAAAGATAGGGTGAAGTAACTTGTACGTATGATCTGTGTCAGGGGAAAATCACCAAAGAACCATAAAGGAGGATAAAGGCTGACAGGGTAGGAGAGGCCTTGTCTAGGTGATCTGTATTTGCAGTTAGGGTTTTATTTGCGCACTGTGTAACAGAAAATCTGTTCTGCAGATGGCCTGCCAGGAGAAAGACACAGAGTCCCTCAAGTCTCTTCAAACTGAGCTATGGTGAGCATTCAAAAATGTTAATTTCCGTCACGTGACTGGGATTTAGTAGTGTTTCCACTACTCCTGATTTTGCTGCGTTTTCCATATTGATCTGTGTGTTTGTGTGCTTTCCCCCTCAGGCCACTTCTCTCTGCTGAGGAGAACCATCTACTCCACCTGGTGGTGCAGGAGCGTATCACCCCCTCTGGGCAGGGGATTTAGTTCAGTCCAGTCCTAACTAGCTCCTTCTTGGAATCATACACAATGGAACATTCTCTCTCTGCCTAGGTCTGTTTTAAGACCTGAAGAAGGGTTGCATTCACAACCGTGGTATTCTGTAGCTCAGCAATTCCCAACCCGTGGGCCGGGGCCACTGGTGAGCCATGAGGATATTGCAATTGGGCCCCAAATAGAGAAAAAAAAAACACAACCAAGTGCTCAACGGAGAGACCAGTTGTTAAAAGTAGTCAAAAGTACCAGAGGTGCTCCTGGATCAATTGGGTTAAAACATGAAAAAACAGAGGATCTGGACACACTATTGAAAGGAGGGAAAGGTCTTTATTACAACAAGGCAAACGCCAACATGTTTTGACCACAACAGGTCTTCATCAGGGCGAAATGAGGGCCCCAATGGGCCTCCAAACAATTGGCAAAACACTAAGGTTTTAATGATTAATATAATGAATATAAAAAATATATATAACATAAAAATAAATGTCATTGTATTTTTTCTTTAAAACCTTGAACAATTGTAAATAGGAACTTAAAGTATACTACATTAGTTCCATTTATTCAATCTGTAACACAATCGATTGATTGATCATTAACATAAACATGCACGCGGCCCATTTGACCACTTAACAACTCAAGTGGGCCCTGATCCAGAAACGGTTGGGAGCCACTGCTGTAGCTCCTCCTTTGTCCAGAAAGCTGGACACACTACAAATGTTGCCCTTAACCCATTCCATGCTGAGTTTTTAAGCACAGGGAATATCCACAAGGGATGTTATTTTTTACATTCAAGAGTTTAGATTTTCAAAAGCTTCCCCACAGGTACCCTGATGTATAAAATGTGGTAGGCATATAAGTTTTGGATTAATTTATTAAAGAAATCATCCAGAGATCATGCGGTGTGCATCCACTCTGCATAAAGGTGAAAATGTGTCTTTACCACTGAAGTGAAATGGATAGTTTGTGTTTATTTATTTAAAACATTTTTGAATGAAGTTGAGTTGAAAGCAGAAATTTGGTCATGTTTTTATTTTGTTAATGCATGATATGGCTTCAATTCCACTATAATTACAAAACCTTCTAATGCATTGTCCTGAAATATGGTGATATGAAACACCATTGTCCTCCCATTACTGGTTTACTTAATGTTCACTGGTACAAATTACATGTACTTTGATATGATAGCAGCCAACTAAAACACAGAATCAAACATGGTTTAAAAAAAATCACACAAGAATACAAAATGTTACAAAAATACAATGGTTAAAATGTACATAGATAATAAAAAACAATGGTTACAATATATGCTGTAACATGATACAATGAATAAAAATTACTAGTACTGTAAATTAAGGCTTGTATTTTCTGATTGTTCAAGTACTGCAACAGGAATGTTGTAGTTTTACCAACATACCATACCTTATTAAATACAGTATATCACCCCTCAGCTGTCACACTGGAAACATGCAGTAATAACCAATAGTCATACAACTTGATTTTAGAGGTTGCGGAATATTGGCACCTCACAGAATGTCAACTGCTAATTGTCGGAAGTGCTTTTACTTGACCTTATCTCTTCTCCTAATATGTATTATGTAAAATGATTTTAACAATTAGAATCACAGACCTCATGTCCATTACGTTTCCCAAAACATGTATCACTTTGGCAATGGCAACTGATTTATCTTTTTGTTTTTTATGATTGTAATGCTACAAAGTAAGGTTTTCCCAAGTCCCTATTTTGATAAAGCTTTAAACTTTATACTCTACCTAGCCAAAATATGTTGCACCTTATCCCACCGTCTAGCTCCCTTCCCGCCCGCTTTTTCCTCTTCCCTGCTTATATGAATATGATACCATAAAACTATTCTCCCTGCCAATCTTCACAGCTTCATCTCTTCATTTAGGGTTGGGTGAGTTGACTTTTAAAGCCTCCAAACAAACTACGAATCCCAGGTCTGACGAGAACTGGTGGGCAACAATCTTTTTCATATCTTTTTCTTTTTCTATTCTCAAACTGAATAAATTCTGCATCTTGACCACTTAAACCTTGTATACTTAATTAAAATGGGTCCCCCAGGGGTCTAGAATTAGTCCCCTCCTTTTTCCCCCTCTACAATAAATCTCTTCACCGATCTAGAAGCTCACAACACGGTGCAACGCGGCGCGTTGTGAGCTTGTAGATTGGTTGTTCTCACCTTAAGTTCGCCCCAGAATAGGGTCACTAGGGTTTATGTGATCAGTAGTTCTCAAAGTCCAGGGACCCTCAGTGTTCCTTGAGGAGGTTCCAAATAGACCCTTACAGGCCTGTAACTGAGAGTGTACAAATGGTCCATTTTGGTTCCATTTGTACACTCTCAGAGTTATGGGGGTCCTTGAAATTAAAGCGTTTGAGAACCACTGGTTTAAATTGTCTGAATTGATTTTAATGGGACGTCAACCCTGCTGCATATCTTCAGTGCCATCATTCACTCTTTTTCCGCAGGATGAGGTAGGTGATGGCCAGGATGAGAGTGAGGACGAATGAGATCCAGGCCAAAACAAACGAGTGTCCATAGCCTCCTTCTGCTCCATCCTCTGTGTGGAAAGTAGCTGTGTAGATGGAGGCTGCAATCATTATACACAGACCTGGAGAAAAGGAAAGAATTGTTCATATTTAAAATCAATTACATTTTAAACAATTCAATTAACGATTTAACGCCTCAAAAAGTCGCATTGCGGTGCGTTGTGAGCTTGTAGATTAGCTGCGTATCACCATCTTATGACAAAGTATACAATAGGACTTAGGTGTTTAATAAGTTGGTCTTTTTTTTACCTGATAAGATGTTATGCATATGAGGATTGTTCCCAGATGTGGTCTAAGTAACCTAATTAATACCACTGCCTCTAGGAAGGCTAAGAGGAACTTAAAAGTCTATGTGAGCCTCGGCAGTCCCTCAGGTACAATTTCAAAACATCCTTATTATACATTAGACATGAAGTTGCTTAGAGATTATTGTTCTGATTAGATTGGTGTGATAGTAGCTGAGAATTCTTACATTTATAATAGGTCTCATAAAAGACTATCACATCATTATTGCACTTATCACTACATTTTTTTGTTTAATCATTGAGCAGATGCGGCAGTCGACAGTGACACAAATTCAGGGTGCCAAAAAGCGGATAATTCTTTTACAAGTAATACTCTAAATATTTTCCTCATGGCCCAAAGTCAGAGTCTAAGTTACTTACAGGAGATAAGCTGTAGAACTCCAGAGAAGGTGAACCTCTGGCCCTTGCCCAGAGTGAACAGCTGAGCCACAAACACAAACAAGGCCAGGATGGCAAATATACATGCCAGCACTGAGGTAGCCTGTACTGCCTGAAGGTAGTCTGTAGGGGGCGACACATAGAGCATAATTTAGTGATCAATCAAAAGACAAGGCGATGAAATGCAATGCTTTTGAGTACCAGCAGCATGAACCTAAAAGAGGGAAAATTGAATGTGCGGAGTGGGAGACAAAAGCAATAATTTTCTGATAAGTGTTGTCATTTTTAAAGCTTTACATTTTTAAGTCACTGCTAAAATCAAATACTAAATTAACACACATGTACCAGTTGAAAGCCAGAGTGAACCACAACGATATAAAGTGCCTTAGTATCTTTATCTTAGAATGATATGGCCAAAGCAATACTGATTTATTCTCCTACTTTAATTCATATAATATTGATATAGTGTGTGTGTGTGTGTGTGTGTGTGTGTGTGTGTGTGTGTGTGTGTGTGTGTGTGTGTGTGTGTGTGTGTGTGTGTGTGTGTGTGTGTGTGTGTGTGTGTGTGTGTGTGTGCGTGCAACTCAATCTGAATCAAACTATTTAAGACCATCAAATGCCAAATTGAACAAATAGCCATAGTGAATTGTAACTCTTAACTCTTTTATTTCAAGGACCCCCAATTTTATATGCATTAGAAAAAAGATTTTTGTGTTAGACACAATGTTGTCCGACATGGTCTGTCATTTGGTGCAGAATTCCTTTACTGTCTATGTGCTGTCTGTAGGCACAGTAACAGTGAAAATCTGATCAAAATAGCCATTCCGGTATACACTGTACGTTCTTTAGTTGTATTCACTACTACATGTAATAATGGTGAATATGAACAATTAATCACTTAGTATCCCAAGATGTTTTAACCACTTGAACCCCAGCATCTATATTCTGGTGAGAACATTGATTGATTGATTGATTGATGTACTTTATTTAGTAAGACATGAGAACAACAGTACATGGAAGTACAAATTCACAATACAAGGTCTACTAAACTGGAAGACTCATAAAAGCACTGAGCTTGTTTCAAATGAGTTCCCCATGCACACAAATCATGATGACATATAAGAGACAGACAGATATACACAATTACTATAGAATGTCATACAATCAGTTTACAGGTTACTGGTATGAAGAGTGAGAAATATGAACAAAAGGAGAAGGAGAGAGGCGGGGGGGGGTAGGTTAGGTTAGGACTTGGACAGGGGCCATTTTCCAAAATCAGCCAAAAATAGCCGATCAACAAGCTTGCAGATTGGCTATTTTCGTTTCGGCAAAGAGATGTGTTGCAGACAGGAAAAAAGCGGCCCACGTACATCTCCTCTGATCTCACTCAACCCAGGTTCGGCACAAACATGGGGTCAAATTTGTTCTACTGCTATGCCACCAAAATGTGAAATGCCCTTCCAACAAACATCAAAAAGTGTGACTCCTTACCCTCCTTCCAAACCACCATAAAGGCACACCTGTCTGCAATTTGTAAAGGGTCCTAGAAAAGCCCTCTAAGCTTAGTTAGCACCAAAAAGGACCCCCCCCCCTCTTAATGAATTTGATACACAGGACCACAATGGAAACAAGCCCCTATAGGGCTTTTTGTGTTATCCTTTTAACAATCATTGCCGTACAAACCGTACAATCTGTACAATCTGCAAACTGTTAATAAAGTATTCATTCAATCAATCAATGCAACTCAGGTCTGTTTCACTAAGTATAGAGAGTTTAAGTGATTTAAGAATATAGGACTTGGATTTACCTTCAGGGTAGCCTTTCAAGTTGGTGTAATGCCAGGCTGATTTCACCAGCTCCCATCTGCCCCACAGGTCAGTGTATGCGGTATCTGTCATCCACCAGGCCTGGCCACAAAATCACATTTGACATTAAAAAGAAGAAGAAAAAGAACACTTTAAGAAGTGTGGGTGAAGTAAGAAGTAGCCTAGAGTAGCTGAGTAGTCTTCATCTAAAGAAAACTTGACAATTGACATACAGTACTAGGCTACATCAGATTGTGTTGACCCGTGTCATAGCTATAGTGCATTTAATCAGCACGTTAAACCCGTTTTACTACATGATTGTTCCAATCATCTTTGAAGGCTGTCACTTCAGAAATGATGATGCTAACTCTCAACGTTTGTGATTTGCATAACCTGAGCTTGGGAGCTTGAATTTGCACTGCACAGACAGCATGTGGTTATCAGATGTTATTTGGTCCTTTCATTTAACTGTCTTTTAACAGAGGTGGGCCTTAGAAAAGCAAGGCTTATTAAAGAATGGACTAAGGACTCACATTATCAATGGTTGCCACCAGAAGCAGGATGATGGTTGTAATGTGCAGAACAACTATTCCGGCCAGGATCAACATTCTGTCTCCCTGAAACAGATATAACAGAGGAAGAGGGGAAGGATGTACAATATTTATTTTCAAACATTCTGTAGAGTTATATAACCCATCTTTGACTTAAGGTAAGTCCACTACACACACACAGCTGTTACAAATAACCACTGTCTCAGACAGTGGTGTAAAGTAACTTAGTACATGTACTCAAGTACTGTATTTATAAGTACAAGTACTTAAGTACTTTTTGTGGTATTTCTACCACTTCACTTCTTTTTTTTTACCACTTTTTACCACTTCAGCCATATAGGCCTATATATTTCTGCCATTTGAAAATAGACGATCTACAAGCTCACAATGCGACGCATTGTGAGGTTGTTGATCTGCTATTTTCAAAAGATCTTTATACATTTTTAACTTCTTTTTTTATTTTTTATTTTTTTACTGAAATGGGACATTCTGCACAATGAGTACTTTACTTTTGATGCTTTAAGTATATTTTAATGCCAATACTTTTGTACTTTTGTACATTTTGATTATGGGACTTCCACTTGTAACAGAGTATATCTACATTGCATTATTGATACTTTTACATAAGTAAAACCTGTGAGTACTTCTTCCATCACTGGTCTCAGACAGAGAGAGATGAACTGAAAAAGGAGAGCCATTGCAACAAGTCCAAACTCGTCTCTGTAGTCTCACAAACAGTCCACTTTTTTTTTGAATAACTGCATGGGCCATCTGCTGTCAAACACACACCCCCACTTACTCCCACAGAGGATTCCCCTGGCTGAGTGTTTTACCTCACTGCACAAAGGGAAGATCAGACTGGTTTAAGAGGGTCTTTAAAAAGTGCCAGCATTTTTCTAAACGAGGACATCTTTGGAACCAGTGAACATCTATATGAGAGGCGCCCACGAATGCTACCATGTGTCATAATTAGGTTTTTCTTTTTTTTCTCCTTGTTTTTCTTTTTTCCCCCCAAAGGTTTTGATCTTTTCCATAGGCTAAACATCTGACAACGAACTCTGTCCCTTTTATAGATTAATTGCTTCGACAAGAAAAGAAAATGCAGTGGTGTAAAGTAACTAAGTACATGTACTCAAGTACTGTACTTAGGTCTTAAGTACAATTTTGAGGTATTTTTTACTTTACTGGGGTATTTCCAATTTTCAATATTTTTACTTCTAATCCACTACATATCAGAGGCAAATACTACTTTCACTCAACTATAATTATTTGAAAACTTGAGTTACTAGTTACTTCGTAGATTTGATTATTATTACAAAACACTAGCCCCTTCAGCCCTATATCTGCCATTTGAAAATAGCAGACGTACAAGCTCACAATGTGTCCTAAGCATTGTGAGCTTGTAGATCGGCTATTTTCAAAAGATTTTGTATACATTTTGAACTTGTGAAATGGGACATTCTGCACAATGAGTAGGCTACTTTTACTTTTGGTACTTAAGTTGGTACTAGGTATACATTGATGCTGAAACTTTTGTACTTTTACTCAAGTATATTTTGAATACGGGACTTACTTGTAACAGAGTATCTACATTGTAGTATTGATACTTTTACTTAAGTAAAACATCTGAGGAGTGAGGACTTCTTCCATCACTGAAATGTAATCAGGCTATACACGCTGTTCCCATAATGGGACATTCCCGTTCGGGATGGGTGCTGCCGCTGTTCTACTCCCGTTAGATGAGATGGGCACAGGCCCTATAGCCAACTACTATGAAAAGAGCGCGAGAATACGACGACAGAACATAATCACACATGTCTATGGTATACGCGACAAATAAACGCTTTAAACTTAATCGCATTATTGGAAATATCTTACAATCCCGCGTCTCTGTTACAGCCTAATTTTGTGCTCGCCAAGTGAAAACCATGCTATTCGTCAAAGCCCTGATGAAAACCAATTATGCTGTTGTTCAGTTTTCCCCCAAGTTCACACATTTTCAAATCCCTCCAAACATAATGTGAAATATCATTATAGCAATCATGACCCGCATGCGTTAGTCAGATAAAATCTCAACAATATGAGTAACCCTTACCTGTGTGATCACTTTTACGCACGACAGTTATTTGGAATCTGAAATGCTGTGTAGTAGACCCACCCAGCTTCGAATTCATAGCATACACATCACCCTGTTTTCTTTCTCCAGCCCCTTCCTACCCTCCCCCCGACCAAACCCCACCCATATCCTCTACTTTTACTCACTGAAAACTTTGGAGTCAAATGGCCAGTGGTTCCCCAATCCCTGCCCTGGGACAAAACAGTGCGCAAAGAAGAGTAATGCATATAGTGTCTTGGTTAAAAAGAACGCTTCTTTTATACTTGGACACATTTGGGGTTCATGTTTTTTAAATGTTTTGCATTTCTAGCTTTGAGGGAAAGAAAAGTGAGCTCCAAAGAGAGCTCTAGTATTTCTGTGGCTAAACCAACTCCCCTGGTTGTAACAGTTGTAACTTTTAGTAGCCTATTGAGATTTTAGTCACCGCCCATTTCCCCTTTTCACTAGAACAAACTTTGAATGATCTTGCACTGTGCCACAACTCAAGTGTGTGTATTTGTGTTGTCTTTTACTAGAATATTGTGCCATTTTGCAAACTTTACATGACTTTTTACAGGGATTTAGAGAGGCTAACATAGTCTCATTTTGACACAATTCCCTGTATAACTTGAAATTAAGTATTGGCCCATGCAGTGAGCTGGACATCTTCACCCAATTAAAATCAATTAAAATAAATCAGCTGTGCCTTTCAATACATTATGTCACACTCGATTGCATCAGTGATTCCTAATTTTAAGTAATGTAATGAAGATTAATCTCATCAACAGCTGTTTGTTGTGAAGCTTGTGGACACACCTGTAAGAAGACGATTTGGGGTTAGTTACTGCATGGTGAAATCCATGTGTAACTCACAGTGTTCAAATGGATCCATTTGGTTACATTTGTTGGCTACACTTGAATTAACACAAGGTGCTGCAGATGTTCTACCAGTCTGCCATGCCTTCTGGGAGGGGGGGGGGTATACAAACTAACAGGCTGGTGAGGTAGGCTGGCTCCATCATTGGCGCTACACTGGATGGGGAGGTGGTGAGGCTGTGGGGCATTTAAGCAAGAGGTCCTTTGTGCCGGTAGCCATGAGGATATAGCCTACAATGAGTCACGCATAAGCCCTCACCCCCAGGTGGCCAGATCAAGTATTGCAAGACTTCCGCATTTAAAACGCCACTGCGCATGCGTCTATCGTCTGAAATGCTAGTGTGCCTGCCGGAAGAAGTAGTATACTTCCGGGTGCTTCATGCCCGGCTTGACCAGCTCCATTGAAATGAATAGGTGGCGGGGCCATACGTTTAACTCTAGAATAACTCCAGTACAATTACAGAAACTGACTCTGATGTACTGCACGGAGACTGTACTATCAGTGTACTCTTTTCCTCAATAACACTGGGGTGCGGTTATTGCACTGATAATACTGTTGACACTGTATTGATATTGGTGTATTCTTTTTTTGGGATTATTTGGATAGTATCGTGT
The DNA here is from genome assembly GCF_963454915.1 of Gymnoscopelus microlampas. Lineage (NCBI taxonomy): Eukaryota > Metazoa > Chordata > Actinopteri > Myctophiformes > Myctophidae > Gymnoscopelus > Gymnoscopelus microlampas. The sequence continues at coordinate 23,131,970 of NC_139939.1, forward strand.
AGAGATCGACAGGAAACAGGAGAGAGAGACAGGGAGAGTGACACACAGCAGCAGTCGGGCTCAGGAATTGGACCCACGACTGCAGTCAGACTGCATTTTAGATGTGCTATGGGCCTTAACTACTAGGCCATTGGCGCCCCTGATATTGGTGTATTCTGTGATGTCATGAATGACACAGTGATTGTGTGTATTTGATTCTGCATAATGCAGGATAGATAGATAGATAGATATACAGTACCTTTATTATCCCATGGGGGCAATTAAGTCGGCCAGAGGCAGCACAGCAGTTAGGTTACAGAGTTACAGGTAAAGAGTAAGAAAAAAAAGAAGTACTGTTATGTACAGCAATACAAGGCAAAAAAACAAACAAGAAGCATCAACAATACAGAGCAAGGGTATACAGAGGTTTAAACAAATAAAGTCTGTCCATTATAGTCAGTGCTTCATAAGTGTCTCACCGCGTATCTCATCATAAAATAATGTTATAATAATAATGATCTATTATATTAGAATTATTAGGATAATGTATGGGGTGTATTGTCATCAATTGCTGATGGTGTTTTTGAGATGCTGTTTCTTCTTTTACCTAGCTATTGTGCAGCTACTCTTAACTGTATCTTACAGTACTTCTTTTTACTCTGTATCTGTACTCAACTGCTGTGCTGCCTCTAGCGACTGAATTCCCCCAGATCAATAAAGGTCTATCTATCTAACACTGAGGTTTTCACTGTGTGTCCCTTCCATTTGCTGCAGAACTGATTTAATGATAATCACATTCCATGAGCACAACTTGGACCATTTTCTCAATGGGAGAAGTAAGTCCGGCCATCATCAAATTAACAATAACGCAAAGCCTCGTGGAAGTCAGATGTATCTTCAGAAGTCTCCTAAATTCACTTACACAATAATAGCCACCAATCCAAAAACGGTATGGTCCTACGATTAACACAATGTTATTCAGGGATTATTGTAGTCAGCTTTTCTTATCCATCTTGAACTAGAAGGTCAAAATGTTAGGAATAAAGGATATTCCTCCGTGTCAGAGATGCTTATAGTGAAATATAATGTAGTTTTCAATAGATAATGTTTTCACTTTCCCTTACATGTTATGTTTTTCCTAGTAGACCTCATGACATCCTCTCTACCTCTGGCTGTTCAAAATAGCCTCAGGCTGTTGCATCTCAGTGCATTTGGACTCAAGTGGATTCGATCATTCAATACAATGAATTTATTCTCTTTGAGGTAGGGTAAGGATTGGCACAGTCATTGCTTCCTCTCTACTTTCAGACAAACCTCATTTGTTGAACAAAAGGATTCACAGAAAAACTCAATTATTCCAAATGCTACTGCCCTTGGCCAGAATGAGAGAGGTTTGGCCTCCTTTTGGGACACCAAAGTTCAAATACTTCATTGTTAGACATTGCAATTCCGAGCATGCCTTAGAAGAACAGGCAGTGCATCTTTTTCCATTTCATAACGAAGGTTTGTTAAAGCTGAAATCCATAACTTTTTAGAGAATAAACCAATCTGTATGGCAATATATTAATCTAACTATAAATGCACGGAATCTCTGTGTGCGCGTCGGTGTCTCCTATATATCTCAAGAATCGTGCAACTGATCGGCTTCAAACTTGCTGTGTGTGTCATGAGGACCCGAGGGAGTGCCGTACCTTGTGGTGAGAAGTCATTCGGATCCGTGGATCTCCAAAACTATTTATAAATCCACAGATCCACATATAAGTTTCCCTGATGTCATCACTGGTGACATGATTTACATTTAAATAAGTAAATGTTCAGTATACACTTTTACATTATGTCATATACTTATTTTGTATAGAGCTCAATTCCTGAACGGGCCTGTAGGGCCCATGCCCAGGGCCCAAAGTTCTGGAGGCCATGTAGAATGTTTTATTTATCTATCTAAATTATCAGTGTTTTGTAAATCCTGCATGTGCTATCTACTCAGTCATTAATTATATTATATAAATGATGAATATTCCATATGTTTATGGTTTCTGTAAATAGGCAGGCAGTTGTGTGGAGTGTACATTACATATTGGTGTTCACTGGTTCTGGCTGTGGCACCAGCAAGCATTTGTGTGTTGGGGGGAATGAGGCAGGATGGGGTGGGGAACCGTGAGGCAGTCTCAGGCCCAGGGTCCCATTGTTGTCACTGACATTTATCTCTGCCAGGCCGGAGACTATGTTTTCACTCCGTGTGTATCAGTCAGTCAGTCAGTCAATCATTCTGTGAGCAGCTAATCTCTGGCACGTGGACTGATCAGTATAAAACCTTGCCTGCACACTGCCAGTAGGCCCAGAAAGAACCTCTGCCCCGATTTTTTTTCAAATCGGCCTAATGGTGGCAGCCAGCTTCATATTCTGTTGTTTTCATCACTGTTCGGAGTCAATGCACTGGACAACCCGGCTGCCCTGGGTAGGCAACCCGGCCTGGCGGAGACCTACTCACAGTTTTCTATTTGAATTTTGTAGGCCTATTCATTCACATTTGTTTTATAATTGCTTAACAAACCCTATCATAGGCTACTGTGAATGTGTCAATCACCTGCTGTTAAACCCAAGCAATATCCTGCTGGTTTCTAGTTGCAAGCTTGCACTCATGTGCGGTGGAAGAAGTACATTTACTCAAGCACTGAACTTAAGTACAATTTTGAGGTATTTTTTACTTTGATGGAGTTGGAGTACTTCAGTGCTTTTACTTCTACTCCACTACATCTCAGAGGCAAATATTCTACTTTTACTCCACTACAATTACTTGAAAACTTTAGTTACTTTTACTTTGTAGATTTGTATTAGTATTAAAAAACATTAACCACTTCAACATTTGAAAATAGCCTATCTACAAGCTCTGCTATTTTCTAAAGATGTATACATTTTATACATTTGAAAACTTGTGAAATGGGACATTCTACATAATGAGTAGTTTCTACTTTTGGCACTTTAAGTACATTTTGATGCCAATACTATTGTACTTTGTACATTTTTTTTAAATTCTGGACTTTTACTTGTAACAGACTAGTTCTACATTGCATTGATACTTGAAATGTGAGTACCTTTTCCACCACTGCATCTCTGATGTTGCTTCAATGCTTCTTGTTACTTTTTGATTGGCCCACACCTAAATGACGCTTAATTGATTTTGATCAGATTCCCACAGCCCTGCTGCGAGAACACGAGTCTACCTGACATCAACCTGGCGATGTCTCGCGAACACAAAAGAAAAACGTCTTTGCTTTTATTTATCCTAATATTTGTAGCTGTTTGCACATTTCATGCCGGTTATTCGATAAAGGTTCCCCAAGGAAAAGTGTCATCCTTTAACGGATGGCAATCAAAAAACGATCCAGAGAACATAGGAGATTCTTACTCAAGAGTACGGGACATCCGAGGTGCTCCTCTGCACAAATCTGACCACATAGGTGTTCGGTTCACCCAAGACATAGAAGCCAAAGTGAAAGAAGTCGTCCACAGCCTTGTAGAAGATGTGAAAGATTTACCCCAGACTTGGACTTTTGGTAATGTTAGGCACAAAACGCACACGGACCCCGATATTGATGCTGGATATCAAGCCGATGTCCCAGGTAAAAGTAGCTTTGCTTCATTGATTGCGTGGCCTAACCAAAGAAGGTAGGGTAAGCTACGTTGTATTTTATGGTTAAAACTATCCCTGATACATGACAGTCATGGATGATCTTCAAAATAGTGTTTGCACTTTCTCCCTTTTTGGTCCGTACATCTACATAAACGTGGCGACAGTCGGATGCTACAATCATGTACGGCTCTGAAGTATCCGCAATTCCGTATTGTTAAATAAAAAGCATTTTAAACCGATCGGTGGCCATTTTCTAAGTATTTTCTCCTTATGCCTTCAACTACGTGACCCTATCGGTTGAGAGATGTATTGCACTCTGATACATTATAACTATATTTAAAAATGGCCATCGATCGGATTAAAATGCTTTTCATTTAACAATACGGAATATACGGGTACTTCTGAGGGGCCGTACATAATTGTAATATCCGTGGCCATAGGGTCATTACTTTATATTTGAAAAATGAACGTTTATGTAGATGTACGGACCAAAAATGGAGAAAGTGCAAACACTATTTTGAAGATCATCCAATACGGTAATGACAGATGACCGTCTTGTGATCCAAGGCTAGGTTAATTAAAACAAAACTTTTTTTTGTTAAAAAGTTTAAGCTATATATTCTAATAGTAGTAGGCCTACCCAATCACTGCTAGAGTGTTTAAAATGTAAAGTGTTCCAGTTCCAATTTAGTCTGTTCACTTCTTTGTGTCATCACTTCCAATTTCACAATTTCAGTTTATCCTGTATCCTGTATGAGTTCTCTCTCCTGATTGAATGCTGACCTGAAAATTCATTTTCTGTAGTGTTTACTGGAGAGATGGGCAGACCCAGGCTGTTTTTCTGAACAAACACTCCAGTATTCTAATGACTGATATCAGAAATATAGAACTATTCAAGATAACAACAAAAAAAATGCATACATTGACTGAACTTCAGTAGAACATTAAGGCCTATAGCCTATTAGCACTGGGAACTTATTAATTATTGACTGCTCTGCATTGCCTTTTGTATTCATTAGGCGTCAGAAGTTTCAAAGCTGGGAAGGTATTTGGCCCATCATTTGATTCCAACACTTTAGTCCCTGAATGGCTGGCTATGAGGCCTCAGGTAGAGTGCAATGACAACCTCATGACTCTCACAGCCACTGGACATGGATACACACACCTACTTGTACATAGAGGTGAGTGGGGTTATGAGAGTTTGCTTATTATGGGATGTGGTGGTCCATATATTTAACATCAATGTGTTGGCACATATAAAACACCCATATTTGGCTCAACATTTGGACCTCCAGAATCTTCTCTTAATGTCAGATGTGGAAAATGCCACATCAAGCGAGTAAATCTCTAAAAGGAAAAGCTTTGCTTGTGCACATTACAATGTGCAGGATTCTTCCAAAGGAGAGCTTTAAACTGGGCTCAGATTTATTTGGATCTAAGAAAAACTGATAATCCTGCTGAAATCAGCATCAGCGTTTTGAGTGGAACATTTATTTTTCTGGAGGCTGTTCATTACTGTATGCACTTCAAAATCCCTAGCCTACAATGCATTTTGGGAAATATTTATATAAATTATTATTCTTTGTTTAGCTGCCCACATGATGGCTGTTAAATGTTATTTTGGGTTATGTGAGCAATTCCTTTGGAAATCCTGGTCCCCAAAAGGCTTGTAAACCACTGCCCATTGCTTAAAGGGACACTATCACAATATTAGCTTTGTTTGTTGTAGGGCTAATGTTCCATTAGCAGCTATAAAACTTGCCACAGTTGTGCTAAAAAGTTTACTCCAGTGATGTCATCCATGAATGAAAACTCCAACCGAATGTTTGCCCCTAATATGGACACTAGGGGTTCAAGTGGATAGTGATTTCCATATATATATATAGTAATTTAATTTGTGCTGTTTGTTCAATAAATTAGTTGTTCTCCATGTGGGGTCCGGGGACCCCCAGGAGTCCTTGAGGGGGTTCCAGGGGGTCCCAGCAAAATTAGTTAATATAGCGTCAAAATCAGTTTAACCACTTTAACCCTATATTGGCTGTCTGAAAATAGCAGACCCACAAGTTCACAATGCGCTACATCAAAAATGATCAACAATTCAAAAAAAAAAATCTTTGAATATATTAAAAACATTTTATAACACAAATCTTGCATGGGGTTCCCTGGCACAACATATTTTCAGATGGGGGTCTGTGGCCAAATGCATATTAATTTGGGGGGATCTTGACTTGAAGTTTGAGAACCACTGCAATCACAATTTCCGTTACAGAGGATGCCACCCCTATCTCCCCGTTCCGGTTGCCACCACACTGTGGTTACTCTGTGATGGCATCATGGAGAGACCTTGTGATGACAGCACCTTATGATGGATGTTACATCACACAGGAGGTAGAGTAGAGGCAGCATGTCTCCTTAATCAAGATGTTGGGGGCTTGTAGCTCTTAGCAGGGCTACACAGGTCTTGATCTCTGTTGAGAATGCCTGTTACAGTACTGTTTTCTGTCCGTTGTGTTCTTTTATTCTTTGTGTGTCACAGCTACTGTATGTACACTATAAAATCTGTAATGTTCATTTAATTCTGAAAGTGTAGAATTAACGTAAGGGTGTAGTTGAAACAACACAACGGATGTCTCAAATTATTTTGTGACATCATGAAACATTTTTTATTTGTTTTTTATGTATATTATAATCCAGTAACAGTCCTCTCCAGAGGAGAGATGATCTCATCATGAGATGAGATCATCGTTCCATTCCTTTATCACTGCTGTGACATTAAAACATAAATAATCTCGTCATGTTGTAATTGTCCCCTTTCTCCCTCTGTTAGAATGGCAGTTATGTTCTGCCCATGCAGTGGTGGGGAGCCCCGCTGAAGCTCTCCTGTCCTGCTCCTCCTCCATCACCCCTGGTCCTCTGTTCCCCTTATGGCATGGTTGTCCATCTCTATGGGGAGAAGGGGGTTTGCTCTGCAGCTTGGGTCATGGGTAAGTGGGAGGATCCTGTGCTGGTTTGTTTGGCTAGTGCAGTGTTTCCCAAACATTTGGGTCGCAGACTTTTATGGGTCGCTAGTTTCACACAAATTCAATTGAGATTTTTTAGTTTATACTTTGACTGGATGACATGCATCTCTTGAGAGTCAAGTCCTGTTGGGAGAATGTTTTAAAAGGATTATGAAAGTATTTATTATCTGCGCTGTATTTGCAAAATATAATGTAATCCATGAGGACCCCAACATATTATTAATTTAGTTTATTATTATTTAGTTATTTTTAAGGCTATTTAAATGTATTTATTCAAATAGAACAGGGAAGTGAGAGAAGGCAAGAGTCCCTGGCCAAGATGTTGCACTTTATGTTCAGAGTTCTTACTGGCTGAGCCATCAAGGTGCCCCGGAACTCCTTTTTATTATACTTTTCTTGTTTTATGAAGTAGTGGATTGGAATCCTAAAGGCATGTCTTTCTATCCTTTGTTCTCAGTGAATGATAATTGGGATCCTTTTGCGTCAACAGTGTGCGCTTACACTATAGACTCCCAACCTGGTCAATGTCTTTTCTTCATTCCCCTCAGTGCTCCCTGTGTTACTGTTGGCGTAAGTTTCGGTTATACAGTTTGATTTATTATCATTTTCAGCAACTGGCACGTGACCAGGGTATATTTATGTATGATTCTTTCTTTTTCCAGGATGGAGTACATCTCAAACTGCTTTTGAACAGACAGGAATTTAATCTCTCCTGTCCAGTCTACCCTCATCTATTACCCCACTTACCATCTCCTCCATACGCTCAACCCCCAATTCCTGGTGACCCTCAGTATCCTCATTCCCCAGCCCCCGAGAGACCACCAAGCAAACAACCTCCTCCTCCTCCTGAACCACCAACTCAACCCCTTTACGATGGCTATCAAGGCCCTCCTGGTCCATGGCCTACGCATCTCCCACGGCCTACACCAGGCAGTCCCCCAGGAGGACTGCAGTCTTCACAGTCCCAGCACCCCATATGGCCTGGCCAGTTGACCGATTCTCCTGGAATCGACCCAAATTCCCCTTCCCAGCCCTCTATTCCAGACCTCCCTTCAGGTACCCAGCCCCCCAAACTACCTATGGGTCTATTGTACCCTCAGTATCATCCTCATCCACACTACTACCCCTCACCCACTAGAGAACCACATTTCCATGGACCATTTCCTCTTCCACCTACATCTGCTCCCCAATTTCCGAAGCAACCTTTGGGTCCACAACACCCGCAGCATCCATTTGGTCTGTTCTATCCACATGGACATTATAACCCCTTTCATCCTATGTACTATCCACAGCTGCAAACACCGCCCACCCCTCCTCCAGCACCTATAACATCTATTATCCCTTCTATACCTAAGACTACAGTCCCAGAAGAACCCCATGTTCCTGGTGACCCCCAGTATCCTCATTCCCCAGACCCCGAGAGACCACCAAGCAAACAACCTCCTCCTCCTGAACCACCAACTGAAACCCTTTACGATGGCTATCAAGGCCCTCCTGGTCCATGGCCTACGCATCTCCCACGGCCTACGCCAGGCAGTCCCCCAGGACTGCAGTCTTCACAGTCCCAGCACCCCATATGGCCTGGCCAGTTGACCGAGTCTCCTGGAATCGACCCAAATTCCCCTTCCCAGCCCTCTATTCCAGACCTCCCTTCAGGTACCCAGCCCCCCAAACTACCTATGGGTCTATTGTACCCTCAGTATCATCCTCATCCACACTACTACCCCTCACCCACTAGAGAACCACATTTCCATGGACCATTTCCTCTTCCACCTACATCTGCTCCCCAATTTCCGAAGCAACCTTTGGGTCCACAACACCCGCAGCATCCATTTGGTCTGTTCTATCCACATGGACATTATAACCCCTTTTATCCTATGTACTATCCACAGCTGCAAACACCGCCCACCCCTCCTCCGGCGCCTATAACATCTATTATCCCTTCTATACCTAAGACTACAGTCCCAGAAGAACCCCATGTTCCCAGCTATTCCTCTGGTCAATATTATCCACCTGGTTCATTTGACCACTATCATCCCCATGGGCACTTTCATGTACCCATGCCTCCACCTGCCAAGGGGCCACCTTGTGATTCTCAGGAACAACCCTCAGGTCCAATTGACACAGCAGTGCCCGTAGTTCAACCAACGCAACCTTATCCACTACCCATCTGCCCTCCAAATGCTCATGCCTTCTGTAGCTACCATCCCTACCATGCTTTGTATCCACCCCATGCTTTGTATCCACCCCATACTTTGTATCCACCCCAATACCCTGTGCCCCTGCATCCTTATGCAACCACTGCCATTCCTCCTACTACCCCAGAGACTGAATTTATTACTGCCTCAGTGACTGAATCTCCTACTACCCCAGAGACTGAATCAACAAGTAGCTTCACTTTTCCCCCCACCACCGTCACTCAACCCCCTCAGCTTTCCCCTTCCCTCCAGTGTCTGGCAGGGAGGATGAGGGTTTCGTTGCCTTCTGCTGACCCAGACTCCATCCGGGTTCAAGGTCAGTTGGAGTTTTTAGTGTAAACATTGTCCAGTTTCACTCGCCTGAAATGTGGCTGTTCACCTCTTCAAAGAGTGCCAAATATAGAATAAAGGGACACTGCCAAGCATCCCTCAGAGCAGGCCTCACATTTGTTTCTTTAAGGCCAGATGTGAAAAATGGCATATTGTAGTTGTCTAAGCAGGCCAGAACAGTAGCGGCAAAAGCATGTACTGTAAATCCTGAACCTTAAGATGACGCTAGACAGACCACAGGGTGGTGGAAGTGGTATGTGTGTGTGGGGTGTGTTAATGTATTATATCATATTTCCAGCCTTATTGTGTGAACATGCATGTCAATTATTTGAATAATGACAGAACTAGTTTTTTTGTTTTTGCTGCAACCATGCAGCTAGTATAATCCACTCTGTTGGTCCAAAACTTTAGAGCGCAAACCAAGAGCACAGTTTATCACAAAATATGTGCCTGTTGGATTGTTATTTGGCAAGATTGGCATGAAGAGGTGAAGCACATATCTAGAAAATGTGCCATCTAATGTATTATTCCAGATGTTGACGCAGTGAAGACATGGCAACCACACTCCAGTGTGCCACCACCACGTTGTAAATACATGTTGGAGTACACACAAGGCCTTGGAGTGACACTCCACTCTCCACATCCTGCATGCCCCATCCAGCCTCAGGTTAGAACCTCAATATTGGTTTCATTTTCAAACCACCAGAATGTTCTTTGCTTTCACTTCCAAACACATCTGTAATGGTATATGGTATTTATTAATTCTCACATATTGTACATGCCCACCAACACAACCATTTTTGTTTTGGAAGTTAAAGGAATTTTGGACCTTGCTGATCAGTTTCCTGTCTTCTCCCCATAGACTTCCAGTACCCTTATTGTGAGGTTTTGGGACCTGGCCCTGGCAAAGAATAGGACCCTGGAGCTGAAGTGTCCATACCAACGTCCTACTGAAACCCCAGTGCCGCCCACCAGATTGCCTTTTCAACCAAGCAGCACTCAGAACCCGAGCACCCCTTCCATTATCCCCAGGCCTAAAGTGTACTGTTCTGTTCACCGTATGACTGTAGAACTCCCCCCTGGTCTCATCGCTGGAATTGTTGTTAAGGGTGCGTTTTGCTGTGTATTGTATAGTATGTTTTTCAGGTGCATATGGTTGTCATCATCTCTGCATGAGTTGAATTGCAACATGGTTTGTGGTTCTGACTTCCCAAGCACTGCGGCGCGTACTGAGATGAGTGGAGGTGGGGAATAGTTGTTTAGTTAAGTTTTGTGAGTACTACACTAACCATAGTGCTTGTATGTGTTGAATGCAGTCATTTTTCTTACATCTTCATGTTTTTGGAGCTAAATTTAAACTACTTCTGTCTCCATTTGTGCATCTACCGTAAATAGTTATTAACTCAGACTTCACTGCATTTCCTTAAATTTTTAGACATCAAAGGGAACCAGATGAAACTTCAGGATGCCCCTACGCATTGTGGGTATTCTGGCAGCAAGGGAAAAGATGGCAGAATCATTCTAAAACTCCCCCTCAATTCAGACTGTCATATGAGTGTACAGGCAAGTATTAAAACCCAGTGTACAGGCAACTATTGAAACCCAAATTCCACACTGAGCCCTGTATTATTTGAATATTTGATCCATTTCCCATACACATTTATATTTAAAAAAAAGGGAAAGGAGCACCTCATCAATATTGTCTACACAACACTGCATGGAAGAAGAGAGGCTCAATTGTCCTGTCCAGTTTCTATTCCGGTGTCTCACACAGGTAGACATATTGTGAAATACCCACTTTTTGATATCGTCACTGTCTGACGTTAATCTTGTATGTCCAAAACCTTTTACTTTTAAGGTAAATTTTATAATGGCAGTCAAAGGGACTCTGTGATTGACCTCACAGGCTGGCCATTGAACTCTGATATCCACATTGAAGCCACACCATTCCAGTGGATCTCGAGATCCATATGATTCTAATTGTATTTAGTTAATACTGGTGTTAATACTTTTCATTGGTTAAAAATGTATAAAAGCCACAGGCTTGCCCACTTTCCCCCTCGCGTCCCTATTTTGAGCATGAACATTTTTTTAAATAGCTAATCTAAAAGCTCACAATTGTGAGCCTGTAGATTGACTATTTTCTAAACTTAAGTGCAACACTGTCATATGATAATGTATGGAATAGGGCATTCATTTATGAAAATAATTAAGATGAAATATTGAGATGCAAGGTTTCTGCCCGACAGTGATAATATGATTGCTTTTATTCAGTCAGTATAATGTTATTTTTAACTGTGTGACTGACATTTGTCATGCTGTCGCACAGAGTGCAACCTTCCCAGTGACCAGCGTCTCCCCTGTGGCTCCATCTCTTCATCCCAGACACAGTGCCTCTCTGTGGGCTGCTGCTTCAGCAAGTCCCCCCCTGCCTGCTACTATCCAATGGATGGTGAGCTGTGCTTCTGTCGCCAATGGCATTTTCATGCTACTTAGCTCTGTAGTTGCTAGATGTGTGAAAAGGCATATAGTCATGCCTGAGCTTTTGTGTATCTGATTGATCTGTGTGCCCCTCCGCCATCAGAGTGCACTATGGACCGTCACTTTGTCTTCTCTGTCCCTTCGTCCCTCAACGAGCACCTTCTGTCCCCTGCCTCGCTGGTTACTGCTGGCAACTCCTCCTGCACCCCTCAGAAGGTGACGCCGGACTATGCCCTCTTCAAGATACCAATGGACGGCTGTGGGGCTGTGAGACTGGTGAGCTTTAACAGTCAGTGGTCATATCTCAGAATACTGAAATATTATTTTGAGGATATGAATGGCACATTTGACTCACCAAAGTGATCATGTTTTTTGAGTGCTGTGCAACAGTCTTGATCATTTCCTCTACCCTGTCTTTACAGGAGGTGGGTAAGACGGTGATCTATATGGTGGAAATTACTAACGTGATCCAAGCAATCACCCTCAACTATGGAACCATCACCAGAGACACTCCAGTTAGGTCAGAGTCATTGACTTTTTATTTTTCTTAGTTTTTTGGGCTACGGTTTTGTTAACGACTCAAGGTTAGGGTTATATGAATGGGTTAGGGTTATGAATGGCAAAAATGGCCAATCTACAAGCTCTGTTATGTACCCAATTTTTGAAACGTTAATTACACCAGGTTTAAATTGGTTAAACAAGATGGGGTTCAAAAACGGCTTGGATCTCTGACCGCGTATGGATCTTGATGATGATTTTTGTCTTGCCCAAATATGGAGAGACGTTGGGATGTCAGCTTTCCGCATCTATTTTTGTGTGCTTTGCATAATTGGATGTGTAGTGAGGCATTGTGTTGTAGGCCAGTGGTTCTCAACCTTTTCTGGATCAGGGCCACTTGAAAATCTTGAAAGCACTTAATGAAGTAAAGTGTAGAGCGCTGAACATCGCAGTCGGTAGACTTTTTTAAGTGGTCAGACGGGTGGGCCACGTGAAGTGTTTATTTTTATATTGAAATTCTTTATTAGGAATAGCCCCTTGAGATGTAGCATCTCGTTTTAGAGGGGATCCTAGGTACATGATACACTGTATAGACATTTTCAAAAAAGAAAAAAAAACAGAGGGGGAAACAAAACATTAAACAACAAAAAGCAATTACAACAACCAATTCAACAAACAATATCAGATATGACAAAACAAGTAAACAACAAGACAGATGACAGGATACACAACAGAACAGGACAGACAGACAGACAGACAGACAGACAGACAGGACAAACACATAAAACAACAGAACATGTATAAAAATGGATTATCAAATCAACACAGACAGATCAACATCGTGATGTCAGTATATTTAGAGTGATTAATAGAGGTTATATGACAATGTTATATCAATTGTGTTCCGGCTTGGATCAGTGGAACTAACACATTTCTTCAAGGTTTTAAAGAAAGCATAACATGAAATAGTTTCTACATTATTTCTATCTTAATATCATGTCATCATTAAAATCTTAGTGTATTTTGCCAATTATTTGGGGGCACACTTGCAATATCCTCACGACGGCCCACAGGTTGAGAACCACTGTTGTAGGCAAAACTACAGAGTAATCTCTATCTATAAACCAAGGAATCTTTGCATTCTGTGCATGCAATCTGTAGATGTGTGCATTTGTCACTCTCTCAGCAGATGGTGGACATAAGAAAAGTAACATGGCCATATATGGAGAGGTGGTTTCTGAGTGTTACATGTGTAACATGCACTGATGTCAGACACAACACTAATTGAAGCCTAACAACGCCGATTTGCGCTGACGAGGTTCTGTGTTAGCCATGCCCAAATATGAAGTCCTGGCCAGACTATGATGTCAGTACTATGACGTCATATTGATGACATCAGAGTACTCCATATATGGGAATTTGCGGATTTATCTATATTTTTTGTATAATCGCCGATCCGACCGACTTCCTACTGTGCACATCACTCCCTTGGGTCCTTGGCAATACACATGCCGAGTTTGAAGTCGGACAGTCTCCATATATACCAGCGGTTCTGGACAACCGGACCTCCATATATGGGCAGTTGGGCATATCTGTTGGGTCAGTGGTGTAACGTAGATGTGAGGGCCCAAACCTTTAGTATATTAAAATTGCCTTGTGGGTGGATGTCACAAACGTAACATCCAGACTTGTGAGGCGCACTGTCTGGCACAAACACTGTTCAGGAGTCTGCTATGAGAATAATCACACCAGGGGCCACATGCCTGAACATCTAGTTTGAATTTAAAGTTGTAGCTGCAAGCTCGAGTCAGTGTGCAGGATCCACTACTTTGTTTCTACAATCAAATGGATGGGTTAATGGATTATTGGCCTGTTGTGATGGATGCATTGAGTATCTTTTACCATTGTAGAATTGCACACTGTGCAAAAACATCTCTGATTGTGTCCCTCTCTGTCAGGTTATTGGTAGAATGCAGGTACCTGCCAGGTTCTGTGGTCAGTGTGGGTTACATGGTCAAAAGCCCTACTCTGGGTTCCCAAATTCAATCCCAGGGGATATTTGGAGTACAGCTCAGGATTGCCAAAGGTAAATGGTCAACATTTATACCACTACATACTTTGGGAGTAAAAAAGAAATGTATTTTAATCTGACATCATTTTGTACTGTTTATAGTACTATGATAATGACTAAATGCTGGAATACAACCGGCAACACCATATGAATGCTTCTGATGACCAATTGGCTCGTTCAGCTCTTTGAAAAAGCAGCACCTTGTCTCAAGTGAACACTTCCTTTTCTTCCCCTTTTTCTTCTGCTAGACCCCAATTACAAGAGTTATTACCCTGATTTACACCGGCCCCTGCGAAAGCTGCTGCGGGAACCGCTCTACCTGGAGCTGCGGATGCTGAACCCCCCAGACCCCAAACTGGTGCTGCTGGTGCATTATTGTGTGGCCTACCCCCGCTCAGGAAATGCTGCATGGGTGATACTTTACAACGGGTAGGTTAGCCCTCAGTTTGTTTCAAGAGAATGTAAAAAAAGATGATGCATGTAATGTAACAAAATTGTTATATCTAATACTGCATATGGACTCTTTTTATTTCTTCTTTCCTACCTCGTTTTTCCTACCTTGTTTTTCCTCAAGTCCCCCCCACTTTGAATTAGTTTTCTGGCTGTTGATATTTTTTTTATGCTTTTAACCCTCTTTCTATTTTTTCCCCTCTTTCTATCCCATCTTTTTACTTTTTTTGTTTATTTGGACGGGACAGTGCATATTGATGAACTCATAAAAACGGGCAACTATAACATCAAAACATTTGTTTTTTTTTAAGGGCAGAAATTAAAATTGTTGGTTACATTCTTGCTTGACACCCCTGCAAGCGGGCCAGTTCCCAGTTAAACTGTTTTAAGTGTTTTTTCTTTACGAATAGGATCAGTGTCTCTTACAGTCCCAGCAGAGACAACTCTGTAACCATTATTCCACTGGTTGTCACACAATACAGAGCTTGGTTAAGTTCTTGCCGGACACGCCAGCAAGCAGACTAGTTCCCAGTTATCCAGTTTTAAGCAGGTTTTTACAAACGGGATAAGTGTTTTCAGACATGGACATTCATTGCTCCAAGCCTCAACAGCAAGCAAAGGTGCTTATGTTTGGCTTGGATGGAGCAGGGAAAACCACCATGCTTTACAACCTGAAGTACAACAAGACCATGATTGCGGTGCCAACTGTAGGATTCAACATTGAGATGCTTGCAAAAAAAAGAGCCAGTGAATTGGCAATTTGGGGTGTGGGTGGACAGAGGATGATGAGGTGTCACTGGAGATGCCTCAATGCTGATACAGCTTGACTGGTGTTTGTGATGGTCGGCTAGAAGAAGCTCGTAATGAGCTCCATCAGGTTCTGATGTCTGATAATCTCAGGACAGCCCCTCTGGTGGTTCTTGCCAACAAGCAGGATGTCCCTGGTGCCTTAAGCCCTGCAGAGCTCAGCCAGAGACTGGATTTGAGAGGGGTTTGTGGGGGCAGGGCCAGGAGGGCCTGGTTTGTGCAACCCTGTTAAGCTAAGACTGGCAGGGGACTGAAGGAGGGTTTCAGAAGGGTTTTCCTTTCTGTTAAAGACATTGCTTAAATCAGACTCGAAGAGGGGACAAGACAACTATTCAGTCAAACTGAAGCCCAAGGCTTTCATGACAGAAAGATCGGAAGACAAACCCGTAACCAATATTCCATGGGTAGTTACACTAGGTCCATTCCTGGACCGTAGGGACAGAGAACTCATGCAACAACAACTAAACAAAAGTTTAGTTCTTGCCGAACACCCCTGCATCGGGCCATTTTTAGCTAACTAGTTTAAAGTAGTTTTACACTTTACAGTCGGTGCGCGCAAAATTCCATATTTGCACTTTTACATTGGTCTACTCTCCGCCACTATACGTGTCTGTGCCTCTGCCATTCTGTGAGCAGCTAATCTGATCGCTGTGAAACTTTGCATTCACACTCCCAGGCCAAGGAGGAACCTCTGCTGCCCCGCATTTTTCAAATTGGCCTCATGGTGGCGCTATAACAGGGCCCTTCACGTTGTGGCCTATAGCTCTTGAACCATAGGTCGTACAGTCCCAAAGTATTCCTTGGATCTTGACACAACTCCCCATATAGGCCACGGCTATTTTCGCCTGACAAGATATTCCGCAACTTTTGCTTAAAAACACACTTTTTGCTACTACTACAGATTTTGACGATACTTAGGCAATTCGGTAGCCTACATATAATTTCGATTTTGGTGAAGACGTATCTGTCAGACTTTTCAGATTCCATTCCAATTGGCTATGTCTGCCTTCCAAATTCTGGGTAGTCAACCCGGCTTGGCGGAGACCTGCGCTGAGGAGCGCGCTTTTCTAGTGTTGTAAATATTTTTTATATTCAATATTTTGAGAAGTTTTTACGTCTTCTACTTTTAGATGTCCTAACCCCTTGGATCCAGCCCCCCAGCAGGATGTCCTCCCTCCCCCATCACCACCCTCTCCTCAAAAACAAATACGCAGATTCAACATCAGCACCTTCCAGTTCCTTAACAGCGGCGAGACTGCTGAGCAGGAGGAGGTAATTGATGGAGGCTCTCTAATTGATAAAGGGTTTCAACCTTACACACACAAACAAAAATCACACCCAGTGTGAAGTGGGCGGTGTGGTCACAGTGGTCATCACAGTGATGGAAGTGATTCACTTTAAAAAAAACATAAATGTGTTTTTTTTTAAGTGCATAGTCCTATTTATAGGGCTATGCACATGTGTCATGTGTTTCTAGCCAATCACAGTCCTGAATAGAGTCATGATGGCCAATCACGGTGCAGGGTTAGGGGGGTACAATGGTGGCCAATCACAGCGCAGGGTTGGGGGGGTGCAATGGGTGTCGATTTCCAACCCTCACATATAGGGGCGGTTGCACCGCCCAAAAATGGCTTACTTAACACATGAACCGCATCCATAGGCAAACATTCAGAAAAATAGCAGATCTACAATCTTGTAGATTGGCTATTTTCTGCAAAGACAATTGGTGTAGAGTGAAGAAAGGAGGGGACCAAGTATAGACCCCTGGGGTGCCTCGGCTAACGAAATATATAGGGTTTAGTGGTTAAACAAAAACAAAAATGACCTAGATAGTTTTTACCATTAGACACTTAACCTCTGAGAGCAAGCTCTAAACTGAAAATCTCTGAATGGGCACAAGTGAAAATCATAAGGAAAAACAATAACTTGCTTATCTACATGTTTTTGAGATTGGAGATGCATGTATTCCTTTTTCTTACCCTCTTCTCAGATCTACTTCATGTGTTCAACTGAAGTTTGCTCTCCGCTTGATGGCCCATGTGTCGAGGGATGCTTTGGTCAATGACGATGAGGCAAAAAAGACGGTACACTGTTCTGTTTTGAATCACCCACCACACCCATTTTGAACTCTGAAAGAATGCATGAATAACGCCCATCTGTGAGGCCCATAAGACAATTCACTAGAAAGAGCATGAGAATGAAGACTGGCCATGGTCCAATATAACAGCAGGTTTATGGATTAGTAATGAGTGGTTTGAATTATTTAACACTGACTGATCTGTTTCCTGTTTTTCAGCTAAGATGTGGAGAGACCAGTCCGTCGATGATTTTGATAAGCTCCTGACTCATACCCTACAATTTATTCCTCTCCAAGAAAGATGTAGCAAAGGGACATGCTATATTGTGAATTGCATGTATCCCTACTCTCTTCTTTCCAGGCCAAAGGCATCACTTGTTTACTGTAAATAAAAGTCCTCAAAGGAAGCTATGTGTGCATGTTGTGTGCGTGTGTATTACATTTCTGCTCCCTTGCTTGCAGCCATTAGGTTTTATAGCAGGAAGTGTCACTCCGTCAAAAGGTGCTCCACCAGCATTGTTTATGTTAATGCTCCATATGTCCCCAACACTCTGGCCCAAAAGGACTTCCTGGGTTTCCCCCTGTATAGCAAGTGTAAGAATGCCTGCTTAAAGCTAGATAACTAGCACTTAAATGTTGTGACAATGAATGACAAAGCTTGACCACACAGTTGTACAAGTGCTCGTTTGTTGTTTTTGCCTTTGACCACTGGGTGTCATCCAAACTATAAAAATGCTGGGGGAACATGCTCCATGACTCACTGCAGGTCTCCAAAGACCTTAGCGGCCTGTGTATTGGTTTAACTGTTGTGTAATGATTTAGGAATGCTACTTTTTCTTTTTTACCAACAGCCCCCAGTATTTACACGTGAAAAGCCAACTTGATTTGAAGCAGAGCTCTTTATTTCTCATTCTTAAGCTCTTATACATTTCACATTCTTAAGCTCTTACATGTCAGGTTAAAATGGTCTTAAAAATGTATTTGTATAGACTGCATTTGGCAGAAATGTTACACCACTCGCCTAACGGAACAGAACAGAACAACATGTCAAATGTTAGGGGAACGCATGGCAGCAACCTCGCAAGGCTCCCATAGAAGTGGATGTAAGCACTGCGGCACACTGCGTTTATTTGATGGCTGCAGCGTTGCCAGGTTTTGCGTGAAAAATAAGCAACCAGGTCTAAGAAAACAAGCCCAAAGGAAGCGACTATTACGGGCCACATGAGCACTTTATATACCGATATGCATGCATTGGCTATGAAAATAGCCGAGCCACAAGCTCAAAACGCGACGTGTTGTGAGCTTGTAGATCTGCTATTTTCCAAAAAATCTTATGGGGAAAAAGCGAAAGCGTGAGTATTCGAAATATAACACAAATCTGGTACAGGGGTCCCTGCCACAACATGTTTTTAGATGGGGGGGGGGGGGGGGGGGGTCTGTGGAATACATATTAATGTGGGGTCACTTGACATGAAAATGTTAGAGAACCACTGGTTTAAACAACATTAAGGAAGAAAGCCCCAAATAAGCAACTACACTTTAGAGAAGAACAAGCCCAAAGTCGCTTATAATAAGCGGACATGGCAACACTACATGGCTGCCTGGCTGAACGTTCAAAGGGAGAGCTGAAGATAGGAGGAGGCGGAGGAGGAGGGAGACGAGGGAGGGAAGGGGAATGACTACACGAAGAGGGGGAGGGAAGACGATTTCCTTTCTGTAGCGCACACACGCCACAAGAACATACACCGGGATCCAGACCAAAAAAAAAACATAAGCGAAGAGGCAGAAGGAAACACCGCAACCCCGTTGTCTTTGTTTTGGGGAGACACTGTCTTTACGCATAATAGAGGACTATAAGATGGGGGAGGAGAGGAGCTCCTGACGACGATTGCCTCTCAGTAACCTTTGTGGTAAAAGTCTCGCTGTGTTAGAGGAAAAGCGATCATAGGGAAGACATGTTATGGGATTCTAGTCTTGAGGAGGTTGCAGTAGGATGATTTTGAAACCTCTCTGATCTTGTACAATAAAGAGTGTAATAGTAATTGGGCGGTATGTTCTTGACCCATTGTTTTGATCAGTGTTTTAATTGGTTTGTTATGATCTGAGATATAGCTTGGGCCTCGGGTAGCCTACAGTAGATACATGATCAGCAACCGCAGCAGGACTGTAATACAGATGGGAATTCAACTGACGGGCATGTTTTGTATCTTGTGAATTTGGACCGCCGTGTTTTTACTGCAGGATAAGTGGTGTTGATTGGCTGTTTCGTCCGTATGCTTAAAAACAAAGCGGTGCTTAAATAGCCTGATCGTATAATCAAAACATTTCCGAATCCTTCCAACTCCTTGTGGGGTCATACAAAGGGCCTCATAGAAACATTGCATAGGCAAACATTACCACAGTAAAGCTTAAAAACATCTCGTTTCAGTTTTGGTTATTTTTCCACTGCAGAGAGGAGTCTAACACAGGCTATTGCACAGAGGTGGCCAAGAATAGGTGACAGTTTAATCCCATTTTTTTTAGAGAAAGACAGGGGAGCATCAGACGATTTTTAAATGTTAATGTCGACCGACGTAGCATCACTCATGCTGCCCGTGTCCCGGGGTCTAATGGACCGGGAGCTGGAAACCATGGCTGGAGTCCATCCCAACAACCCGGGTGGCGCTCCTGGTTCTTCTATCCGAGGGATGAAACGAGGGGATCCGGAACCCGACGCTCAGACAGCGGCAGCTCTGGTCGAGTCGGCCGGGGCAGAGTGCAAGCGTCCCCGGATCGACGGCTCTGGGATCATCGGCGAGGTTGGCCAGGTGAGGATTTATTTATCATTACCTAATTGTTGTGTAGTACACCCTCACCAGTGGTTCTCAAAGTGCATTCTAGGGACTCTAGGGTTCCCTTAGGACCCTTACAAGTATGTAACTTTGACGGTATACAAATGGAATGGACCATTTGGTTCCATTTGTATACTGTCAGAGTTAAGGGGAGACCTTGAACTTGGTGTACATCGTCACCAACTTGAGCCAAAACACACATTTATGTGTAAAACATGGTGCTGCTGGCGTTGGTCATGACTTTTCCCACGATGGGCCTTTATACTGTGTGTGATGATGACATTATTGAAAAGCCTATAATCTAATAAACAGCATTAAGAATGAATATGTTCTCTAGTTAGCCTATATGGCCCGTGCATTGTAATCTATTCTCTGAACTAATTAATTACGCACCCAAGGGGTCAAGAAGCAAGGGAATGGTAATGCGGGTTGACCCGTGATGCCATCAACGCGAGCCACAGGCATTCCTCCCATGTAATTCTGATCAGTCAATTCCAAACATTGCTGCTAGGGAACTGGAAACAGTATAAACTCTGGTAGCCGTTAGATCATGCATTCATTTATTCACGTCTACTACTCTTACGTGGCATACTACACACACTCAGTACACAGTAGGCAGACGCCTGTGGTTATTTGTAAGCGTTGATAGATGTATAGAAGACTAGGGAATGTAAACAAACCTGACCTTTTGTCATGCTGAGACACCCTCTGTCATGTGGAGCAATTGTGTGGATAACATTTGGTTTAGAATGTAAGTGTATGTCAATGTTTGCATGTGTGATCTTTGGGGAGAAGGTGTAGGTTGGAAGGGGAGGGGGTGTTTGAGGTAAACAATGAGCACCCATCTTAACATTCTACATAATGTGCTTCTGAACTGAAGCACAAAGTATCCAACTATCCATGTTCAGATTTGTGTTGTATGATATCACATTCCATTTCAATTAGTGACACAGTCAAAGCCTTTTCTCTCCCAAGTTGACAAAATCAAATCAAACTTTGTTCTTTCCTCAAGTGATTTATAAACGGCAGATCATTTTCTTCATGGAGCATTACAGTGGGCTGGGCAGATGCACTAGACATCATTATATTGCATTACATGGGGTTAAGAGCACCATGGGAAGATAGAAAGCTATTTCTCTGCCATTGTAAGCAGCGGTAATGGAGGTGAAGTGGTCGGTTTGCAGCTCTCTGCTCTCTGGTATTGGGAAACTAATGGCCAGCTACTTTACATTGCTGCTGTCTAGGAGTGCTGGAAGACAGGCTTAGGGAGGTAATGCACTTAAAAACAGACAAGAGTGGAAAAGGGAATGTCTGTGCGTGTTTGCTTGTGTTTGTGTGTCTGTCCATGTGAGGTATGGATCAATAGCTTCAGCCCCTAAAAAGTATTGAGCGTCAGCTGGCAGGGCAGTCCGGAAATGAAAAAGCGAGGGGAGGGGAGAGGAGGGGGCCCCACTCTTAAGTGAGTGCAGGAACAGATTTGCCCTATCACTGGCAGTAAAGAGGCTTTGTTTTGATCCAACAGGATCACTGCTTGTACTGGAGGGGGCATTATAACCAAACTGATCCCTGAGATCCCTATCTAAAGGGAGAGGATTAATCCAATGCAGACACACACACACACACACACACACACACACACACACACACACACACACACACACACACACACACACACACACACACACACACACACACACACACACACCAGAACAACATAATGTGATTGTGGTTTATGAGGACCATATTGTCTATCATTTTGTAAACAATGGCCTGAAATGGACCTCCTAAGTGTATTTCGGTAAGCAGTTGTTCTACCTTGCTCTGTGATTCATACACGCAAGGTAAAAACCTCCCATCCTGGAGTGAATAAAAATAAATAACAATGACGTATTTTCATTCCTCTGACCCATTGACACCATTAATATTACAGCAGTAAATTAGGCTGAGCGAAGTTCAATTTTCCTACTTTAAAACGAGGCCGCTTAGCTTTCCAAGAAATAACTTTGTAATGCACACATGCATTTCTTTAAAAGCTGTTTGTCCGAGAGGGGAGAGTGAAAAATGGAAAATATTGGAGTAAATGGAATCATGTCCCTCATTCATGTCCCTCATAAAGTACTTTGTGATTTATAGCTCTCTCCCTCTATTGCCCCCCCATCCATCACTGTTCAGAACCATTTTCTTTACTGCAGACATCATAGCAGCATTGAACTCTGCCCTGTCTCTAAGGCCAGTGGGGTGTGGTTTTTATAATGAACAATCCATTTTGTGAAACCACAGACCAATGATGGCATTTCCCACATGGTCAAATTGCTGTTTTCATGATTAGGCACTTTTAGTAGAGCAGTAATGCCATTAGTAAATCTGATGCACTACTGACTAGCTTAACAAACACAGGGTTGTTGCTTATTGGATTATTATATCTATATATTTGTGAACTTGCTTTAATTGTTTTAATATTCTTCTATTTATTTTAGTTGTGGCATTTCACTGTTTTGTTTGCTATGTGAAGCTCTGGTTTAAACGATGTATTGTTATCAAGTGAAACTAGATATGAGATCATGGTATCGCACACAGATCCATACACCACATGTAGGCTAGATCAGCACATGCTGAAGTACGGCTGTGCAGATATATGACCGCATTGCACACACTAGTGCCAATAATCTTCCACTCCCTCTCTTTTACTTATTCCTAAATTATACAATTTCAATTAACATCCTGTAAATTAATGAACACCTTACTTCTTTGCATGAGAATTGGATGTTTGAAACACCGAAATGAACAACCAACATGCCACCACTCCAGTATCTTGCAGCATCCAGAGAGCCTTACATTTTTCATGCTGACAGGCATTCATAACGGCACACTGTGTCTCCAGCCCAACTGAGATTTTGGGAGATGTTGAGAGGAGGTTGTCTGCTTCAATTTCCATCCTGTGTGCAGAGTGGCCCACGTTGTGTTGTCACTGTATTGGAACCCAGCTCCTCTAACCTAATAAGGTCTTGCCTGGGATGACAGAGCTAAGGATAGATGACTTGACTAGAACATTAATGTAGGTGAATCACCCCCATGTACGTACTTTCATCTCAGCCATGGCACTGAAATAGAATGAAACCGTCAGCAAGAAAAATGTACTCCTGCAGCACGTTGAGAATATTTATTTAGTTGTTTTTTTTTGGTCCCTGCTTCCCTTTGAAGGATCACCGGCTGCGCTCTGTTGACTGAATTATGATAGAGACGGGGGAAGGGAGACTTGCTTGCTTTGGGCAGTCTACTCTAGTGGAGGTTAAGTGTTAGTTTGCCATACCTTAAGTAATGCAATGTATCAAGCGATGTTAAGTCATTTGTTACAGTCATTTCTGGTGTTGGCAAGGATTTTATGTTGGCTTTTTCCAAGCTTGACAATTACCTTTTCTTGATTTTGAAAGTCATATACAGCTGACCGTTGAGAGCAGCCGTTGCAAAATAAAAGATGGCCCCCTAGACTAATGTTTACACACCAGTAACTAGTTCAAATGTATTTACCTAACTGCTAAACAAGCTCCCAAAATCCACTTGTCTTGTACTCCAGGCAGCAGGTCCTTGAAAAAGCAAGTGTAGGTTTACTGTGGAGAGTCAGGAGAATGTGAACTGTACTGAGAGAAAATAAACTGCAGGTCTTCTGGCTGACTGGTTGCAGGCTTAGCACATAAGTGCTCAGCGGATGAAATGGATTCACATCCTCTTGAGTGCACGGCGTGCCCTGCTTTACAGTTTGATAATATGACTTCCATAGCAGTGACATGTGGTTCCTTCTGAGGAGCCGTCCTGTTGCAGGATGAGAGGTTCAGTAGCAAGGAGTCATGCATGCGGTAGAATTGGGGACTTCATAATATACATGCATACAAATACAGTCAGGTGGCTTGTTCGACTGTGGCGGCTTTGAAGTTCAACATGTCGATCGTGATCGACCAGTTGTTTACCTCTGCTTTATAACACGCACGGTGTGTTTTATCAAAAAAGATGACAAGAGCTGAAAGGCAATCATATTCTAAACACATACCCCCAAGTATCTTGTGAACATGCACATGTATTATATGCGGCAAAATGTTATTTTTTTTAATTGAAAATCCGTGCCTCTATTTCTCATTTTGCCCACAAACCCCTTCATTTGATTAATCTTAATCAAAGGAGTTTGTGGGCAAAATGAGAAATGGCCTAGTGCTAAACCAGAACCTGCAGTGGACAATGTGTAGCTCATGGGCAAGCAAGTGTTATGGAGAGCCACTGCACAGTAAAACATGTTTGTGTTACTGTATATATTTATAACTCTTGAGAGAGAGGGTCCATTTGGTTACATTTGTACTGTCTCAGATTTAAATTAACGCTGAGGATTTTACTATGCCATTATGGTCTTATCTATGTAACCCTGTTACTACAACCCAGTGAATTGTTGTGAATGTAAATTATTTGAGGTAACTGAGATTCCGCTTACGCACGACACACACACACGCGCACACAAATGCAAGCACATAGGCATACACTCAAACATATGCATGGTTACACACACACGTAAACACACACTTTTGCACTCCTCATCTTATGCTCTTTGGAGATTTCTCTTCCACCTCCATCAAGCCCTATCCTGTTCCCTACCCCTTCAAGCCTTTTCTACCCTTCCTCCCCTCCTCCTCCCCCCTCCCCCTCTTCCACCTCCTCTCTTATTCACCATCTGTTTACTTCCAGTCATCTTGTTACTTTCTCCTGATTGCTCACACTGTCTTTCCCCTGCGGTTCAGTCCTCCTCTTTTTAATGCTTCCCGCCGTGTCTGATGCATCGACACCAGAAAAGAAAAAAAAAGACAAAAAGGAAGACATTCTCTCAGCCCACAGCTGCTATGAATGTGTTACTCTATGCTATGTAGGCTTTGCCAACAGTTGTAATAAATCCACTTCAGACCAAACATTCAAGACCAGACGAAACCATGTTAAGCTTGAAATACTTTGCACGGAAATAACCAAAATAGCAGGAAGTAGCAGATCTTCAAGCTCACAAGTCACGGCGCGTTGTGAGCTTGTAGGTCTATTTCCTGCGCGTGACACCGTCATACGATGGTTGCAGAGAAACATCGCAGCAGTTTTCCCCCGTAGCCTATATGAGTTTGTATGACTGTGTTCCCTCCTTCCTTGCTCCTCAAGGAAATTAAGCACATGACTCTGCTCATGTATGAGTCATTGTCTTTCCTCCCTTCCTCCCTTTGCTGTGTTTTTTTTTTGCCGTTTCCCTTCTCCTCCCCTTCTATTCGTCTAGCCCTGGTTCCTCCCTCAGTCTCTCACTCCACCCCTCGTCCATTTCCATTTCCACATCCACCATTCTTTTTTTTCCACCAATATATATATTCCAGATGCTAGTTAACTTGACAATGACATAGGGTAGTTCCCCCCCATACAAACCTCCACCAAAGTTGTAATAGTCTATAGGGATGTAAACAGGCTTCTCGGTTATTCGATGAATCAAAAAAGTAATCCATAGAATAACCACTAAGAAAAATATAGACAATTGCAGCCCTAATAGGCTACTTCCTCACACGTTGTCATGGACCCCAGGCTGCATGCCTTTCAGTTGCATCTTGTTCACAGAAAGAATTGGACCTTGTTGTTGTAAAATAGGCACAGTTTATACTTTATTCATGACTGTCAAACCTCTAAAAGGGGATGCATTATTTACAGGTTCTACCTCCCTAAAGCCGTTGCATTAAGTCAATTTTTGGCTCTGAGGAAAAACATTTAACGCTGATTGATGCATACTTGGCGGCGCTGTCACACACCGAAAATAACAGATCTACAAGCTCACAACGTGACACAGATGCAAGCGTTATGAGCTTGTAGATCTGTTATTCCTGGCGCTTGCCGCCATCGTACGACAGAGCATACAGTACATTAGGCGTTAGAACCATGCACAAACTGTCCTATTTGTCCTTTTTCCTCCCCCCTCTCCTCAACCAGGCGTCTACGTTCGGAGACTCATATTAGTGAGTGTGTGCTTTAGTAAAACAGGCCCCCATGGGGTTTTGAGGTAGAAGGCTACAGTATTAATCAAGAGGATTCAAGCTGTGATGCACGCAGAGCAAAGTGTTCCCCCTGGGGACGCTGCAGACGGACATTGGTTCCAGATGAAAAGAAGATAAATGTGGGACGAGATGATGTGTTTTTCTAATTTAACAGTATGAAGCCAGAGAGGCAAATATGATTCCCCCCCTCCTCAAAGCACATGGTAATTGCTGTAAAAAATATTGTTTGTTTTTTTTACATTTTATGAACCATATTTGCATAAATGCTGGAATACAGTGTTAATCTACGCGCGAATAAAGTGCTACACACCCTATTTTTAGATCGTAGTGACATGAATTCCAATTACTTCAAAAGGAGAGAAGTGTTTCTCCCTTACAACACTGTGCTTTTCACAGCCAGAGAAAATGACAAGAATGTGTAGGAGATTGCATCAGGGCTGATGATGACGCCATGTCATGCCAATAGGCGACATATTCACTGACACCGCTGACCTATTTTATGATTTAACGGCCAACGTGACACACTCTATCTCGCTTTATTTCTTTCTCCTCACTGTGCGCTTGAACTCCCGGCTCTGGTGGGATGAATTTAATAGACAGACAGCGGGTCCAGTGGGGTGAAAACTCGGCGGGGGAATGATTGACTGGGCAGGTACACAATAAAATCCTCGGTGTTAACTCTGAGAGTGTGCAAATGTACACTCTCAGAGTTACAAATGGGTAAATGAACACTGAGGATTTTACTGTGTATAGTGAGGATGATGCGTTTCAATTAACTAGTACATCAAGTATAGAGATGCGTTGTAAAGAATAAAGATAGAGGGAACAAATGAGAGAGTGAACAAGATAAAAATGTGTTCGAGCCTGGCCGATATATCGGACATTATTTGACCTTTTTGATGACACTGTATCAGAAATGTTTAGCATCTTTCAACCTGGCATCACTATTTTGGGCATGTCGTCATAGGTTTCAAATTTCAAAAGTTTTAGAAAAGGTTAAAACATTTTAGATCTACAAGCTTTTAGATTGGTTATTTTTGATCAATCAAGTTTTTCAAATCAGAAGTGATTTAACACTTTTTTGACAAGATATCGTGTAAAACATTGGTAATCACACTCTCCAAAGTCGGGATCGACATCGGACCCAAAAATCGATCGGGCCCTAGTGTGTGTGTGTGTGTGGGAGAATCTTGAACAACTTGAATTACACATAGCCTAGGTTTGGACTGCCATGAAGGGAGACTAATATTACTTTCAACCTTATTGTCAGTTCATCAACTGAACAAGTGAACCTAAATGTTTTTTGCTTGGGGTTACTCGAAGCGACCTGACCTGTGACCTGTGTAGTTGCCTCACACATTAAGGTTCTTGTATCAAAAGATCTGCTTTCCTCTCTTTCAGAACAACGACCCCCTGACCCTCGGTTACCATGGTTACCCCCCTCACAGTCAGGTAAGACCACAAAGATATCATATTGTTCTCCATATTTCAGCATTTAGTTTTTTTTGTCTGCGGGTTTTATAAATATTGAGCCAATGAAAGTATTAAACAAGACATTTGACTAAATAATAACTACATTAGATTAAGGTTGCAATGATGATGAATAATGCTGTCATGCTAAAATAATAAATAGCTCATTATATATCTACAAGCTCACATTGCGTTGTGAGCTTGTAGATCCTCTATTTATCTTTCATTCTTTGAAACTTTTTGCCTATAATGACGAGCCCAAAGGGATATTTTATTCATCTATTATTTTATTGTTTTTTATCGATATTGTTTATAATCGAATAGTTCGATTAGCTGTTGGAGCCCTACATTGGATCCATCCTGAGTGTGTGGGTGTGTGCGCACGTGCGCATCTGCTAGGTTGTGTATTAGCCTGCTGATTTTGTTATTAGATGGTTCAGTTTGTGCGGTTAATCCTTAGATCATCCTTCATTCATCCACTCATCCTCTCACGTTTGGCCCATAATCCCCTCAAACCTTGCTTTCCATGGCATCTGTTGAGCCCCTTTCAACAACTTTCACTGCACGCTTGTTGATTTATTATTTATTTTCAATTTGCCAATGTTTAGGCCTTCACTAATGACTACTGTGTTCTAATGACCCTAATGAGATTGATCCTAGTAATTTTACATACAGGTATAACAAGTAGGATTTGTCTGTTGTGGTTTCTTAACATAACATTCAAAGTTGGCCCCTCCCCAGCTCAATTACACCAATAATCCATACCTACTACCCAAAGGTTGACGCCCAGAAACAGACCAAATAAGGTAAAATACAGGCACCCTGGGGAAGATACAGACACCGCCACACACTTATAGTGGCTCATATGATTGAGAGGGATCATTTTTGTACGAGTATGTACGAGGAAAATCCTACTTGTTATGCAATTAAGCACGCTGTTTTAGAATATAATTTAATTCCCAGAATGTAATGTAACTTGTAAGTGTCCCATAATAGAATGGCCTCAAGAATGTGGGCGGTAGGGCAAAGCTACAATCTGTATGTTTTATATTAAGCGCATTGCAGCGATGTCCGAACTGCAATAAAGGTGGTGGCACATCTAGTATCCGCCGTGCGCCGTTGCTTCAAATAACTTCATTGGCATTGTCAACCAGTTGATGTGCTACCCGCATCTTTGTATCATTCAGCTATAGCCATACAGTAATCTTCAGAGGATTCTGTAAGTTACACTGAGCAGTGCGATAGCTGCACTGTTGACTCAATGCCAGCCAAGTTGCATACCGACAGGGTAGGAATCAGTCATAATCTATTTCACAATTGCACGTAGGGCTTGACAGCTCATGCTCATGAAGGCTGGTAGCTAACCCGAGCTAACTAGCTGCATAATGTAAACAGACTGGCTGCAAGCCTGATGCACAAGTCGCACATTTCCTCCGCCCAGCTGGAGGACTTTCGCCCACTCAAAAGGACTTGAGGAATTGTAGGCAGACCGCGGCTCCAACCACTGCAGATGTGCTAGTCGGTCCCCGATTGTAGCTTTTAATGTTTATCCCCAGTGCCCTATCTGTTTGCTACTTTGTCGTACTCCATCATAACCTTTTAATGGCATATAGGCGAATAAGTGTGATCTCACAGTCAGCTTGAGGCGTTTGAAGTGATAACCGACCTCCCACGAGAAAAAAAGGAAAGGGGGAAATGGATAGGAGAGAAAAGATACAGAAGACATATGTTATATGCAGGGAAGACTCCCTCAGCACTGAGGTGCTAAACTGTCAACAGGAGTGTGAGACTGATGTGATCAAAGGCTGCTGGAGGGAAGAGCCTATAGAGTAATACAGACACACACACACACACACACACACACACACACACACAAACTGAGAGAGAGAGAGAGAGAGAGAGAGATAGAGCGACGGAAGGAAAATCTTCTTTTTCTATCCCAGTGGTGCCAGCAGCCCCAGTTAACTCACCTACATGGAGAAAGAGAACAGAAGAGCAAAGGGAGAGGGAGAGAGAGAGATAGAGAGAGACTGCGACATGGGAGGGAAGTAGGGGAGGGGAAAGTTTGCAGGTGTGACAGAGAGGGAGAGAAGTAGGAGGGAGAAGCGTCAGGCTATCTGGGTGAGAGGGGTGGAAGAGAGGAGGGTGAGAGAAAAGACACAAGCTGAGAGAGAGAGAGAGAGAGAGAGGGGGGGAGCAAGGGAGAGCGAGAGGGAGAGAGAGAGGGATGAGCAGGCAAGGGCATAGCAGTGAAACAGAAGGCTGGGGGTAGAGGGAAGGAACGGAGCGAGAGAGCTTGAGCTACACAGGAAACAAGCAAGCGAGCGATCGAGTGAGAGAGAGAGAGAGAGAGAGTGACAGGGACAGAGGCCAGCAGAAGAGGTGGGGAGGGGGGGATTGGGAGGACAGACAGACACACTGAGCGAGCGAGCGGGGGAAGAGAGAGGGAGATTTTGAATCTGGGAGACAGACACAGACAGCAGAGAGAGAGCTGGAGAGGGGACACAGGCTCCGAAGAGAGAGAGCGAGAGGAGCAAAAGGAGAGAGAGGACAGGAGGAGAAACGCCGATTTGTGTTTTTGCACAGAATACGATGATGGGGCTGTACTATCCTTCCATGTTGTCGGTGAGTTGCTAGTCTTCCCATCTTTTCATATCGTCCTCGGGAAGGGACAGGCTCTCGCTGTAGCCTGGTTCCCCATCAGAAGCTCTCGGCTGTACATTAAATGACATTAAAGCGGACAGGGCTGTCATTGAGCATGAAATGTTAATTCAGCACTAACGGACGAGGACTCTACTTGACCCCCTTTTACACAGAGTGGTCTAGTCAGTCGTCGGTCAGTGCCTCTGTGGCTGGGGATAGAAACAAAAACAGTGAAATGAATCGTGTGGGCTTGCGTATTGATGAGTAAGATACAGGCTTCGGATTTAGTTTTTTGATGCTCGGCTGCAAATTATGATTTTGTTATCCTGAAATAACAGGAGCAGCGCTGTATTGTGCGCCATTGTCACGGCATCTGTTACCCTGCCTGAGGCTAGTTACGCACACTTTCTGAACATTAAAGCTGCCACTGCCAGAAACTGTACTCTGTCATGTATTATGTACCGGAGAGTGTATTTTTTAATTGTTTGCTACGCAGTACAGTTACTGTTCCCTTGTTGTTGTTGACGATGACCAAGTAGGTGCCTAAGGTCTCACTGTATCCTACACTACTAAATCCTAACTGTAGTATGTATATTCTAACTCTGTAGGCATTATGGTGAGTGAGAGGGGAATAGGCCTTTATTGCCCCTGCAGCTGTCCCTGTATGTCCCTTCAGCCTGTGAGCGAAAAGGACAGGTGTCGACAGAACAGTTGTTCTTTTCTTTCAGCTTCTTTCTTTCTTTCTTTCTTTCTAACCACTCTTGCTGTAATCTCTATCTCACACTTGCTCATATATACATACTGTACTGTGTGTACACACACACACACACACACACACACACACACACACACACACACACACAACACCACTTCAAGCATGCAGCGGGCAGCAGCAGGGTTAGTGACTGAAGTGTCACATTGATATCATTACATTTCAATGGGTGGATGTGGGGCAGTCGTGGTCCTGGGTGTGAGTTCTGCCACTGTGTCTTCCTGCCTGCGTTTGCATTGCGTGCCTTCTCTTTCAGCTGTACCTTGAAATCCTGCTCTCTTTACTGTTTGACCTCTTTTCTTCCTCCCTCTCTCTCCCACTCTTTCTCTCTCCCTCTCTCCCTCTCCTCCCTGGGGCCCTGGCAGCTGTTATCTCAATGTTTTCCTTTAAGAGCCCCTGGAAGGGGGAGGGGGGGAGAAAGAGGAGAATGAGAACGGGAGAATGGAAATTGATTTTAAAAGGTGACAGGCCACCCTCATTTACCAGGAAACCCCAGAGATGTCGTAAGGAGCCGAGATTATGTGGAGATGGACAGATTGAGAGATACGGTTCAGAGATATCCGGAGAGAGTCTCATGGCGATACGATTGGGATGAGTCGATATCCTATTTGTAGGTTAACAGGAGAGCTAGTTTGCCCGGTGACGCAATGCCGGACTGTAATGCTGACTTGGCAGTGTGTATGCATTCAAAGTTGTTTTATGATGGCAATAATGAGAGATCTCTGCAGGCAAGCACAGCACTGAATAAATTATAGCCTGTGATTTATGTGCTCGCTTATAGTGCACTTTGCACACTTACAGTCTATCTGTTCTGCTTTCTTTCAGTTTTTCTTTTTTTGTACTTGCTCTAATGATAAGAGTGAAGAAAGCATGCAAAAAGCTGACATATTTGCTGAGCCCCACCTTAGCATGTGCCCTGAGGCAGAGACGCCTACCTGGTGTGAGAAGCATGCACATATGCACACACTGCCACGCGTGCACCAAGTTAAATCAAGCCGGGCCGCAAAGGAAGTTCAGCTGCCAGGCCGAGACTTTCTTTTCTGCACCGGCTCGCTATTGAATTTTGTATACAGTAAACAACAGCGGCTGAATGATCACACCGAGCCCTGTTACTATGACGACGTGCATGACTCATTCATTGATAAGGTTCTTTTATCATTTGCGGTGTGTATAGGTGCCATGGGAAAGCTAAGGTGTGAGTAGACTACACAGCCATTTGGAAACAACACCTTTGACTTTACACTGTACTTCTAAAAATAACATGATAGCCCTACTTACTGCAGGAAAGCTGTTACTAAATTGCTCACATTAGTGATCAGATTGAATGTCTATATGCGTCCTGCACCTGTTAGGACATGCTTGTGTGGCTTTCAAAAGAGCCTGTCTTTGAAACAGAGAGGGCTTTCCCCTCTCTCTGCCTTTGGACGGTGGCTATGGACAATGACAACACTGTAATTCCAGGTGGTTTTGTGTGTACTTCTGCACCGCATAGGACAGCTACCCGAGTGCTGTTTTTTGCTTCTGAACCTTCCGTCAACTCTAAACAAGACTAACTAGTTCCATGATGGTGGTACTGAATGTATGGGTGGAGGAGTGTAAGTGATGAGTAAATACAAGTTTCCCTGTATTATGTTTGTTCACCTGCTTATGTGCTTGTCGGGGCCATTGTGCCGGTTTAATGAGAAGTATATATATGTGTATATCGACAGATAATGTCAGCTGCCTTTGTGTGCAGTGTGTACTTTTCATAAAATACTGTGCTGGAGCCTAGCAAACAATTCATACTGCTATTCAGAGGATGACAGGGAAAGTCAGTACTAGAGAGGCGGTGTGTGTGGGTGTGTGTATGTTCATACTTGCGCACAGGTGGTGTGTGTGTGTGCGTGTGAAAGGAGGGGGGTTTGGCAAGAGTTTTGTTGGGGGGGGGGGGGGGGGGGGTCGTGGTAGTGGTGGGGATTTGGAGCACAGACAAGACCCTACAAGGAAATGGATGGGGGTGGAGTGGGAGGGGGCGGAGATTTATTGACGGGCAGATACATTACCCTATAAGGAGATGAGGAACATGATGGGAGGCGGTGCTTGGGCCCAACGTAGGACCCGTTGCTATGAAGCAGCAGGCCTGATTGACACATGCGGGGGGCGGGACAGATGCAAGGGTCCCGTCTGGATTTTATGAAGCGTAAAAAGCAAAGCAGGGAGAGTGAGAGGAAGAGAACAGCAGCAGCACCGGAGGAGAAGAGAGGGGGAGGAGGAAAGGAGTGATGGGGGAGGGGGAAATAAGGGTGGATGGAATAATTTATCAAGGAGGGGGGTCTCCTAGCTCATCGGTATGCCACAGACACATTGTACAATGTTTCTCCAGCTGTTTTGCGGCTCTGGTCACGAACCAACAACAACGCAATGTCAAAAGCCTGCATCTGAATTGGTGTACAGTTATTGCCGCTGTCAGACGGAAATCTTGCGTGTCCAGAAACTGTTCCATTTAAGGAAATGGAAAAAAATAACCTTTGTTCCAATAGAATCAGTGTAGTTATTATTTAGTTATAAGCTCTTGTTACTTCTTTTCATTGGGTATTTATTTATAAAACCCACAGAAAGACTTGACCACTTAAAACCTAGCGTCCCCATTTAATGTCATCTTTTGAAAAATAGCATTACTTTTGCGCGACCCTGTCATACTAAGTATATAGGGCATTCGTTTGTGTAAAAAAGCAAAAGGATGAACTGTGGAGATGCAAGGTTTCTGCCCGACAGCGATGATATGCTATTGAGCCAAAAATATGAATTGCGGGTTTACTGCTAACAATGCGAGTCATATTTTCCATCCTCAAGTTTGTTGAATTAGGCTGTAGACTAATGGCTTTAAGCCTGGAAAAAAAAGATTGTGAAAAGTCATTATTCATGTGAAATGGCCCAGTGCTGTCCTAGTTAACGCTCTTAGCCATGTTCTCTCTCCTCTCCTTTTCCTTTTCCTTCTCCTTCTAGTTCTCTCCTCCTCCTCTCCATAACAGAGTGACACTGCAGCAGACGAGTGCATTTTATAACATCCTCCTCAGACGTTAGCTGCTGCTAACTGACCCGAAAGTAAACTAGCTACAGCTACCGCTCTGAGTCATTGCCTAACCAGTGCACACACTACTTACACAACCCCTTAACATGTGCACATGACTGTACCGAACACACACACACACACAGAAAACATGCAGTTATCACACAAAAAGTGCAACGTATCTACAGTGCATGTGTACAGAGCAACAACGAATGTTCTCTCTCATGTTTTCTGTGTGTACTTATTCAGGAGATGCTTCTACTCTGATGAAAGGACAAGGCCAC
The DNA here is from genome assembly GCF_963454915.1 of Gymnoscopelus microlampas. Classification (NCBI taxonomy): domain Eukaryota; kingdom Metazoa; phylum Chordata; class Actinopteri; order Myctophiformes; family Myctophidae; genus Gymnoscopelus; species Gymnoscopelus microlampas. Next base: position 23,166,617 of record NC_139939.1, read on the forward strand.
TACTATTCACTAAAACGCACATAATTTGACAGCTTGACAGCGCATGCGGGAACACACTGTATGTGTTGATGACGGCAGGTTGTTGACATACTGTAGTGTTGCAGGCAGGCAGAGACGTCTGCTAAAGCGAGGCTCAAAATGGACCCACTCTGAAAAGGCCACTAGTTCAACACAAACACAAGGTTCTTCTCTGCGCCTTTTTTGTCCGTTTCTATTTTGGATGACAGAAGGAGCAGTGAGGGCCATAGTCTGAGTCGCTGCTAGTTTGGGGCTGCCTCTAGGAATGAGAACTAACCATTTTTAAGCCAAAAGGATGTTTCATCGTACGACAGTGGTCAAAAACGGCAGATTTTCAAGTGACAACGGTCGTACGACAGAGTATAAATTAAGCTAACCATTCACCACTTTAAAAAAAATCTACATTTTTGATTAGGACTTAGTGGTTAACATTTTCTTAGTCTCGCGTAGCCAGACCCCACAGAAAATGAAAAACAGCGACCTCTGCTTTTCTGATATTCTGTGGAGTCTGGCAGGAGTATAATGTTAGACTAGAGCGCAGGGAAACACCGGTTTCATGTCTGCCTATAGCGCATCACTTCCGGTTGGTGCGACCATGTTTTCATTCCCACTAACAATATTTCTACACGGAACACTAACACCACTTCTCCCAGAGAACATGGATGGTTTTGGTTATAAGCCCACTTGTTTCTATGATGAAAGAGTAATTTAAAATGTGAATATCTTTCCGTGGTTTTGTCCGCTCCGAGGACGCTATTGTTAAATTAGTTTCGGCTAGTTTCGAGGGGGGGAGGGTGGATCATGGTGGATGGACACGTGAATCCCGCCCACTACATTTGATTGGGTAAAGCGCGGCCCACTTCCTGATCTGAAGGCACGCCCACTTTTAGCCAATGCGCACTGGTTAGGACGAACCGCTCCGACAGATTCCACCGCAGGTCGGAATCTGTTCTTGAGAGATTAACATTTTCTTTGTTTTGACTAACGTGGAGACATTGAGCGAGCCCATTGACCTGTGGATGTCTATTTCTGTATCTCAGGGTTGATCCGTCCTGGCTCGTCATTCCCCTGCTTCTGTGTACCGTTATTTTTTCCTTTTGTAACCAGGGTTACTATCTGCATCAATTTCCTTGCTAATCCCTGTCCCGCATGAAGTGAATATTTCCCATATACCTTGCCTCAAAATTTTGCTCACATATCCTCACCTTTTTAATTACTTTACTGATAATCCCTCTTTTCTATAATGACCTAAGTTAGGCGATGGACTTTCCTTTTCTAGCAAGCGGCAAGCGTCTCATCTCTCTATTTCTGAATCTAGTCCAGGTTAGCCGTTACCTGGTGACCCAGTATAACTAGCTCCGCCCACTATCATTTTCACCTCCACATTGCCAACAAATACAGTTAATTCAGGATGGGTCGCTGCAAGGCAAGGTTATCACAAGTATCATTTATCATCATTTTTGTCACATGTAGTCCACAGAGCCCTATCTAAACAGTCCACTTTCTACTGTCCTTTTCCCGCTCTGCACATAGTAAGTGAATTAATTCAGGGTGTGTTGTTACAGGTGTAGCCCATGTATAATTATACCTGTGTAACGGGCAGCATTAAAGGTCAGAAGAGGAAAGAATAAACTTTGTTTATCAAATAAAATGTGTGTAATTTTGGACATTCAGAGGCATAATGGAAAAAGATATGTAGAGAGCACAGCCATGCAAATGGATCAGCCATGCAAATGAGAAGTATAAAATGAATTTGTTCCCAAAATCATTTAGCCATATGATCCCTAGTGTCCCTATTCTGGGCATGTAATAATAGGCAAACATTTTGACGAAGATAGGCAAACATTCAGCGAAATTAACAGACCTAGCAGATCGGCTATTTCGGCAAAGAGGTATGGTGTGTAGAGGTAAAAAAAAAAAAGAAAACGAGGGGCCTCCGATCAACCGAAATTTATAGGGTTTAAGTGTTTCAAGTAATTGTATTTGGCAAAAATAATCATTTATTGCAAAATTGTGCATCCCCCCAATAATGATGTCATGAATGTTGATATCAGTCTTATAATGTTCAACATCATGCAGGTCTAATTGAGCGTTAAGTCATTGGAATATGCAGAGAATAGTATGGATTGATGTATACTTAGTTGTGTGCCGGTGTCGCTCACCAAAGATTGTAGACCTACAAGTATAGATTAGCTATTTTTGTTGCGCTACATGATGTATAGCCACGTATAGATCAGGCAAAAGTCTTAGCTGGTGTAACAAAGCATATCGCACTGATGAAACCACAGGAGTCATCATCAGTGCTTTCACATCGATCACTTTTAGTAGAATGCATGTAGACTACAGTATTAATAATAAAAACAAACAATATGTACAATATACAGTAATGGTATAGTTGTGTAACACATTAACATGCTTCCATTAGCGTCAGTGTAGCTAGTAACTGTTGCAGACATTTGCTAGTAACTGTCATTGTTAATTATTTGTTCCATAAAGCACAAGCCCCCTCATGCTATGCTGTATATTTCTGCCTACTCTTTAGTTGAGAACCTGTAAAACAAAAGTCCTCTTGCAACATTCACTGTACCTACAAGAGTCTTGCAGGATCTGGTAATGATGGAAATGTTTCAATATCAATGTTATATTTTCTGTGTTCCAGCTGTTTGATACATCTGACTGTTAAATAAGAGCACATTTATGGCACAGTAGAGTCCGTTGTTCTTTGTGCATCAATACTTTTGTGCTTACCATTAGGTTCTCAAAGAATCTCAATCTGTTCTTAATCAATTTTTAGCTTCCACCACACAGCAAGTATTAGTCATTCTGTCAGCCGGTCTGTCGTGCCAGTCCAAAATCTCCACGTGCAAAACGGCTTATTACAAATGATGTGCTTGTTCTAGTAATGGCTGCAAAAACATGAGATAAATCCTGTTTACAAGTTTACATATATATGTGTGTGTGTGTGTGTGTGTGTGTGTATATATATATATATATATATATATATATATATATATATATATATATATATATATACATATACATATACATATACATATACATATACATATACATATATATATATATATATATATATATATATATATATATATATATACATACTGATATGGAGAGTTGTATATAGATTGCCACTATCGTCTTTTACTTAACAGCCACTTTTGCTGCATGCAGAGGTAGTCTATTCCGTTACTGCACATCTACACAACGCACCATGTATGTACATCCCTTAATCTGCCCCGTTACTGCATATTTATCCAACTCAGCCCAATGAGCCCATGTACATCCCCATAATCTGTACTGTTACTGGATATGAATCCAACTCACTCCATCTACATCCCCATAGCCTGTCCCGTTACTGCATATTTATCCAACTCACCCCATGTACATCCCCTAGTTTATCACCTATAGTTGAGGGACCTGGCTACCCTGTCACAGATGCAAGGCTGAAAAAGGTCAGAAGCAGGGAGACAGATGGTGTACGCACATGCACGCACACACACACACACACACACACACACACACACACACCAACAACCCATGCACTTTTAGCACTCCCAAAGGGACAGAGATCTATTGTGCAGATCATCATTCACTCAGCTCTTGTAACACACACACACACACACACACACACACACACACACACACACACACACACACACACACACACACACACACACACACACACACACACACACACACACTCACAATCACATATCTATGTACAGTGTAGTGTTTTTTTCCTCCAAAGCACACAACAGTTTTGTCATATCCACCATTACTATTACTGTTCATCTATTACATTCCGAGCAGCCATTCCATGTTAATTATGTGTGCCAGTGTATCGATTGGAATCGAGGTAAAAAGCGGCCATGAATGAGTGACGGTGATAACTGGTATCTAGTTCAGCAGATGATCGAGCCAATACCTCTTCTCTCAGTCATCAACTCTTTCTGTCTCTACCCCCCCCCCCCCCCCCCCCTTCTCCTGCCTGTCTGTCTTCACACTCTCAGCCCTCCTAACTATTACCATTTAGGGTAGCAATGCCCCCTCTGCCAGCAGGCAAGGAATGTGCACACGTGCATGTGAGTGTATTAGTGTGATTGTGTGACTTGCCATTGTTCTTCTGGACGCTTCAATGTATTGTACTTTCAGGAGAATTTCCCGGGGGTCGTTGTGCGTGTGTGGGCACAGTCGTCGTCGTTTTTATTTGTATCACAGTCAGATGATAATATGAGCGGCGTTAGCGTGTCGGGTGTTTGTGAATGTGTGTGTACGCAGCGTGCCGTCAGATGTGTTCACTATTGTACAATGCATGTAGGTTTCTGACCCTCAATAATAGATGTGGCTGTAGTGAATATTTAATGGGAGGCGACACACACGCACACACACACACACACACACACACTCACACACTCTGAGAGGAATGGAAATTTAATATCCATGCCTGTAAGACTTTAAGACTGAAACTCTTGAGAAAGTGGTCTCTGTGTGGCCTAGTGATGCTCAGTAAATGAGACTGTGGAATATCGCCAGCCAGTCACTTACCACCCATTCTTTCTTTCTCTCTCTCTGTCTCTGTCTGTCTGTCTGTCGCTCTCTCTGCTCTTTCAGGGCTCTCAGGATAGCGCTGGTGGCCAGGAGGGTCTTGTCCCCCCACAGTTCTCCACCTTCCCCCCTCCTCCCCCGCCGCCCCCCCAGAACGGCCTGGCCCTGGAGTACGGGGCCAGCCTGTACGCAGCAGGGGCCGTTCAGGGACCCCTGGAGGCCGGGGGGTCCGTTAACGCCTCCGCCAACGCCCCCATCAGCCTCAGTGCCCAAGTGAGTGCTGTGTGTACTGGCAGCCCGCCACATTGGTTATTTCTGTGTGTGTGTGTGTGTGTGTGTGTATGCGTGTTTGTGTGTGTGTGTGTGTGTGTGTGTGTGTGCATACAGCAGAGGATAGAATGTACCTGAAAATGTGCAATACAGTGGTTCTCAACATTTTCATGTCAAGGACCCCCAAATTGATATGTATTAGGCCACAGACCCCCATTTGAAAATATATTTTTTTGTTCTCTTCAGGGACCTCAAGAAGAGAATATAATTTCTAAATTATTCCACATTCTTTAAGATTTTTCAAACATTTACACCTTAGATCTGCTCTTTTTGAATAGCTGTGAAGTATTAAATAGGGTTAAAGTGGTCAAACTGATAACTAATTATTAACTAATTTAGCTTGGGACCGCCTGGAACCCCTTCAGGATCCCTTGGGGTCCCTGGACCACACTTTGAGAACCACTGTTGTAACAGACACGAAATTCTCCTTCCTTCTCTCACTGTTTGGACGTTTCGTATATCCCCTTTCCCCCTCTCAATCTCTGCCCACCTCCCCCTTCTCTCTCTCTACCCGTTCTTCCTCCTCCTCCTCCTCATCACTTCCCATCTCTTTCCCAGCAGTCAGACGGGTCTTCCCAGATTGACGGCCAGTCAGTGGTCGTCTCAGTAGGAGGCGGTGGAGGGAGCATCGGGGACGACGATAAAGGGACCCCTAAACGTCTCCACGTCTCTAACATCCCCTTCCGCTTCAGAGACCCCGATCTACGGCAGATGTTTGGGGTTTGTAACGCAGCTGGGGTGTTCCCCTTCTACTTCTACACGCACTTTCTCCCCGGAAGAAAACGGTATTAGATCAGATCAGGTCATTGGGGATTATTTTCGACAAGTCTTAAGCCCCATTTACCAACCTCCCTTTTGTGGCCTCAGCAGTGGATCTCAGCGTTCTGCCTAGGGATGCATAGTTATCGTTAACACTGGGCCAACATCTGAAAGAAAGCAGGGGTTTGGTTTGCTTGTTTAAATGACCAGGAATCAGGTTTTACTCTTATTTTACATAGACTTGAATAAAATGTTTGATAAAATAAATGTAATGAAATGATGGTTGATCGAGCAATTTCAATGCGTCAGAGCCGTACACTGTTGGATTTGTATGGTTCCAAAAAGCACTGTAATTTTCAGAAGAATACCTGTGTTGTTGTACTGCGGTGCAGAGGCAGCAGAGACATGGTGGAATTGAAGAACAGTGCTGTATCAATGCCAGATTATACATGATGTACAATACTGACACCCTGTGGAGAGATATGGTATAAATGTACCCATTTGTTAAAGTTCCCTTTTTGTCTCTTTTTCATTCAGCAATATGGGAAAATTCTCGATGTGGAGATAATTTTCAACGAGAGGGGATCTAAGGTAGGACATCCTTGTAAATATGTCACTTAGTATAATTAACAGTGTATCGATTGATTTATGCAACTCCACAGCTAATGAATTATTAATTATCATGCAAGGGCTTTGTTGCCATTTTCAACCCTAGCTCACCCCTCTTTCTTTTGTCCATGTTGGTTGTCTCTCCTTTTGTACCAGGGCTTTGGTTTTGTCACATTCGAAACGAGTGCCGACGCAGAGAGGGCCAGAGAGAAGCTTCATGGCACCCTGGTGGAGGGACGTAAAATCGAGGTAATTCACCACCCTCCCCCCTCTAAACGGTGGCCATTTTCCTCTGTTTTCCTCCATATCCAACAGTGAGAATGAGTTTGTTCCAGTTGATTCTGCCTGTGAGAAGGTTCCCGGGGCGGCTGTGTGTGTTCAATTCTAACCCCCCCCCTGGCTTCACTATAGCATGGTGCAGTGGTACCTCACACAGAGATGTCTGGTTTGATGCCACTTCCTGTTGATGTTTATGTCGTTATGTCGTCGCTGTGGGCTGTCCATTGCACCTTGATCTCTAGCTTTGTGGGTCTGGTTTGCAAAGCATGCTGGGTGGTGTGGCTACGAAACAGGGCATGGCCAAGATATGAAAGAGCTTTGACACCGTTGCTGATGGTATATCCGCTTACATCACAGCATGTAGGATCTGTTTTATTTTTCTCTTACCTGCACTCTTTCCATTACCACCACCACCTCTTCCATGATCAAGATGAATTTTGGTTTATGGTTGTATTCACTATTGGAAAGACAACACTAGCCTATTTTCTTTTCTTCTGACAAGTCATGCTTGCTGGTGTTTATAAGAGGATATTTTTGCATGGATGTTTCATGAGATCTAGGTCAGATGATGTCTTGGAATTCACCGTTTGCCTTAATACTTAGGGTTTGCCATTGGGGTAGAATGTCAGTGTTTGATATGTTCAGAGACTGCATGACATGGTATTTCCAGGCAGATTTGGTAATGAGACTGCCCTGAGAAGCGTGGTGTCATCTTTGATGCTTTGTAGACTGGGTTGTTTAATTTCAGATGTGCTGTATGGATGATTAATTGCTCTCACATCACCTGCATCCATCGCTCTTGAACAGAAACATCAAACTCTCAAGCCTAATTTATTACCCTGTCGTGCGACTGTGTCGGTCACCCAAAATAAATGATTTTCAAGCTAACAACGCGACACGGTCAACAATAAGTGTCACGTTATTCACTTGAAAATCTATAATTTTCAGGGAGCAACACCGTCATGCGACTGAGTATTTTTTAGGCTTCAAGGAGGTGGTGCATTTTTGTTGTGATGTTTTATTTGTCAGCATGACCTCAGATTTCAGTTCCAACTGGCCTTGAAGATAAAAAAACAACACACATTTGCTTTGAATTCTGCTCTTTATATTGCTACTCAGCTCCTCTGCATGCTCTCAAAAGTTTTGCACTCTTCTCTTGTTTGTCTGTGGGAATGTACACGTCACGCGTGGCTGTGTCCGAGAAATACAGGAGGGAGGAAAGAGAGGGAGAGAGAACGAGTGAATAGAATGTCGATAACGTCGTCTACCTCTCCCTCTCCTTTTCCTTTCTTTTTGGTTCCTCTCCATTTCTGTCCACTCATTCTCTCCATGCCAGTCTGTCTGTCTCTCCCTGTTTGTGTGCCCGTTTCTGTCCCCCTCTCCGTTCCCCCATATACACGCATTTGTGAACCACCTTGACTGTCAATCCCCTTTTCTCTCTCTCTCTCTCTCCGTCTCTCTCTCTCTCTCTCTCTCTGTCCATTCCGCTGTCTTCTGTCCACTGAAGTAGGACATTTATTGGCCACAGTGTTTGACAGTGTGTTAATTTGGTAAATTATTTGAATATGATTTTAGGCAATGTTAGGTAGTGTTTTCCCCACGTTACACTCCCCTAAGTGTCTGACATTCTCCGATTCCTTTGTTTGTTTCCTTTATCGACTCTCCCCTCTTCTTCATGTGTTTGTAGTGAGTTTAAATCAGTAGTGGTTAGATTGTTTGATATGAGTAGGTGTCTGTTGACACGTGACCTGTCTGTGACATCACTTCCTCTCTACCTCAGGGTGGGGGTTGCTTTTCATTACCTCGTTTTTTTTTTTTTTGTTATCTTTTAGTTTTTTCGGTTCACCTTTTTCTTTTCTTACATATATTTTCTCTATTTCCCTGATGATTTTTGTATGTTGTTGTTGTTGTTGTCAGTCTCCACGGTAACTGCTCGCGTGTCCTCACGCCGTTTCCCCAGCAACGGTAAGTTGTGTACACATGGCATCATCTTTGAATGACCCCCCTTCCCCTCCCCTCCCCCCCACCCCACCCCATTCGCCCAAGTATAAAATACAATTCACCCAACACACAAATGGACTGCAGGGGGGGGGCTTGATTGATTGGAAAGGATCTGATTGGCTAATCCTGTGATTGATTGGGGGAGGTGGTGAATGTAACGGTGATTACGAGATTAGCCATTGACCGCATGGCATTATCAAGGCCACTTATATAACTGAATGTACAGCATCTATCTGCAAGTGCAACAACTGTGACTACCACTTATGCATTCATTCCAATCACCTCTCTAACTGCATTATTAAGCATATAATTCCAGAGCTGTATCCTGCATGGTTTATTCTCTTTCTCGTCATTTGTATGACGTCATATAGTCTTATGTCATCTCTCTGTTTAATGTATTAGTCAGTAGTTGAATTTGTGCACTTTTAGTGGGACAGCATGCTTAAGCATGAATGCTTTGTTAGCTTTAATGGAGAGAGGACAATGATTATTTGTCTTTTTAAATGGTGTACTGTTGTGCCGATTGGTAGACTATGGACAGTTGTAGAGCAATGGCTGTCTAAACATGCCATTTGGAGAAACCGTGCCCGAGTGGACATGTCATAGAGTAGTACTGTACATGCTTTACAGGACATACACATATAATCATATCTCAAAGTTCTACTCAAATATAAAGTGAAATAAGCATCTGAGAGTAGCAAGAAATGACACTATTATTAATAAAACTATTCGCAATGATGTAGCACCTAAAACATCAAGATTTGCACTCTTGACCTCTTATGGGCAGATGTCTTTTCTTTTCATTTAATGGTTTATTTATTATTTTAAGTGCTTTTCTTTTGGATGAGTTTGGTTTTGGATGGTGTGTGCTTCTAGTTCTCTTTCTAGTGTGACACTGATGTAGAATGACGGCAGTGTTTCACAACCATGGTTTTCATTTGATTTTGAGGAATGATATTTGCATCCTCCATCCTCTCTCTTTATCTCGTCTCTGCCCTCTCTCTCTCTCTCTATCTTTCCGTCTCTCTCTTCATCATTCTGGCTCACTCATCCATCGCTCCATTCTCGCTCATGTATGAATAGATCCAAATTAGGCAAATGGTCAGATGTATTTTGTGTGTTTTGTATCGCATCTTGATGTTCATTTTCGTTTCATTAGAGGAATTGCACATTTGGATGGATTGTTCACGTTCTCTCTCTCACTCTGACTATCTATCTCTCTCTCTCTCTCTCGATCTCTCACTCTCTCTCTCTCTCTCTCTCTCTCTCCTCCTGCCACCATGTATGTGTTCCCCTCGTCTTTCAATGTGGACTGGCTCATCTTCTTCCTGCATCCCCTTCTCTTTCTGTCTGTGTGTCTGTCTGTCTCCCTCCCCTTCCCCCCCTTTTTTCTGTATGACGTGTATTTAATTGGGAGGGCTGCAAACTTGTTTTGATTGGTCTCTTTGCTGCATCTGATGCTTGCTGATTGGCTAGTTTTGCTCACCTTTGGTCATGCGATGCGCTCTTGATTGGCTGTGTGTAATTTTGTCTTATGAACTCTTTAAATTGATGTTGCATTGTGTTCAATGATGAATCTGCTGCTTATACTTCACCCTCTCTCTTCCCTCTTTTTTGAAGGTAGCAATGGAATGGTCTTGGATTTATTTTTGAATGCCTTTGATCAGAATTCTTTTTGTTGTTTGTTTAGTTTTTTGTTCCGTACGTCAATTGTTGTTATATGTGTGCAAAACTGCCTGATTTACTCACAGGATCCTTGTTTTCAATGTATTTTTTCCCTCTAAAGAAGTGCATGCGTCTTCAGCACCATTTTCTTCTCATCAACATATTTAACCACTCAAACCCGTATAATTTGTCGACCGGGGTCCCCTGGGGGTCTATTCTTTGGCCCCCTTCGTTTTTTTTCGTCCCTCTACACCAGATGTCTTCGCTGAAACTAGCTGATCTACAAAATCACTGCGTGTCGCGACGTGTTGTGACCTTATAGATCGGCCATTTCTCAGAATGTTCGTCTATTATGACATGCCCAAAATAGCGACACTAGGGTTCGTGTGGTTAACCTCTAAAAATGAAGACAAATGACACATCTCATGTACCGTAGATTTGATTTAAAAAGGAAAACCTTTAATAAGCACGATGTGTCTGTTATGTTTCACACAGTCAGCATGTAGAAAGCATAAAACACAGGCCTTTATTTACTTATTGATTATATCCCTGCCTGCATCCTTGTTCGCTTCGATAGGAATTGAATTTGCGCTTGACTGTTTGTTTTGTTCTGGTGCCCAGGTCAACAATGCGACAGCCAGAGTGATGACCAACAAGAAGATGACCACCCCGTTCTCCAACGGAGAGGGGCTCGCAACTCTACCATACGGGAATGCTCTATGTATGGAATAAAGTTCTTAAAATCATTGTTCATACACAGTAAAATCCTCTTTTAACTTGGGTCTGAGATTGTACAAGGGGTCAATTTGGTTCAATTTGTACACTCAGGGTTACAAAGGGATAAATTAACAGGATCTTACTTACTGTGAAGCTTTGTTCATATGCACTTAGAATGAAGCGCACACCCACAGAAACACACACTCAAGTTTGCCTTGCATTGAAGTGCAAATATTAATAAATGCTAGAGATCAGTTTAGATGAACAAACAAATAACTTCAAACTGGAAAAAGAATGATACTTACCAACCATGATATTGCTGTGATTGTCATTTTATCTTGGTAATTAATGTTGGGAGTTTTATGTCTTTTTGCTTAAGCTGGATGGAAGCTGAGTCCCATGGTTGGAGCCATGGGAGCAATGGGAGCCATGTACAGTCCTGAGCTCTACACAGGTAAAAATACACATGATATTTAGTTTTATATTGTACATGCATAAATGTAAGTATATACACTGTTTATCTCTGTCGGGTGGAAAACGTTTCAGGATTCAAATAAAAAAATAGCAGATCTACAAGCTCAAAAAACGTCGCTTTGAGCTGCGTTTCTAGCTTGCAGATCTGCTATTTTTGATTATTTTGTGTGACTCTAGTATGATAAATCTGTAGTTCATTTATGAAAAATATGGAGATAAGCGGTTTCTGCCCGACAGCAACGATATATAATATCGTTTTTTGTATTAAGTGCTCTAACTTCACTGCTTTCTGTTCTCTCTCCCGCTATCTCTGGTGTAGTCCCAGGGTTTTCATACCCAGCAGCAGCAGCTGCTGCTGCCTCCAATGCTGCGACCTTTCGGGGAGCTCACCTCCGCGGTCGTGGACGGCCAGTGTACAGTGCTGTAAGGGCAGCTGTACCCCAACCCGCCATCCCCACCTACCCTGGGTAAGTACACACACAGGCGCACACACACACTTTAACTTGGAAATTAGTGACACACATACATACGCACACAAGCAAACTCAGAAGCATATCTTATGCATTCAGACGTCCTTCTTAAATGCATGTCTTCACTTACTTCAGACTAGGATTGTAGAATTGTGCATGGTGCGTGTTTTAATATTACAAACATTATTTGAATTAATGCCATTGATTGTATGCTGAATTGAAATACCATTTCCTTGTACTGCAAAAACGGAAAACCATTCAACATGAATTGTATCAAGGTGTGGCTGACAACAAATTGAGTGCTAGTTTAAGGGGGTGTAAGTGAAACGTTAAAGCTCTATATTCTGATTCGCTATTTTTCTTTAGTACACAGGAAAGTATCCCTTTAGTCAACAGAAAATACATTTTCAGTTTGTGATACCAATTTGATCCGATCAGGAGAGAGAACCCCAAGATAATTTATCAGCTTAAATTTTGCAGTGTTCCAGTTATACAAAAAAAGTCTATACTATAGTGTTTTTGGTTAAGATAATTGTTAAATATCTCTATATTCCGATGGTAATCAGTGCTATATTACTATATGTTATATATATATATAAGGAATATACTAGTTATTTAACACCTATTTTAACAAAAAATAGGTCTGGATTTATTGACTTAAGTAAGACCCCAAGTGTTTTCCTAAACAAAGAAGTGGTATTTAGTCTTGCATGTTGCACGGTGTGTAATAATCTCACCTGCCTTTCTCTTTTTTCTTCACAACCTTTTTGGCACCGTTTTCCCACCCCTCCTCACTCTGTTCTTCCCTCAATGGCCACACGGTGGCGCATCCCTCCATTTCCCCCCCCCCCCCCCCTTCCTCTACTACATTCCACCACCACCACCCCCTTTTTGTTCCTTCCTCCTACTCCTCTTCGTCTTCTCCCACTCAGTATGATGGCCTATCAGGAGGGCTTTTATGGTGCTGCTGAACTCTATGTAAGTATACTTTCTCTCTCTCTCTCTCTGTCCCCCACACTCTCACTCATTCCCTCCGTCTCCCCTTTGGTCTGCAAGTACTCAAGTGTGAGACGGCATGGATCAACAAACCCATAGAGTTTGAGTAGAACTGTGGGTGTTATTCATGAATAAATGTTAATTATTAGAGCGCTTTTCTTAATTATTAAGCCCCATTGTTAATCTCTAAAACACAGTAACATCCTCTGTTAATCCATTTTGTAACTCTGATTGTGTACAACATGGAACCAAATGGTTTTTACTGTGAACGTACACGACCTTGAGAAAAAGCTTCACACTATCCCACACATAGAGGACCTGACCTATTTGGAAATAAGAAATACCCCACCTCATGTCTATTGTACACACTTCAAAGTTTCTTTGCATTGCTGAATCGACTGCTCTATGGTTTTGTCTCCATGTATTTGTGGGTGTGCACCAACGTGATTATGTGTGTGTGTGTGTGTGTGTGTGTGTGTGTGTGTGTGTGTGGGGGGGGGGGGGGGGGGGGGGTTCACTGAAGAGTGTGAGACTGGGTTGACAATAGCTGTTTCTGTTCTCTCTGTAGACTAGTGTTTCAGGACATTAGTGGCAGATTGCCCCAGGTAGGGTTGACTCACCATGTGTGAGAGCCAGTGTGCTACATCTTCCTCCTCGTCTCCGATGACTGTGTGCCACTAGACATTATTGACCATCTGAGATTGAAATGCCTTTTTTCCCTCTGTCCTTTATCTACTAACTCACTGGTATCTGATATTGGTGGAGTTGCGGAAGGGGGGGGGGGGTTAAGTTTCAATTTGGCTGAAAGAAGAAAAAACGCCATGGAAATTCAATTTGATAATATAGCAGTTTAGATAGACACATGTATATTATTTACTGTAAAAGTGTTTACTGTTTAATGAGATGGATGAAGTCTAGCTCTCGATTTAGATTTTTTTTTAAAGTTTAATCCATGTTTGTGCACCCAATATAGTATGGATTATAGTATATACATTTAGTGAGTATCCAAGTCACCACTTTAAACTGTGTCCCTATTTTGGGCATGTCATTATAGCCGAAGCTTTTCAAACAAATGTTTTAGTAAATTCTAAAGTGGTGAAAATAGTCAGTGAATCTACAAGCTCCACAACGCTTCGCATTGCAACGTGTTGTGAGCTTGCAGATCAGCTATTTTCGCTATTTTGGAAAACATTGAAAGTATAAAGTACAGCTTAAGTTGCTCATAGTTTGTAGTATTAAGGCGACAAGATTTTGCACACTCTTCCTCACACCGTATTCTCAGATTTCAATGTCATGGATAAAGAAGACATTGGAAATGTTCCTTCTAAATCCATGACACTGAACAATGATGGAAGTCTCCAAAACTGGGACAATTTGGAGAAACGTGCTGAAAAAGCAGGCCATATTAACATTTCTCACACCAGGACGTGGCGGTCACCCCACTTAGTTTATTTTTGTTGAGGCTATTTCTGACGTCAAGCCTTGCATACTGTATACTGTGACTCAAAATGCTTCTAGCAAAATGATGCCACTACCAGTATGACATAAGTTCTTTCACACTTGATATGTTCACTGAAAACTGAGCAGTAAGACTTAGATCGAATACAATAATAAAGTAATTTAAGACAGTACAAGGTCATTCATCCACTCAACAGTAGTTGATTCAGACCCCTTCTCGGAATCTCCCTACCTGGTTCACCTGTGGCATGCTAACTGAATCAATGTCGGCATGCTGGCATACTGTACTTACAAGCCTTCCTCCTCCCCATCCTCCCTCCTTCCTGTAAATCCCCCCTTTTATGTTTCTCTTCTCTTCTTACATCCTTATGTTATTTTATATCAACTTTCTTTATAGCTCCCCTTCTAGTATATCTTATAATTACCTTCACATTTCTTTAAGTACTCTTTCAGTCCTTTCTCTGCCCTTCCCTCCCCCCTCCTCCCATAGCAGCAAGAGTTTGTTCCTGAATGCCTGGATTGATCATGACTGATCCTGTATGGTAGAATGCAGTGGCGTGTGTGTGCGTGCGTGCATGCATTTATGCATCTAGGAATGGTCGGCGTTATATTCTATATATTCTGCGTTTGGGAATGCATGCTGTTCAGTGATTGCTGGGTGTGAGTGTGTTTTCCTTTATTCAGATTGGCTGACTTTCTTCTTCCTCACAACTGTAGTTTTTGTGTTTGTCGGTTCATCAGCCACGTAAATAATGACACAATCACCTTGCCATGCCTTCCCCTCTTCTCCTGTGTGTTTATGTTGTCAGAAGGGTGGGGGGTGGTGAGGGTCACTGCTCTTCCTTCATGTAAAAGAAAAAAGTAAACACAATTCAGTATGCTACTTGTATTACACTTTACGCATGCACGCACAGTAACATCTTTGTACAGATTTTACTGTGTGTTATATGCAAGCAAAAATAAACGATTTCAGATGAATCATGGAGGGAGAGCTCGACACAGAGCCTGAGCTACAGCCTTGTGAATGCCATAATGCAGTGGTTTTCAACCTTTTTCATAACGAGGTCCATTATTTATTCGGCATTTGAGCCATGGACCACATACCGTTTGATAAGATTTAGCCTCTCAGACCCAAAACTTTGAATATTTTGTTATTGTTGGATAAGATTTTGTCCACAATTCCATGCTGTATTAATGTTGGTACCATAGGAGAGATAACAGGCTAAACGTTGATCAAAATAACAATTCTTCTACATCCTCTAATTGTGTGTAGACTTCTTGTAAATTAAGTAATGCCGATGTCTAACAATAATTGAACTATTACTCTCAAGAGTTAAATATCTATAAGGGGCCATTTGGTTACCAACTCCATCATTTAGCTGGGGACCACCTGGAACCTCCTCAAGGACCACTGGTGGTCCCCGGACCACTGGTTGAGAACCACTGCCATAATGCACCAGATTAGCCAAATGTTGCAGAGTCTGCTTTTTAATCTCTAGCTCTTTTCTCAGCAGTTTCTTCTCTCTCTCTCACTGTGATAACCCTTTAGATTAACCGCTATTCTGTGTTTATAGTGACACGATAGACATCACTAATAAGAATTTTACTATTTTCTTTCTGCCATGTCCTCCAATCTACCACCGTCATTCACTCTCCTCTTTCATTCTCTCGTGCTTCAGGGTGGCTATGCAGCTTATCGTTACGCCCAGCCGACTGCTGTAGCGACTCCCCAAGCAGCAGCGGCCGCCGCGGCAGCAGCTTACAGTGACAGGTGAGTGAGAACGCCTTGGAAGCCGTTCACAATGCTCTGCACAGCAAAATCCACTCTCTTCATTTAACCCATTAAGACCTGACGCCAATTCTATAAATGTTTTCTAAATCAGTTTTTTTTTAATATTGAAATATTTTGTTCCAGGGACCCCCAGAAGCAAAGATTTGAGTTACAAATGTTTGCTTTAAATATATATATATATTCAAAGATTTTGTACAAATTATCACGATTTTTCAAAAATAGCAGATCTACAAGTTCATAGCGCTGCACCCGGTGCCGTGTTATGAGCTTATATATCTGCTATTTTTGAATTGCCAAAGAAATGTAAAATGACACCGATGCGTTCCCGGTCTTAATGGGTTAAAGCGGCGATTCCCGACCTGTGTGCCGGGGGGTGAGGATATTGCAAGTGGGCCCCCAAATAATTGGCAGAACACTAAGATTTGAATTATAATAATAAATAAATAAAAAATGTATGTAAAAAGAGAAAAAGTCTAGGTATTTATAATGATTTTCTTTAAAATCATTCATTGTGATACTGAGCACTCAGGGTTTTACTGTTTAGCGGCATTAACAAATGTCATTGTCTGTTCACAGCTTCATAAACATGGACCGTTTTCCGGTTAATGGCTAAATCTTTAGATTTCACGTTTTGTTTATGTTTTCTGCAAATCATTAAAATGTTACTGAACTTGCCTAAATAATTGAGTCAAAGTTGGTTACACCTTACTCTCAGCTAAATGAACTACTTGGTACACCGTAAGGTTATCGACAAAGTTTGAAGTGATATTGGATGGCATAAAAATCTTCAAATACCAATCATATTAATGGAAACATTTTATGATTAAGATCTTGTTGAATTTTTTGCTTGATGTTTTTCATTGTGCCTATTTTTCCCCTAGCTATGGACGGGTGTACACGACAGACCCCTACCACGCCGCACTAAACCCAGCTACAGCTGCTGCCTACGGTGTTGGAGCCATGGTATGACTGCACTCCAACCTACATAATGGGCTTAAATGTGATGAGCATGCAATTATTATTTATATACAGTATGTATTTAATGCTTGTCTTTTTCTTTCATTTCTAGGCCACACTGTACAGGGGGGGCTACAGTAGATTTGCCCCCTACTAAAGACATTACCTTTCCAGGAGTTCCTCTCACTTCCATTGAAATACTCTGAAAGAGCCCCCTCTGTTGTCCTGGAGGTGGACTACACCCTGTTTATGGGTTATGGAGTCTACTGCAATCAAGATATTTCAGATCCCACCCTACTGCAGTCCTACTTTTTCTTACATACACTACTACAAAATAAAGGAATGCTGTTTTAAAGACTTACAGATGGGCTCAACATATAAAAAAACAAAAAAATTAAAATGACTTAAATCTATTGCACGGCTGTATTATAGTCCCCCCCGCCCTCGTTATTCCCTCAACACTCGGCAGCACAAGACACGGGATGGAGCCCAGATGTTCTTCCAGTAGCTGTAACTGGTGCATGGACCACAGACACTAAAACAGCCATCACCCGTGTAAAAGAGTGAGCCAAGTTATGTGTGGACCGCACAAACAGGACATTAAAAAAATGGAGGTCAAGTAACGGAGAAATAATTTTGGCATTTCTCTCAACAAAACTTGAGAAGGAAAGAAAGAGCGAGAGACCACATCAAAGGAGCAGCCTACAGCATTTGAAAGAAATCAGAATGGCAAGTCACAGACTTTTAAAATGCTCAAATGTTCACCGGTGGATTTTACAATTCCCCTTTGGGCGGTTGATGATGACAGGAATTCCATTCTTGTAATGCTCTGACATAGGGAGACAAAGGCTAAAAAGTGTCTTGAAAAGGTGGTGTGATGATTTATAGCTGTATAAATCTCTGCAGAAGACTGAAGAAGGAAAGGATATTAGAGCTGTTCCTTACCTCAAGTTTTCTTTGTGGGAATGGTGAACCTTTAAAATTAAATTGTTACAATATGCAAAGATAATTAGTTTAGAGTCGAAAAGTTACCAAATTGTTATGCCACAGTTATTGTTATTATTACTATGATTATTGACTCAAGTATGCAGCATTCACTTTGCTGTTGTGGGTCTCTTAGTACACCAACATTTCAATTATGTTGCCTGGGGAGTAGGTCTTGGGGATATCATGCTACAATAGGCCCTCTGCATCATTCATGGGCCATAATCACATGGCCACCATGTGAATATGATTAATACATCGCCATGACCATTACTATATTATCATGTCTTCTCCATTCTAATTTCCATGTACAAGACTGTACCCCATGTGTAATCGCCACAGAGCACGTCACACGTTACAAACACTACAGAATATTACTAGTGTTTCATTGCTTAGCTGATGTTAGGCTTAGACAGTCATACCAGCACCATTACCAGATCATTACCATGACCGTTTGGGTTTAAGTATTCTTTGCTGTTCCTTGAGTTATTTAATTTAGAGATTTATTGTTTGGATTAACCCACCTGCTCCATCTTTTATAGAGCAAGTAAAACATTAAAATGAGTCTTCCTGAAAAACAAAAATAGTTGATTATTATAGTTGACATGCTGTCAGCAAGTACTGAACAAGAGATTCCATCAATATGAGTCAGTAGAAAATATTTAAATGCAAAATATGATACTATTGTGCATATTTCTATATCCTTATACTCTATTTCCGAATGTGGTTGTTTTTGCCTTTTGTTTTGTTTTTGGTTCCAAAGATTTGTAGAAAGCACATTTTTCTGCTTGTGTATAAGTATATTATCTTTGTTATTGTGGTTATTATCAAGATCCCTGATGATCCTATTGCTGTTTTTTTTCCCCTTTAAGTTTCATGTTCTATTTTTCTAACTGTAAGAGTTGTTCCTTCTAATAATAAGGTTTCATTCATCAAGAATTACTTTTTTATTTTGATTAATGTTCTTGGGCAGAGGGGACACCTTAGTAGTTAAACGGGAAGAAAACATGAAATGCATGTGTGACACTACACTACTTTTTTTCCTCAGCCAAAAAATCTGTCAATCCAGAGACTTTTTCTCCCCCACTTGTTTTGGTTTCGTTTTTGGTCGATGGTATTGAGGATGGCTGGCATTGAGGTTGAATTATCAACATAATGTATGCACAAATGGATGGATACATTGGTCCTTATCATTTTATTCATATTCCAAGTTTACAGTTGACTGAGCCCTTCAGCATGAATGAGCACAGACCTGTGGCACTTCTCAAGGGCTGAAGCCAGTTACTTTTTATTTTTTTTCGTTTTTTTATTATGACTCCTTACATTTCAATAGTGCATTCTGTTGGCTCAGACAGTGGTCACTCCAGGTTTTTTGGAAGGTAGCCTCATTTTGAAGCAGATTTACAACTTCTGAAAGTGTTATAACTCCTACGATGGTTAATATTTCAGCGTGGTATGAGTACCAAGAATCAATTATAATGTGTTTTCTCAATTTTCTGATTTACTCTCATTTTTGCGTGTTTACCACTTCAAAGACAGTTAAAGAGGTATTTTTCTTTAAGTAAATGTGCTGCTAGGGTTTGTTAAACTAGTTACTTTGACTCTTTACTATTTGTGTATTACAGTTGAATGTGATCTGAAACATGAAAAAAAAAGTAACTCTAGCCAAAGAAGCAATTTGTCTCCACGTTCCGGTTCCCAACTTGAGAAGTGCTACACAAAATATACAAAGATGGACTCTTGAGCCATTGAAGGCATGGACAACCAGCATGAGTGATACTTGTAGTTTGAAATTTGTTTTGCATGATCTTGTGTCTTTCAGATTTGACTTTTGAGCAGCACCCAGTTGCATTTTCTTTACCACTGAACCCCAGAGAATGATAGGCAGCTAGCTATTTCATCATGCTAATGCTAGCTATAATTATGAAGAGCACAGTGCTGTTTAGTAAAAGGGCCTGCTGACAGCAAATGGCCACCTCAAAGACCATGGGGTAGTTTCCTGTCACAGTTCTCGTCATTGTATTATATTAGCAATGTGGTTGTTCTTCATAGTCGCTATGGAACCCAATGACTAATCTTCCCCTCTGTCATGTCTATATCCCTTGACTGCCATTATGTTATTTTGTTATTGAATGTCCATATAAAATCTTTTATATAAAATGTTTTGTTGTGACAATGCGTTGAGTTTGTTGTCATTTGGGTAATCTATGTAGTAGTCTATGTTAATGTTTCTTTAGTTTAATAGTCTGTTTTAGAACCCAGTGATTTCAGTGTCATGTAGCCTATATGGAAATTACTTAATCTATTTTATCAAAATCAAAAATATCCAATAACGTGTAAGTTTGCATTTTATATAATCAGGAAAGAAGACCTCAACCATGTTTCTTTAGAAAATATAGGAACATTTATTGGCTCAGACTGATCAAATTTCATTCAACATTCACAGGTCATAAAAATAAATTTGTAGGGTGGGGGTGGGACAAGGAAAAGGCAGGAGAGGGAAACGAAACAGTCATTGTGATATAACACGATAACACACACTCATACATGGTCAAAAATATAGAAAGAAAAATAAGCAGCTTTACATTTTCTGGATGGCATTGAATGCAAATGGGGGTCGATTGTGTCCCAACATCCATGTGTGCACCAAAACAGTGCCTTGTGTAATATGGTGTCATGTAACCACCTTCAGAGTTTTTGTGTCCAGCACTGGAGGGGACGGGGAGGAGGACTGGGGGTTTATGGAAGACGAATGCAGGGAGGTAGCAGTAGTAGAGAGGATGGAGGGATCCTAAACAATTCCATATTTCGCCAGGTCGCTGAGCTCCATGTCACCGAAAGCTTCCCATGGGCAGACCACTGTGATGTCTGTGCCAAGACCCTCCATGCCAGGGATATCATCCCCGAATCTGATAGGATAGGAGAGGCCTCATGAGAATAAGCAAGCAACGATGAGACACACTGTATAAATGAGAGTTTTTGCTGAGCTCAAAATAAAGTGCTACTGTAAGCTTACCCCTTCTGGCCAGGCTTGGGGGCCTTGCTCTTGAAGGTGCGGGTGGTCCTCGCCTTGAACTTGGGGGGTGCCTTCTTGTCGGCGGGAGCTGCAACGTCTGCCATTTCGTTTCAGTTGCTATAGGGAAGAAAGACAAAAAACATACAATTTAGTATTTCCTTTTTTCTTGTATTTTTTTCTTCTTCTTGTATTTATCTTGTATTTATGTTTATCCAACCACCCAACCTTAAGTTGTTTACTCGCCCAGTACCACAGAAATAATCTCTTCAGATTAGTTGAAATTAATGACTAATGTCATATAACTCCATAAGCACCTGTTATACAAACGGCTCCAATTCGGCTCCCTCTGTGTAAAATTAGCCTAATCTCTGTCTATTTTTGCACCTTGGCTTTAAAGATTAGTCTTGGCAGAGGGTACATCTTGTAACCATTGCACCTAATTTCTTAGTTTAGCTCATGTCGAAGAGTTTTCACTGAACAGTTCGTTTTCAATCAGCTTCTAATCTTATCCCCTTTGACCTCCCTTGACTGCAACTTTTATCTAACAGGAGAGCTCTGGTAAACTGTTGACTGAGGTCTTAACAGAAATTCACTTTGATTTTACTCATACTGTAGCTATTGATCCAGAATATGTGGCTACCCTGAGCAAACAAACATAAGGCTTTAATTTAAGGCCTGTCTGTGAGCCTAGCTCTATACTGTATGTATATTTGTACCTTCTGAGTTTCTGCCTTGACGTCAACCACTAACAACATAATCCCTAAATAACTCCTATTGCAACTACCAGTTTATCCCACAGTACATACACTGTCCTATGGATAAGCCTAAGATGTCAGCACTTAAGTATCCATCATCTATCAAGTATAAGCAGATATGTTATTGCAACCTAGTTGGTTATACTGGATTATAGATACGTAAGGGCTCATAGAAAGTGTTAGCCTACATCATGACTGTGCAATTATATATTGATAAGGCTCTGATGTTTGCAAGTATTCCCTTTCAATTAAATGACACATGAAAATGAAAATGAACATGTTTCATGTGTTGAAAATAGACAAATTAAACAAGACAGAGATCATGAAAACATTCTAATGCACACTCTCCTCAGCATACCATATACAAACTTTTATATTTAAAGCGGTATGATTTTGTGTCAGTAAATGACAAAAATACCTGCTAAATCTTGACATGTCTGACTGAACTCACTCAGTCACTCACTGAAATCACTGAACAATTAAGATGATCAATTAGATTAACTTAATCTCACATGGTGGTATAACTCATAATGAAACACATTAGCAATGAAATTATATTGTTTCAATGATATCATAATATTGTTATTGAAACACCCATTATTTCATATTAGGTTACTGAAGCCAGAACCAGTTGCTTTTGAATATAAAGCCATCCTTTGCAAATGCTTTGCAGCAGATGTCCTTCTTGCTGAAACTCAATATTTAACATCCTTTGACAAAGCAAGTAATTAATTAGCTAATTAATCAGCCAAAACTCCAACCTGGGTTGTAGTTGTAGTTTCAACTTACCTGTACTTGCAGTAGCAATAGATTCTTGTGGTTGGTCTCAGGCTTGCTTGCTTGTGTCTTTCTTCTCTGTCCAACTGCCCCCCTTTATACTCCTCTTGCTAATCCCTCTGACACGCTCATCGTGACATAATCATTCACACGCTCCCTCTGGCCTCCAGATTAAGTAATAAGTCGGGGATCAAAAGGTGAAGACTGACAACTGTACTTAAAGCAGCCTAATTTTAAGGATAAAACAGAAGAGACATTCTGTTAGGAGGGGCTGTTGGCTACCTTACATAACACAATCTTTCAATATGAAACAAGAGCGCTTGGACAGATAAACAATTTGATTTTGCCTGAACTGTACAAAAGAAATAGCTATTATATTGTCAACCCTTTTCAAACATCTTGATGGATTTTAGTCTATTACATTTTTGTGGTAACTGTGTTATATTAGCTGGCTCTGTGGTGACTTTTCAAGGTTCAAATTTATTGTCACATCACAGGTTAAAATAAGTAGTCATGGTAATCCCACATTTCCCACGCCATGTGTTTCATAGGCCTGTCTCCTGTTTCCCTAGCATGAAGCAGCTTGATGTGCAAGTCCAGCCCCTGGACATGATGCTAGTATGTCACAAAGTTTTAGAAAGTATAAAGGAGTGTGTGAAATCATTTTGTGCAAGCTTCCAACAACTGCAGTTGCGATGCTCAATCAAAATAAACAATAAATAATAAAGTAAATAATAGAGTTGAGAAATATACATAAAATGTATAAGGTATACTGTATACTGTATACAGTACAAAGCACAAGTAGAGTACTGAGATATTTAAGTCATCTAAAATATACAGCAGGTCAAATATAAGCTACAGTGTTCATCAGTGTATTAAATCAATACATCAAACATACATATGCATGTATATATACAGTCAGATATACATATCTGTGTGCATAACAAAATGTTACTGGTAACATCTAAGGGCTGATGCAGGTTTTCCATCTAAACCAGTTGTAATATTAAACTATTTTAACTTTAACTGCTGTCAAATCATGGAAATTCAGTACTTCAGTAGTGTATACATATCTTGAATTATACAGTAGAGACTTTCCTATTTTTACTATTACACAGGAACATTTTACA
Source organism: Gymnoscopelus microlampas (assembly GCF_963454915.1). Classification (NCBI taxonomy): domain Eukaryota; kingdom Metazoa; phylum Chordata; class Actinopteri; order Myctophiformes; family Myctophidae; genus Gymnoscopelus; species Gymnoscopelus microlampas. The sequence goes on from NC_139939.1 coordinate 23,190,367, forward strand.
TGCATCTGTTTTTTAGATTTCCGCTTTACATAAATGATGAGTATCTTCTTGGATTTGTTAAAAATAAGTATTCCACTCTTCCTAGGCATTAACCAGTAAAATAACTATATCAGTTGATTACTGTTATAGTTCTCCTTAGACCCTTGGTTAAACAAACATCTTCTTTTTTTGTTTCTGGAAATTCAAACTTCAATTTAAAATTCAAGTCAAAATGTGTTATTTATATTTTATACCAAATAACATTTAGTACAGAGATTATTTTTAAATATGTAAATATTGTTGCAGTGTTGTCCTTACGTAATCTCATGGATGAACTGAGGGATTGAAATAGAAAGGAACAGTGGGTTGTTCTTAAGTAATCACTGAGTTACTAATTCCCTCAAGGACAATTAACGCAGTCCTCTTTCATAACTGACTTTAACTGTACAACACAAATATGTGTTTCTGGCAACTAACTATACAAGAAGAAATAAGGGCAAACCTTTTTACAAGGCCTGAAGTCTAGACAAGGGAGAAGGAAACAAAATAAACCTTGCATTGTCTAAGACAGTGAAAAGATCAATTCATGATTGTATGCTGTCCATGTATGATGTCCATTTCAAATAATGAAATAAATAATTTAAAATAAAAACTTCGAATGCAAAACTTTAATTGATTGATTGAAATTTGTATTGTTTCTTTCTATTGTGGTCATACAAGCAAGTGAAATATGTTGGGCTACTCAAATGTGTTATTTTGATGAGTGATAAGGTAAATGTGGGGCAAATATGGTAACACACTGTATGTTGTCAATTTGATGGATTTGCAAATGGTCATCTCTTTGATTACCAGGATGCAACATTTTGCTTCATTCTTTATTTGTGCAGTGTTCTGCTGTTTTCTCCAGTATTTTGCACTTGGCTTATAATTGTTGTTATGTGTTGTTTCCTTTTACATGATTGATAGTACCTTATTATTTGCAGATGACAAAGAAAAACAATGGTAAAAAAACAAGCCACCCAGACCTAAGAAAGTAACCAAAAAAATATTTGTATATCTCAAGTCTATTCGTGGTGAAACTGAAAAGCTGAAACCAAAGATAGAGTGGGACGTGACATGAGATGATGTAACGGCATCAGTGAACATCTGAAGGGATTAGCACGATGAGTATAAAGGGGCCGACAGTTTGACAGAGAGAAGAAAGCAAGTAAGCAACTCGAGAGAGACACCAACCAGAATCATCTACAGTATCACTACTGCAAATCAGGTGAGATAAAAATTATGTTTAGCCTGCTTGACTTTATTTATTTGATACTTGAGATCTGTCAGAGAGTTTAATCACAGCAGTGATCTCTATCACAGCAGAGGTGGAATCTACTGTGTGGTCCTGCAGAGAGTTTTCAATGAAAATAATTCATGATTAAGTTTAATTTTTGTTTGTGTAAAACAGTCATCATACGAAGCTGTATAGAATAGAAAGCAGCAAAAGCTTTTCCTGTGTCTTTGTGAAAGTGAGAGTGAAATGTATACTTGGTTTGTCAGACGAGGGATCAGATTAGACACTTCTGTCAGGACAACACATAAATGGATAAAGACAACTCATGATAGGATAAGATATATTTATTGAATATAAAATGAGCAATATATTTATTATGGTTGGCGATGAATTTGGATCTGCTTTTAGGTACTCTGATAAAGCGCATTTCCCAGCAGGGACTCAGAATCCCCCGTACATAAACAGCAGTTCCAAAACAACAGGTGGTAGCATGGGGTGGTGGTGGTGGAGGGTGAGCAGCAATTTTAGCAACAGCAATGAACAGCAACACAGCAGCAGCAACAGTGTGTGTGCAGCAAAAGCAAGCAGACTGAGAAGTGCAACCTTCCAGCTTAAATAGAGCGGTCCGAGAATGAAATGAGTGTGAGTGGATGACTATGTGGAGCTGACGTGGTCCAATGGTAGGCCACCAACAACTGCACTGTGTTCCCTGACAGAACTTGCTCTGCCCATGTCTGTGACAGGCGCAATGCTCATTAGTCGTACCAGTCAGTCATGTAACTCTTCTCTTTAGTTGAGCTTAATTATGGAGTGGAAGAGAGAAGTACAAGCACTTAGACATATGTTCAAATCTAACAAGCAGGAATCTTTCAATATAATTTTAATAAGGTGTGGCAAATTATGAGATAAAACAAAACAAATTTTGCAATGTATGCCTTGCTGGCTGGCGCAATGGCAAAAGCAGGCTGACTTTAGGGTGGCAGTACGCTCTGGTAGCTTACCTTCTTCTCTTTCTTTGTCAGGAAGCAAAATGGCAGATGTTGCAGCTCCCGCTGACAAGAAGGCACCCCCCAAGTTCAAGGCGAGGACCACCCGCACCTTCAAGAGCAAGGCCCCCAAGCCTGGCCAGAAGGGGTAAGGATTTAGAGTACTACTTTACAATGAGCTCAGCGAAAACTCTGGTTTATGCATCTCATTGTAGCTTACTTCTACTCATGATGCCTCTTTTGATCCAATCAGATTCGGGGATGACATCCCTGGCATGGAGGGTCTTGGCACAGACATCACAGTGGTCTGCCCATGGGAAGCCTTCGGTGACATGGAGCTCAGCGACCTGGCGAAATATGGAATTGTGTAGACCCCTTCCTCTGCGTTTACCCCTGCCATTGGCAATACTTCCCTTTCATTTGTTCCTCATTTCATGAGACACTTGAAAAACCCTGTCAATCCTCCTCTGGGTTCCTGAGCGAGATATCTTTGGCGACATGAAGCGCAGAGAGAGACCTTGCAGCATACAGGGATGTCTAGAGTTCTCTCCTGTCTCTCCATACCTTGTTCCTTGGGCTGTGTGTCACCCCCTCCTTCCCTCCCCGCCCCCCCCCCCCCCCATTTCCCACTTCAATGTATGTTTAAGCGACACCTAGTCAAATTAAGCGACACCTAGTCAAATATGGCTGCATTCACACTTCCTCCTCTCCTCTTCCCTTGAAAATGAAAGGACTATGCAACATTAAGTTGAAAGGACAACATCTTTTGAATTCATGTGTTTGTATTTGATTTCCATTATTGTGAAATCTTGCTCTGCTATCCCTCTACCTCTTTTCCTTGGAGACACTCATTATGTATATGGGTTTGTTTGGATAGTAAGTCAGATTCTTTTTGTGAATTTGAATGTCAATTTTGCACTTTATTAATTCAACAATGATCATTTCCTGTGCCAATAGAAATGGAACTCAATAAATATTACTTTCCCAAAAAACTATGTTGTGTTGAATATATTATTAATATATAATGTGATACGGAGGGTGGAAACACATTTCATGACATTCAAAAGGCAAAGTAATATGAATAGAATATAACGTACTGTACATGTACACACAGTGATACTAGTAGGTAAACTACCAAAACAAAAATCAAAGCATATAATTTACATAGCCTGGTAAACCCTCCCTCCGGAAATCTCATTTCCATTTGATTCCGGAGGGAGGGTTTACCAGGCTATAATTTACAGGCATTCAGCAGACTCTTATCCAGAGAGACTTTCTGTACAAAAGTACAAGATCAGAGGAAGCACCATGAACTCAGTCAACCAACAACAGGTGGTAGGCTACAAAGTAACTAAAACAAGAAATGATGACTGCAGAGTCATATTATACCAGGTTTGCTTTTTTTGCCCCGATCAAACGCTACCATGGCTGTACCAGCCATACAATTGTAGTTAGCACTTATTAGCATGCTCAGTAGCAACCAAACAGGGCTCAACTACTGCTGTCTAACCTCGCGTCACCAGTCTTTCCACCTTGGAGGAAAGCCTGGTATAGAGACCAGGCTTTCCTATTCACCAGCTTACATGGAACTGCAAATATATTCGAGGCACCCCAATACACTGTTCCCTAAAACCGAAATAAAGTAACAAAAAACAAAACACAATCCGCCCAAAACCCGCAAATTTTCGCACGCGGGCTACACCAAAAGTATCCTTGTCCCTGTCGGCAGTCTGGTCAATCCAACAATCACTGTTGTGTTGTCGTCATACTTGATGATGACACTGGAGCTGTGCAAGGCCAGTCTGGCCACGCAGTTTGAAATAATAATGAAAGTCCACACAACAAACAGCATTGCTCCTCAAATAGTTTTTTAACGTAAGAAACGTTTCGGCCATACATGGCCTTCATCAGGACGCAGTCATGTGTGTACAGGGATTAGAGGAGAGGATTCCACACGCAGCCCTGGGGGGGCACCTGTGTTGAGGGTGAGAGGTAATCAGACCCTCTGTCAGGAAGTCCAGTATCCAGTTGCAAATCTAGGTCTCTGAGTTTTGTGTCAAGCTTGGTTGGGACTATTGTGCTGAATGTAGGGCTGTCACGATTACACACTAAAGTTGACGATTATTTGTCACACAAATAATTGCGATTAGCGATTTAATTGTGTGACTTTTAGGCCTTGTAAACAAAAGTTGCATGGGGCAGATATGACAAAAAAAAACGTAAATGACTGACAATGACCGATAAAAATATACAAATAAATATTGAATTATGGCCAAAATACAGCATAATTAAAGAAATAGTAGATCTACAAGCTCACAATGCGTCGCGATGCAACGCATTGTGAGCTTGTAGATCTACTATTTCCACTAATGTATGAACCCTTTTCACCTTGGAAACGATTATGACGATCTAGATATATTAGAACTCATGGGATGCGCCATGACACTCATGGGTGGCAAACCTCGCACCGGAAGTTCGATGAAATATTGCAGTGGATGGAGCCGTTGATGGAGCCGGCTGGACTAGCTCATGAACAAATATTATTTCTGAATGATTGCGACATTAGTCATATAATCGGTTCAGGAATATAAAAGAAGACATGTTACAAGTTGTTTTCTAATCACTTGATTTTCAATGTGCACAGTACATCATTTTATTGAGGCATCTAAACAGCGGCAAGTATCGTTTCTGTCTCTGAGGTATCGCGAGATTTGGTCAGCAGACAGGAAATGACAGTCTCACGAATCACGATACTTTGACCGTTCAGAAACATACTTTGTGCTCTTTAGATACCTCTATAAAATTATACAGTGTACACATCGAAAAGCAACACAGCAGAAAACAATGTGTGATATGTCTTCTTTTATCTTCCTGGGCCGAGTATTTTATAAAGGTCTCAATCGTTCACAAGTGTTTGTTCACAAGCTGTCCAGTCGGCTCTCATTGGCTCCAATGTTATTTCACTGAACTTTCGGTGTGAGTCTGCCACCCAGTGCGACGAATCTGCCGGCTGGAATTGCTGGATAGAAAAAATTACGTCGGCGTCCTTTCCTTTAGATTCCTTGGTTGTGACGACCCTCAAATGAATACACAAATTAATAAAATAAATAAAACCAAAATAACTTAATTTAACCTACACCCTGCTTGTCTTGCTGTTGCTGGGGCTGATTGGCAGGGTGGAGTCTGAGGGATCGTCTGGTAGATTGGGGCACACCTGGGCTTGGTGTCTCCAGGCTATAAATACCTGTGCCTCACAACTTACTTGCTCTCCCCTCGCCAGGCTACTTCAGTTCATATGCTTATCTTTTTGCCTTGATACTGGCCTACCTTGACTAATTCTGTGGTTATATTAATTTATTTATGTTTATTAGCCTACTTGAATAATGATATTTTGGTTATAATTTCAATTGTGCCCGAGTTTCCCCTTTGTTTACAAATGTGAGCCAGTTGTAACATTGTAAAGAACCATAGCAATTGCATTTAATTGATGATATACTGTACAGCGAGGTAGGTAGCATGGGACAGATGTAGTCTCTCACTAGCCTCTCAAAGCATTTACTGACAATAGAGGTCTACAGTCATTAAGACATGTTACCTTGGAGTGCCTGGGGACAGAACAATGGTGGACATTTTGAAGCTTGCGTGAACCACAGCCTGGGAGAGGACCTACTGGTAAGGATAAGGATAATTCCTTTTAACAGGTCGTTCATGAAAGTCCTTGCGGTCTTGTTTCCAATGAGAACCTGTAAGCAATTAGGGGTTAAGAGTCTTGCTCAGGGACAAATTTCATTTCATCGACACATATACTGTCCTGGCCGGGAATCGTACCTGCGGCAACCAGGGCCTCTAGCTCCCTAGGTGGGATCACTAACCACTCAGCTACGGCCGCAATGGTCCTCACATGCTTTGAGGTTGAGCTTTGTTGGTGTGAAACAGTGTCATGCCTAGCCATCCTTCACTGATAGACGTTGTGAGGGGGGGAAGGCATTCTGACACAGACAACATTTGGCAGACGTACACATAGACCCATATGCATTGCTGTATTGGAGGGGGAACACAGTCTAATGGGGATATGTACCTTGGGTCATAGTCCATGTGCTACATGTAGACTATGAATTGGCCTTTAGGCTATAACATTGTAACATCATGTTTGTCCTAGTGATGACTGTAAAGAAAAAGAGAAGGTCTGCACACCGTCTTAATGCTCCCAAAATAATGTATTAATAGAGCGGTAAAACAAATAACAGTATCCTAGGACAACTTGCCACACTACCTTTTGATGTGCCCAATGTCCAAAGATTTGTCTTCTTACAATCATTCACTCTGGTTGGCCTCTAGTCTAATGATGTGATGACAGTCCTTTTCTTATATGTGCACCACCACAAAACATTGACATCACATGCCGCAGACAGATGGAAAAATAGAATTAGGGTATGCTTTCTGGTGTAGATTTTCACTCTATTGAGTGCACCTTTCTGGTTTGTATGTTGTATGTTTCGATTTTTATTAGGTAGTTTACCTACCAAGGTATCTAGTATCACTGTGTGTACATGTAGTACGTTATGTTCTAATGCATATTACTTTGCCTTTTGAATGTCTTGAAATGTGTTTCCACCCTCCGTATCAAATTATATATTGATAATATTCAACACCATATTTTCTTGGAAAAGTAATATTTATTGACTTCCATTTTAAAGTGCATAATTGATTGAAATTCACAAAAATAATCTGACTTACTATCCAATCAAATCCATGTATATACATAATGAGTGTCTCCAAGGAGAAGAGGTAGAGGGATAGCAGAGCAAGATTTCACAATAATGGAAATCAAATCCAAAGATGAATTCAAAAGATGTTGTCCTTTCAATTATTTCTCTCTCAGAAACCACATAGTCCTTTCATTTTCAAAGGAAGAGGAGAGGAGGAAGTGGGAATGTGGCCATATTTGACTAGGTGTTGCTTATTTGTGCCAACATACATTAAAGTGGGAAATAGGGGGGGACAAGGGGAAGAAGGGAAGGAGGGGGGGGCACACAGCCCAAGGAACAAGGCATGGGACAGGAGAGAACTCTAGACGTCCCTGTATGCTGCAAGGTCTCTCTCTGAGCTTCATGTCGCCAAAGATATCTCGCTCAGGAACCCAGAGGAGGATTGACGTTTTTTTTTCAAGTGACTCATGAAAAGAGGAACAAATGAAAGGGAAGTATTGGCAACGGCGGGAGTAAAGGCAAAGGAAGAGGGCTACACAATTCCATATTTCGCCAGGTCGCTGAGCTCCATGTCACCGAAGGCTTCCCATGGGCAGACCACTGTGATGTCTGTGCCAAGACCCTCCATGCCAGGGATATCATCCCCGAATCTGATTGGATAAAAAAGAGTAGAAGTAAGCTACAATGAGATGCATGAACCAGAGTTCTTGCTGAGCTCATAGTAAAGTAGTACTCTAAATCCTTACCCCTTCTGGCCAGGCTTGGGGGCCTTGCTCTTGAAGGTGCGGGTGGTCCTCGCCTTGAACTTGGGGGGTGCCTTCTTGTCAGCGGGAGCTGCAACATCTGCCATTTTGTTCAGGTACTGACAAAGAAAGAGAAGAAGGTAAGACACCAGTACTAGCTTTGACCAAATGTCTTATCTCTCTTCCACTCCATGATTAAGCTCAAGTAAAGAAAAGAGTTGCATGACTGACCGGTGGACTGACTGGTATTAAGTTAGTGTCTAATCTCTAATCTGATCCCTCTTCTGACAAACCAAGTATGCATTTCATTTTACAAGACACAGCTTGTGACTTGTGACTATTCAACACAAACAAAAATGAAACATAATCATACATTATTTTCAGTGAAAACTACTACAGTAGATTCCACCTCCGCTGTGATATTCTATCAAGAGATCACTGCTGTGATTAAACTTTGTGACAGATCTCAAATATCAAATAAATCAAGTGAAGAAGGCTAAACATAATGTAGTTTCATCTCACCTGATTTGCAGTAGTGATACTGTAGATACTTCTGGTTGGTGTCTCTCAAACGAGTTGCTTGCTTGCGTCTTTCTTCTCTCTGTCAAACTGTCCCTTTATACTCATCCTGCTAATCCCTTAAGATGTTCACTGATGTTATTACATCATCTCATGTCTTTTTAAGTCTCCACTACATCTTTGGTCTCAGCTCACCCACAAATAGACAAGGTTTTCTTATTTGAGAGATAAGAATGATAATTATTTTAAGGTGACTTTCTTGGGTCTGGGTGGTTTTATTTCTTCTTTTGTTGACCGATTGATTGATTGATTGAATAGTTTATTTACAGTTAACAAAATAGTACAGAGGTACAATTATACAATAATGCTAAAAGGATAACACAAAACGTCCTAAGGGCTTGTTTGGGGTCCTGTGTATTCAATTCATCAAGACATTTAAAGACATACAATAACATGCAAGAAATCATAACATTTTGTCATCTGAAAATAATAAGGAACAATCAATCATGTAAAATGAAACAAAACATAACACTATCAAACATAAATAAATGGGACAGCGTACAATAATATATTACACCAGATTTAGATAAAAGCTAATTTGTGGTCTCTGGGTGGGAACTAGGTTACAGCATTAAAAGCAGGTAAAATGAGGGAATCCTTTTTAAAACATGATCAATAACACAAATAATAATACTTAAGTTAAACTACTTGTACCATCAGTAAAAACGGCTACAGAACCATAGATTAACGTAAAATTCACATGCTGTGTATAGTAGACACTTAAAAGAGCTATTGACTGCACATTCTATGCATAATATTAAAGCTGTTGACTGTCTTGGACAATGCAAGGTTTAAGGCGTTTTTCCCCCATCTACTACTATAGAACACCACATCATTATTAAGTTCAACTTAAAGTCAAAATGACTGTAATATTATTATTATTTCATATGAATTTCAGTGTAAACTGTCTGATATTGTAAAATCTCAATACAAATATAGAAGACCCCACATCTGCGCTCAGTGCTGACGCTGAGCATATGCTGATTGGCAGAATTTAACTACTGGTACGGTGGTTAAATTGGTAAATATTGTTCCAGTGTTGTCCCTATGTTACCTTCGTTCCACTCGAAATAGGTTCTGAGGGATGATCTGAGATTGAAATAGAAAGGAACAGTCTGTTGTCCTTTAAGTAGTCGCTGAGTTACTAATTCCCTCAAGGATGATTAAAGCAGTCTTCTATTCATAACGTTGACTTCAACCTTACAACACAAATACAGTATGTGTTTCTGGCAACTATACAAGATGAAATTAGGGCAAAAGTTTTTACAAGGCTTGAGAGGCTTAAGGCTGATCAGTGGATTTGGTTTCTGAAGATGTATGACATAATACTGACAATCAATAGCTTAAATATTATGCATAAAATGTGCAGTCATTAGCTCTTTTAAGTGTCTACTATATGCACAGCATGTGCAGTATTTCGCAGCAATGAATTTTGAATTTGACATTAATTCATGATGCTATAGCAGTTTTTACTGATGGTAGGCCTACAAGTAGTTTAACTTAAGTATTATAATTTGTGTTATTGACCATGTTTTTAAAACAAAAATCTCTCATTTTACCTGCTTTTAATGCTTTAACCTACTTCCCACCCAGAGACCACAAATTCGTTTTTATCTAAATCTGGTGTAATATATTATTGTACGCTGTCCCTTGAAAAAATTAAGACATTTGAAATATAAACTTTGAATTCAAAACTGATGCTGTTTGTACTTAAGCAAGTAAGGCTACTAAAATATACTATTTTGATGAGTCATGAGAAGGTAAATGTGGGGCAAATATGGTAGCATACTGTACTGTATGTTGTCAATTTGATGGATTTGCAAATGGTCATCTCTTTGGTCACCAGGATGCAACATTTTGCTTCATTCCTTATTTGTGCGGTGTTCTGCTGTTTTCTACAGTATTTTGCTCTTGGCTTTATTTTTACGTTTGTTGTTATTATGTGTTGTTTCCTTTAACATGATTGATCGTTCCTTATTATTTTAAGATGACGAAAAAGAAGACCTGTATGGAGAAAAAAAAGACTCACCCAGACCCAAGAAAGTCGGCCTACAATAATTATCATTCTTATATCTCAAATAAGAAAACCTTCTATTTGTGGGTGAGCTGAGACCAAAGATTGAGTGGGACTTAAAAAGACATGAGATGATGTAATGGCATCAGTGAACATCCTAAGGGATTAGCAGGATGAGTATAAAGGGACCGACAGTCTGACAGAGAAGAAAGACGCAAGTAAGCAACTCGCCTGAGACACCAACCAGAATCATTTACAGTATCACTACTGCAAATCAGGTGAGATGAAACTACATGTTTAGCCTGCTTCACTTGATTTATTTGATATTTGAGATCTGTCAGAGAGTTTAATCACAGCAGTGATCTCTCTTGTTAGAATATCACAGCGGCGGTGGAATCTATAGTGTGGTTCTGAGGAGTAGTTTTCACTGAAAATAATGTATGATTATGTTTCACTTTTGTTTGTGTTGAATAGTCACAAGTCACAAGCTTTTCTGCGTATTGTAAAATGAAATGCATACTTGGTTTGTCAGAAGGGGATCAGATTAGACACTAGTCGTTAATGTAACTTAAGGGTCTCCTAATACCAGTCAGTCATACAACTGTTTTCTTTACACTTAATTACTGGAAAAGTTATAATAATACATACTTAATTATGGAGTGGAAGAGAGATGTATACTGTACGACATTTGGTCAAAGTTATACACTCTGGTAGCTTACCTTCTCTTTCTTTGTCAGTACCTGAACAAAATGGCAGATGTTGCAGCTCCCGCTGACAAGAAGGCACCCCCCAAGTTCAAGGCGAGGACCACCCGCACCTTCAAGAGCAAGGCCCCCAAGCCTGGCCAGAAGGGGTAAGGATTTAGAGTACTACTTTACTATGACCTCAGCAAAAACTCTGGTTTATGCATCTTATTGTAGCTTACTTCTACTCATGATGCCTTTTTTATCCAATCAGATTCGGGGATGATATCCCTGGCATGGAGGGTCTTGGCACAGACATCACAGTGGTCTGCCCATGGGAAGCCTTCGGTGACATGGAGCTCAGCGACCTGGCGAAATATGGAATTGTGTAGCCCCCTTCCTTTGCCTTAACCCCTGCCATTGCCCTTTCATTTGTTCCTCTTTTCTTGAGGCACTTGAAAAACCCTGTCAATGTCCTCTGGGTTCCTGAGCGAGATATCTTTGGCGACATGAAGCGCAGAGAGAGACCTTGCAGCATACAGGGACGTCTAGAGTTCTCTCCTGTCCCATGCCTTGTTCCTTGGGCTGTGTGCCCAAGGAACCCCGCCCCCCTCCTCTTCTTCCCCTCCTCCCCCCCATTTCCCACATGAATGTATGTAGGCACAAATAAGCAACACCTGGTCAAATATGGCCACATTCCCACTCCCCCCTCTTCTCTTCTCTTGAAAATGGATTTGATTTCCATTATTGTGAAATCTTATTGCTCTGCTATCCCTCTACCTCCTCTCCTCAGAGCCACTCGTTATGTATATACATGGGTTTGTTTGGAAAGCAAGTCAGATTCTTTTTGTGAATTTGAATGTCAATTATGCACTCTATTAATTCAACAATGATCATTTCCTGTGCACTCTGCCAATAGAAATGGAAGTCAATAAATATTACTTTTCCAAGAAAATGTGGTGTTGAATATATTATCAATATATCATTTATACAGAGGGTGGAAACACATTTCATGACATTCAAAAGGCAAAGTAATATGCATTAGAATATAACATACCGTACATGTACACACAGTGATACTAGTAGGTAAACTACCAAAACAAAAATAAAATAATACAATTTACAGGCATTCATCAGACAATGCTCTTATATCTAGAGAGACTTACTGTACAAAAGTACAAGATCAGAGGAAGCACTATGAACAGGTGGTAGGCTAAAAACTAACTACAATAACAAGTTGACATCAGACCTGGCATCTATAAATGACATAGTATAGCATCTGTCAACAATATATCTAGCATCTATCTAAACAATATAACCATAGTCTATCTAAATAGTCAAGTAGGAAGTGCCGATGCAAAGACAACCAGAAAGGTGTGCTCAGTAGAATAGTCTACAAATCTGCACCAGGCAGGAAGCATAACCTCCATCCATTTTTCCATCTGTCTGGGGCATGTGATGGCAATGTTTTGGGGTGATGCGCATATAAGAAAGGGACTGTCATCACTTCCTTACAGGCCAACCAGAGTGAATGGTTGTATGAAGACAAGTCTTTGGACAGTGAGCACATCAAAAGGTAGTGTGGCAAGTTGTTATCACTATGACAAACATGTTACAACCACAATGTTATTTCCTAAAGGCCAAGTCATAGTCTACATGTAGCATGTGGACAATGATGGCACAGTACATATCCCCATTATACTGTGTTCCCCCTCCAATACAGTAATGCGTATGGGTCTATCTGTACGTCTGCCAAATGTTGTGTCCGTGTCAGAATGTGTTCCACCCTCACTACGATGTCTAATAATGAAGGATGACTTGGCATGACACTGTTTCACACCAACATGCACTATCGCTGCATCCTCAAAGCATGCGAGGACCAGTAGGTCTAGCCTCGCGTAGCCAGACTATATCACTGCGTGGATATGAGTCTGGTGCTTCCATGAGGACGTTTTTTCCTAAGGGGCGGGATCAAAACAATGGCCCTCGACGCAATTGGTTAGACCTACAACCAACTACCAATTACAGTCTCCCATATTCGAATACTGGGCCCTGATTGGTCACCCACGTCTTCTGGAGCAGGAAATGTAGACCTCTGGAGACCTGGAGACCTCTATTGTCAGTAAATGCTTTTTGAGAGGCTAGTGAGAGACTAAATCTGTCCCATGCTACCTGCCTGGCTGTACAGTAGGCTATATCATCAATGCAATTGCTATGGATATTTACACTGTTACAACTGTCTCACATTTGTAACAAAGGGGAAACTCAGGCATAATTGAAATTATAACCAAAGGTCTTTATTCAAGTAATAAGCATAGATAAATCAATATAACCACAGAATTAGTCAAGGTAGGAGAGTATCAGTGTGTCAGCAGTGTGTGGATGGAAGTGTAAAGTGCAACATGAATGCTGTGAGGTGTAAACCAAAAAGATATGCACATGAACTTAAGCAGCCTGGAGAGGAGAAAGCATGAATGAGGTGAGGCACAGGTATTTATAGCCTGGACACACCAAGCCCAGTGTGCCCCAATCTACCAGACGATCCCTCAGACTCCACCCTGCCAATCAGCCCCAGCAGCAGCAACAACAAGCAGGGTGGGTGAGGGTTGTCACAACTCCACCCTCTCGCACCTGGATGAGGGGAACAACAGATGTGTCCGTATGCTGTTCGTTGTCTACAGCTCGGCGTTCAGCACAATAGTCCCAACCAAGCTTGACACAAAGCGCAGGTCTTTTAGCTTTTTTAACCTAGGTTTGTACCTATGTGCAACTGGATAGAGACTGCCCACCGGGACAAGGATACTTTGGTGTCAGGAGAACAGCCTTGCTTTCAATGTCAACAAGACCAAGGAGCTGATCATGGACTACAGGAGGCCGGGGAGAGAGCACGCCCCTATCTACATCAGTGCAGTGGAGAGGGTCAGGGACTTCAAGTTCCTCTGCGCACACATCGCTCACACACCATGCATGTAGTGCCTCTGTCGCCTGAAGAAATACAGAGTGAGTCCCCGCATCCTGAGGTCATCTATGTCCCTCCTGTAGTCCACGATCAGCTCCTTGGTCTTGTCGACATTGAGAGCGAGGCCGTTCTCCTGACACCAAATCATGCTACCAAGTATCCTTGTCCCGATTGGCAGTCTCGCCATCATCGACACTCCAAAAATCACGTGTTGTCGGCATACTTGATGATGACACAGGAGCTGTGCAAGGCCAGTCTGGCCACACAGTTTAAAATAATAATTAAAGTCCACACAACAAACAGCATTGCACCTAAAATGTTTTTTATTTATTTTATTTCGGCCACACATGGCCTTCATCAGGACACAGTCATGTGTGTACAGGGATTAGAGGAGTGGATTCAGCACGCAGCCCGAGAGAGGGTGCTGTTGTAATGATCCTCACCCACCCTGCTTGTTGTTGCTGCTGCTGGGGCTGATTGGCAGGGTGGAGACTCAGGGATCGTCTGGTAGATTGGGGCACACCTTGGCTTGGTGTGTCCAGACTATACACTAATCCACGGAGCGCTGCCCTGCGCGCAGCCATTGCTGCGGTGTCAACGCTCCGCGGACGCGACACCGCAGCAATGGCCGCTTACAGGCAGCGCGTCTGTGGATTCGTCTATAAACACCCTTGCCTCACCTCGTTTATTCTTTCTCCTCTCCAGGCTGCATCAGTTCATGTGCTTATATTTTTCGTTTACACGTAGCCTACCTCACAACATTCATGTTGCATTTTACCCTTCCAACATGCCACACTACCCTTTGATGTGCTCACTGTCCAAAGATTTGTCTTCATACAACCATTCACTCTGGTTGTCCTTTTCTTATATGCGCATCACCCCAAAACATTGACATCACATGCCCCAGACAGATGGAAAAATGGAAGGAGGCTATGCTTCCTGGGGCAGATTTGCACTCGGCTACTACTTGACTATAGATAGACGTTTGTTACGTTCTTTAGATAGATGCTAGATATGTTGTTTACTTGTTGACAAATGCTACATGTACACTATGTAATGTATAGATGTACAGTAAGTATCTCTGGATATAAGAGCATTGTCTAATGAATACCTGTAAAATATATATATATTTTGTTTTGGTAGTTTACCTACTAGTATCACTGTGTGTACATTATATTCTAATGCATATTACTTTAACTTTTGAATGTCATGAAATGTGTTTCCACCCTCAGTATCAAATGATATATTGATAATATTATACACATAATATAACACATTTTGCTGGGGAAATTATATTTATTGAGTTCCATTTCTATTGGAGAAGAGGTAGAGGGATAGAGCAAGATTTCACAACATTGGAAATCAAATACAAATACAGGAATTCAAACGATGTTGTCCTTTCAATTACAGTATTTCTCGTCATATAGGCTAAAACTTAATGTCACATAGTCCTTTCATTTTCAAGGGAAATGGAGAGGAGGAAGTGGGAATGCGACCACATTTGACTAGGTGTCGCCTATTTGTGCCAACATACATTAGGGAAATGGGGGGGGGGGGGGCACACAGCCCAAGGAACAAGTGGGAGGAAATAATGCAGCAAGGTCTCTCTCTGCGCTTCATGTCGCTACAGATATCTCGTTCAGGAACCCAGGGGAGGATTGACAGGGTTTTTCAAGTGTCTCATGAAATGAGGAACACATGAAAGGGAAGAATTGCCAATGGCAGGGGTAAAGACAGAGGAAGGTGGCTACACAATTCCATATTTCGCCAGGTCGCTGAGCTCCATGTCACCGAAGGCTTCCCATGGGCAGACCACTGTGATGTCTGTGCCAAGACCCTCCATGCCAGGGATATCATCCCCGAATCTGATTGGATAAAAGAGGCATCATGAGTAGAAAAGTAAGCTACAATGAGATGCATAAACCAGAGTTTTTGCTGAGCTCATAGTAAAGTAGTACTCTAAATCCTTACCCCTTCTGGCCAGGCTTGGGGGCCTTGCTCTTGAAGGTGCGGGTGGTCCTCGCCTTGAACTTGGGGGGTGCCTTCTTGTCAGCGGGAGCTGCAACATCTGCCATTTTGTTTACTGACAAAGAAAGATAAGAAGGTAAGCTACCAAAGTGTACTGCCACCCTAAAGTCAGACTGCTTTTGCCATTGCGCTGGCCACACAGGTATCGGCATACATTGCAAAATCTTAAACATAGTTTTAACTCATGATTTGCCATACCTTATTAAAATTGCATTGAAAGTTTCCTGCTTGTTAACTTCAAACTAATGTCTTAGCACTCATACATCTCTCTTCTGCTCCATGATTAAGCTCAAGTAAAGAAAAGAGTTAGTGACTGACTGGTATTAGGAGACCTTTAAGTTACATAACCATCACCAATGTCTAATCTGATCCCTCTTCTGACAAACCAAGTATGCATTTCATTTTACAAAAGAGAACAGGAAAGCTTGTGCTGATTTCTATATAGCATTGTATGATGACTGTTCTACACAAGCACAAATGAAACATAATCATACATTATTTTCAGTGAAAACTACTCTGCAGGACCACACAGTAGATTCCACGAGAGATCACTGCTGTGATCTCTTGATTTGAACTCTCTGACAAATCTCAAATATCAAATGAATCAAGTGAAGCAGGCTAAACATAATATAGTTTCATCTCACCTTATTTGCAGTAGTGATACTGTAGATACTTCTGGTTGGTGTCTCTCAAACGAGTTGCTTTGCGTCTTTCTTCTCTCTGTCAAACTGTCCCTTTATACTCATCCTGCTAATCCCTTAAGATGTTTACTGATGTCATTACACCATCCCATGACTTTTTAAGTCCCACTACATCTTTGGTCTTTAAAAGTATACATGGCACTGACATGTGTGTCTACGCTTTAAAAGAGGCTGTCAGTAAGTACGTAAACATAATTCCACCATGTTTACGTGCTACCTGGATGCTTCTAGAGAATTTTACAGCATTAACTATGGTAAACTGTTTGGTAAAACTATGGTAAAACTATGAGAGAGAGGGATTCCTTCCTACTTAATTTGTGTTTTACATTTCTGGTACTCCCATCAAATCATGCAAGTCAGATGGGGTGATACTACATCGGAGCCCTTCCTAGTGACAAACGGGGTTAGACAGGGTGGGATTTTATCACCTGTGCTTTTTAATCCGTATATGGATGAACTCTCTAAAAGTCTTAAAATGTGTAGGACTGGTTGTATGGTGGGAGAAAGGCTCCTTAACCATTTACTGTACGCGGATGACCTCGTCATCTCCCCGGTTCCATTGTACCGGTGCCAAGATAGGAGACATGTTACATTCTTCATTCATGCCCAGGGGAAATGAATGAATGAAGAATGCAACATGTCTCCTTTCTTGTAATTGTCACCGGTACAACGGCACCGCCTGTGACCCTACTATAAAAAGCATTGTCTTGGTCACCTGCAATTTTCTAAAACACTTTTGTAAAATTAGTTTTTAAAATCTCAAAATTAATAAATAATACTCTGTCCCAAAATAGGGATAATTCTGGGCACCGCCATTCTGCTCTTGTCTTTCACATATATGGTATCTTGTTCAGTATAAAATAAGTATTTTTTTGACCAATTGTCGAAGCTGATTCATGAACGGCATTCATGCCTGATGTCCCCAGTGACAGTTGTTAGTCGTTATTTTATTTTTTTATTCGTGTAAAAACTCATTGTCAAACGGAAATGTATTATGTCTATTTTGTATGTTTACATATTGAGAAGTGAGTTAATTAACATCTATCAGTACTCATGATCCGCAATCACCTTCCAGGTGTGGGGTGTGATCTTCATGTTAAGTGATCACTGATCAGTTGTGATGTTGTTCACCTGTACACTGTCACCTCCGCCACCTCTAAAGGAAGCAGACGCCCCTAATTCTGCACACTGATGAAGGCTGGATAGCCGAAATATTTGTCCATTCTAGAGACATGTAAGAAATAATAAAAAAGTAACTTTGCCACTCTGAGACCCATTTTTTTTTTATAAATGTTGTTGATCTAAGAGGATGTCGCATCAGAGGAGTCAGACTAGTTTTTAATTTATTTGCAAATGGTCATATCTTTGATATGCAACATTTTTGCTGCATTCTTCATTTGTGCAGTGTACTGCTGTTTTCTACAATATTTTGCTCTTGGCTTAATAGTCATCTCTAGTGATATGCCAGTTACAATTTGCAGCCACCTGTAGGTGCTCTTTTAGAGCGGTTTTTGAGGAGGGTAAGGAGTTACACTTTTGTATGACTGTTGGCAGGCCATTCCACATTCTGACGGCATCTCATTGTAGTTTGCTTCTACTCATGATGCCTCTTTTATCTCAAATAGAAAAACATTGTCTATTTTGAGGGCTCACCACATCTGACTTGCATGGTTTATAGTACCAGGAATGTAAAAAAAAAAGCTTGCTCTTGTAGTTTTGCAAACAGTTTACCATGGTTAATGGGGTCAAAGACTTTAGAAGCATCCATGGAAGCACGTAAACATGGTGGAATTATGTTTAATGTACTTACTGACAGCCTCTTTTAAAGCGTAGTCACACATGTCAGTGCCATGTATACTTTTAAACCTCTAAAGTCGGTCAGGACTCTCATGACCCAAATTGCATTATAAAACAAAATGTGAGACGCCAGAGGGTTAAAGACCAAAGATGGAGTGGGACTTAAAGAGACATGAGATGATGTAATGACATCAGTTCCCACCCAGAGACCACAAATTAGCTTAAATCTGGTGTAATATTTTATTGTATGCTGTCCCATTTATTTTTATGTTTGATAGTGTTACGTGTTGTTTCCTTTTACGTGATTGATTGTTCTTTATTATTTTCAGATGACAAAAAATACTTATATGAATTGTTTTCTGTACATATACTTTTATTGCTACTAGCGTTGATGATTTATTGCATGTTATTGTATGTCTTTAAATGTCTCGATGAATTGAATACACAGGACCACAATGGAAACAAGCCCTCAGGACTCTTTGTGTTATCCTTTTAGCATTATTGTATAATTGTACCACTGTACTATTTTGTTAACTGTAAATAAACTATTCAATCAATCAATCAATCAATTAATCAATCCAATCAATCAATCGGTCAACAAAAGAAGAAAAAAAAAGCCACCCAGACCCAAGAAAGTCACCTTAAAATAATTAGCATTCTTATATCTCAAATAAGAAAACCTTGTCTATTTGTGGGTGAGCTGAGACCAAAGATTGAGTGGGACTTAAAAAGACATGAGATGATGTAATGACATCAGTGAACATCTTAAGGGATTAGCAGGATGAGTATAAAGGGACAGTTTGACAGAGAGAAGAAAGACGCAAGTAAGCAACTCGTTTGAGAGACATCAGAAGTATCTACAGTATCCACTACTGCAAATCAGGTGAGAAGAAACTTTTAAGAAATTATGTTTAGCCTGCTTCGATTGATTTTCTTGATATTTGAGATCTGTCAGAGTGTTTAATCACAGCAGTGATCTCTTGATAGAATATCACAGCAAAGGTGTTATCCATAGTGTGGTCTTGCAGAGAGTTTTCACAGAAAAGTATGCATGATTATGTTTCATTTTTGTTTTTGTTGAACAGTCATCGTACAATGCTGTATAGAAATCAGCACATATACTGTACATATACCTGGTTTGTCAGAGGAGGTCGATAATGTAACCTAAAGGTCTCCTAATACCAGTCAGTCACTAACACTTTTCTTTACTTGAGCTTAATTTTGGAGTGGAAGAGAGATGTACGTATAAGTACTCAGACATTTGTTCAAAGCTAATAAGCAGGAAGAACATTTTAATTATGTTTGGCAAATTACGAGTTAAAACTATGTCAAATGCCTTGCTGGCCGGTGCAATGGCAAAATAAGTCTGACTTTACGGTCGCAGTACACTCTGGGATCTTACCTTCTTCTCTTTCTTTGTCAGTACCTGAACAAAATGGCAGATGTTGCAGCTCCCGCCGACAAGAAGGCACCCCCCAAGTTCAAGGCGAGGACAACCCGCACCTTCAAGAGCAAGGCCCCCAAGCCTGGCCAGAAGGGGTAAGGATTTAGAGTACTACTTTACTATGAGCTCAGCAAAAACTCAGATTTTTGCATCTTATTGTAGCTTACTTCTACTCATGATGCCTCTTTTATCCAATCAGATTCGGGGATGATATCCCTGGCATGGAGGGTCTTGGCACAGACATCACAGTGGTCTGCCCATGGGAAGCCTTTGGTGACATGGAGCTCAGCGACCTGGCGAAATATGGAATTGTGTAGCTCTATTCCTCTGTCTTTACCCCTGCCATTGCCAATACTTCCCTTTCATTTGTTCTTTTCTTGAGGCACTTGAAAAACCCTGTCAATCCTCCTCTGGGTTCCTGAGCGAGATATCTTTGGCGACATGAAGCGCAGAGAGAGACCTTGCAGCATACAGGGACGTCTAGAGTTCTCTCCTGTCCCATGCCTTGTTCCTTGGGCTGTGTGCCTCAACCTTTCCCTTCTTCTTTTCTTTTTGTGAATTTGAATGTCAATTTTGCACTTTATTAATTCAACAATGATCATTTCCTGTGTACTCTGCCAATAGAAATGGAACTCAATAAATATTACTTTCACAAAGAAATGTGGTGTTGAATATATCAATATATAATTTGATACAGAGGGTGGAAACATATTTCGTGATGACATTCAAAATGCAAAGTAAAACACGTATATAACATCATATGTTATGTATTATTATACAACGATATATAATAACACAGTGATACTAGGTAAACTACCAAAACAAAAATTAAAAAAATACAATTTCCAGGCATTCAGCAGACAATGCTCTTATATCCAGAGAGACTTACTGTACAAAAGTACAAGATCAGAGGAAGCACCATGACCCACACTTAATCAACAACATGTGATTGAAAAGTAGAACAATTGTGTGACAAAGTAACTACAATAAAAGGTTTACATCAAACCTGGCATCTATAAATTACATAGTTACATTTGTCAACAAGTAAACAACATACTGTATCTAGCATCTATCTAAACCAGTGGTTCTCAAACTTTTTCACGTCAAGGACCCCCAAATTGACACTTATTAGCCCGCGGACCCCCATTTGAAAAATATATGCCAGGGACCCCCATAAGAGAAGATTTTTACAGCTCTAGCAGTGATTCTCAACCGTTTTAATTTCAAGGACCCCCAGTTTGACATGCATTAGGCTACGGACCCCCATTTAATGGCATTTCTATCCCTGGGACCCCAATTTATATTGTAAAATCAATGTTAATTTAACTCTGAGAGTGTACAAATGGAACCAAATGGATCCGTTAGGGTCCATTTGGTTCCATTTGTACACTCAGAGTTACAGACCCATAAATGTCCATTTGGTTCCTACCCATCATTTAGCTGGGGACCCCCTCAAGTACCCCTGGGGGTCCCCGGATCCCACTTTGAGAACCAATGATCTAAACAACAGAACTAACGTCTGTCTAATCTGTAAATAGTCAACAAGTGGGAAGTGCCGATGCAAAGATAACCAGAAAAATCTGCACATACCCTCCCTCCATTTTTCTGTCTGTCTGGGGCATGTGATAGCAATGTTTTGGGATGGTGCGCAACTGCGCATATAAGAGGACTGTCATCACATCATTACAGACCAACCAGAGTGACAGGCTGTATGGAGACAAATCTTTAGACACTACAGTGAGCACATCAAAAAGTAGTGTGGCATGTTTTCATCACTAGGACTAACATGATGTTACAATGTTACTTACTTACTTAGGCCTTTATATACCTTTCGGAATATTTAGCCATTGATATTGTTGTTTCCACCCTCATCTGTCCTGGGCCATCCTCTCCAGCTGTTTCCACATCAGTCCTTTCTTTTTAACTTCTTGCTCTGTGCTCCTTCTCCAGGTGTTTTGGGATCTTCCTCTGCTTCGTTTGCCTTGTGGGTTCCATGTTAATGCCTGTTTGGTTATTGCCGTTATTGCCGTTCTTCTTAGTGTGTGACCAATCCAGCTCCACTTTCTCCTTATAGGTGTACCTCTAAATGGTAAATGGTGCATTTATATAGTGCTTTTATCCAAAGCGCTTTACATAGATTGTGCATTTCAAACCTGCTCATCGGGAGCAATTAGGGGTTCAGCGTCTTGCTCAAGGACAATTTGACACTAACTCTAACTTCGACACCAGCCTGGGATCGAACTGAGAACCTTGGGTTTCCAGTTCACTCTGTTGTTTCTAGCAGTTGGGATTTCTCTTGCATCTGCTGGTGGCTATGTGTGAGTAGTGCCAGTCTTTTTATTGTGGTTTGTTTGTTTCATGGTCCAGTTGATGCATAGGAGGAAGAGGAAGAGGAAAGGGGAAAGCATGCAGCCCTGTTTCACCCCAGTGAGCACCTTGAATGTTTCTTGTGAATGTCCTTGGTGGAGCACTTGTTGTGTTCTTGATGTTTATGTATTTGGGGGGGATTCCATAGTGTGCCATTCATTTCCATAGCAGCTACAATGTAACAATTACAATGTTACAATGTTAGCCTAAGGCCAATTCATATTCTATATGTAGCATACACAGACCGATGTTGTGCCAATGTACTTATCCCCATTAGACTGTGACCCCCCTCCAATACAATAATGCATAGGCCCCTATGGGTCTATCTGTACGTCTGCCAATACAATGCCTATCAGTGAAGGATGGCTTTGCATGGCACTGTTTCACACCAATATGTACTATCGCTGCGACCAGGAGGGTTTACAGATATTTTCAACAGAATACAAGACAGGTGGGCACTAGGGACATCTGGGCACCATATTTTTAGGATAACTGGGCACCTGGACGAGTGGGCACCTGGAGAGGTGAGCACCAGGACAACTGGACACCAAAACCATCTGGGCACTAGGGACATGTGGGCACCTGGACGAGTAGGCGCTTAGGGGTGGAGATAACTGGGCACCTGGATGAGTGGGCACCTGGAGAGGTGGACACCGGGATAACTGGGCACTAGGACGAGTAGGCACAAGGGACATGTGGGCACCTGGACGAGTGGGCACTTGAATTATTTATGTCTCTGTTTTTTTTCTATCATTTTATTGTGTACTGTTTAACTATGTTTTCTCTATTCTGTCATTCAGTTGAGCAATTTATTTTCTTCAGTTACTTTTGTTAACAGTAGGCTACAAATCTTTATAAAAACATTTAACAGTAGGCTACTATTTATAATTTTTTTCCCATCATTTTATAGTGTACTGTTCAATTTTTTTTAACAGTAGGCTCCTATATTCATTTCTATTCACCTGTCGATAGATTTAACCAACGAAAATAATTCACAGGAGCTTGTGACTAAACCATTATTACATTGGATCCACTGGAACAGAGGATCTTACTTAAAAGTAACGGTTTTGGACATGGTTTCCACCCGACAGCATCAACGATATCCAACTTGTTTAGTCTAGCGTCGATTGATTCTAACACTGCTGCACGCACCCATCTCTACGACACCGGCCGGCTCACCGGCCACTTTCTAACCTAGAAAAGTGTGCTCCTCAGAGCGCAGATCTCCACCAGGCTGGGTTACCTACCCAGGGCTATGTCATATTCCCAGTGGCTGATTTTCACCTGACAGTGAGGAGTTTAATGTGGAGGGCGCACTGTCCTTCCCAATTCAACATTTTTTTTTCAATAGCAATTGTGTCACCCTGCCAATTGTGTTCATATAGGCATATGGCTCAGCCAAATCGGATGCACTGCGGTAGATTCAAACCCCTTGATGCCGTGGTGTTGGGCAGGTACAGAATTCGTTTTTTCCGTTTAGAAACATATTGCGATCACATGCTTGAGTGGAACTTGATTTGAATTTTGTTGATAGATTAGAAAAAAGATACGTTGTGAATGTGGCCCCTGCAGAATAATTGGCCAGCTCTGAAATATGACGCAGCAAGAAATTTACAAAATAAGGTTAAATTCCAAGTTCACAAAGCAGATCTGATACATTAAAGCTAGAAAACATATGTATTTTGACACCCCAGAAGAAAACCAGGGCTTTGAAGTGCAATGAGTGCTTCATGCATCTCTGACACATGGTGCATGACAAAACTGTGCCTAGAGCCATTACTGCAGACATGCTGCTGCTTTTCCCTCTCTCTTTTGAATCAATCTCTGCCAGATGCTGAGGCAACTGTGAGTTTGTTTATGGAGTTGTCTCTTTCCTCCACATAAACAGCCATTAACAAAACACTGTGTACAAGATATTGCATATCTACTTTGCACCCCATTTTTCACAATGTACAGTAGTCTAAAACCTTCTGCTGTAACCTACCTTATGTATACCTATGTCTGAAGGTACTCTGCTCACATAGCCTAAATCAATATGGAATCATAATGTTCTTTTGGATACACCTGAAGTATATTTCATGTAAAATTACAGTGGAGTGCAAATCTCTGCCATGGCCTGGTGGCCAAAACAGGGCTGTCTGAGGAGTGACGAGTGTGCTGATATGTGTAAATTAGGTGTTATATTGTTGTAAAGCTGTCTACGTATGATGGCTGCATTATTTGAATAACAGAGCGCAAAGAGCCATAGAGGCGGAATAAATGCATGTGTCATTGGATGGCAGAAATTATATCAATGCTAGTAACTATCTGATGCAGTAACGTCAAACTTTGTGTCTCACCCTGTCACTCTCTCTCTGTGTCGGTTCGGACACACATTGTCACATGACTCCTGAGATTGTGTGTACCTAATTTGATGAAGATTGGTTAAAAAAAACAAACAGTGACACATGGCACATTTGCAGTACTCCGATGGTATCAATATCATGCCAGTCATCTTCACATTTGGGGGACATACCACACATATTTGAGCAATTATTTACAGGGGACATACAGTACAGATAAACGCTGTTATATATGGCTAACCCTGTCGGTGCCACACCGTAATAAATGGATTGTATGTTAACCCTATAGCCCTTCATGTTCCTCCACTCCTGTCTTCCCCACCAAACTGGCAGCAAATCATACAAAGAAATGTTATATCTACCATCTTAAATGTGAGAAATTAGTTGACGGACAGCTGAAATGGTATTGACCAGAAATGCATTACAGGGCTAGCTGGTATTTTGCTGCAAGGTACTTTACTTACATCAATTAGACACTGTAAAAGGGTGGGCACAATGGCACATGGGAGACTGACTGGAAGATATAAAGAGTAATGGGAAGAACTTGGAAAGGCATGCTGAGCTGGGACAGTCCAATTCAGCAGTCTTCAGTGGAATTAGTTCTGATTACAGGCGAGGCATCTTCCTGGGTCGGAGGTGAGGGAGAGGGCGACTTAAATTCAGTATGAGGGGCATCAGAGGAGGTGATGGGGCTGCTCCCATTGCTGTTACTGAGAGGAGGAATACAGTAGTGCTCTTGCTCCACCTCGTGCTCTTGTTCCAGCTCCAACTCTTCATCCGTGTCAGCTGTGTCTTCCCCTTCAGAGTGCTCTACGTACTGCTCCATTTCATTGTCAGACACTGGGCTCTCCAATGCCTCCTCCTCATAGAAGTCACTTTGGCAGTCTGACTCCTCATCCACCACGGCAGGTTTGGCAGGCTCAATGCGGGACACAATCTCTGCTAGGTCAGTAAACGAAGCACTGCTGCTTTGCGTGTTGTGGAATTCCTCCTGGTGGCTGTCCTTCAACATTTTGTCCACTACACCGCTGAGACGCCACTGATCAAACACAGTCTTACCATACTGGAGGCCCACTTGATCAATCTCATCGAATTTGCCAAACTCCAGAGCAGAGTATCTGTCGATGGGAGGTCTGATGTATTCGCAGTAGTCACTGGTCTTTACAGACGCCAACTGCTTGACACAGGACACATATGCCAGCCGCGTCTGTATCTCTGAACTGGTCGGCACCTTTACTTTCTCGGCTAGGGGGTTGAGCCAATTCCATAGGAGCCACCAGCCTGAGAGTGAGTCACCATAATTGGTCAGGTTGGTTTCATCCTGGCTGCCCACATCAATAGCTATAACCACCTTAGCTCCCATCGAGCGTGCCACATCAGCTGGTAAGTTGTTGACGTACCCTCCATCCATCAGCAGATGTCCATCTTTAGGATCACAGAGTGGAGGTAGATACCAAGACAGAGACATGCTGGCACGCACATACCGCCATAGAGAACCATCTGTGTGTACTCTCATGGCAGATGCAGTGATGTCAGTGGTAATGTTGAAATACGGGATCCAGAGGTCCTCTATCTGTTTGTCATTGAATAGGTTCCTGATTGCGGAGTTGAAGCGGGCACTGGTAAACAAGGAGGTAACTGG
The DNA here is from genome assembly GCF_963454915.1 of Gymnoscopelus microlampas. Lineage (NCBI taxonomy): Eukaryota > Metazoa > Chordata > Actinopteri > Myctophiformes > Myctophidae > Gymnoscopelus > Gymnoscopelus microlampas. The sequence continues at coordinate 23,216,616 of NC_139939.1, forward strand.
CCAGGTCAAGTCCAGAAGCCTCTTAAAGTTTGATGTCATATCCGTAGACCATTCTCTGGCTCTCATCCTCACGCGGCTGTGTTTACGGTCCTCAGCATATAGCGCCCCCATCAAGGAACCAATAGAAGTGCCGCCAATAAGGTCAACAGGGATATCTGCCTCACAGAGCGCTTGCAGTATGCCCACCTGAGAACAGCCCCTAGCTCCTCCTCCTCCAAGGACGAGGGCAATAGCATTGCCGGTGAGGACCCTGGCCAGGCGGGAAAAGTCAGAGTGACGGTCGACTGGTCTCTGAAATACACGTTGGTACATCTCTCTCAGTTTCTCTTCTTTCTTTTGGGTAAAGACCCTGTGTGGACAAGAGAGGTGCAGGTGTCTGGAGATCCAGCTGCGCATATTGAGCCAGTTTACAGTTCCTTTTGGGGCTGCATCCTCCTTGTGTAACAACACCAGCTGCTTCTGGGCACGGACTGCACTGCCCTCCAACACCCGCTCCAGCTCCCCCACTGCAGGGTCCTGCTCCCCCAGTCCCACAATGATGATGCAGTCCGCCTGGCGGATGCAACGCTGCGTCCAAGGAGTCAAAGTGTTGTCTGTCTGGTAAAGGACAATACGATGGATGTCCTCCTGTTGGCCAAGCCAGCTGGTCAGACGGTACTCATGTACACTGTCAAAAGCAGCTGCACCAAGACACTGTTTGATGGAATCACTGGTCAGTAAAAGAGTGGGACCAATGGTGATGAGTGCATGCTGCAGCTCCAAGGTGAAGGCTATGAGAGGCACTTCATCAGATACAGGCAGCACTGTAACAGTGGAAAGGTTGGAGGCCTGGTTCCACACATCCCACTTACTGGCTCCTGGGGTGTGAAGAGCCAGGCTACAAGCTGACAGAGGGCAGTTGACCTGCTGAAGGATCTTCTGTCCTAGTAAATGGATCAACCTTGTGACAACCTGAGGAAACTTCCTTTTGATTGAGCTGAGTGCCCCTTCTGTCAGCTTGGCCAGCTCAGAGTCACGTACAGCATGCACTGTTGTTGCCCTGTTCTGATGGGTCAAGGCCTCCACCACTCCAATGAGGTCACCACGACCATACTCCCCTGTCAGCTCCTTTTTACCGTCTTCCTTCATAATAACAGAGCGCAGACGGCCACTCAACACTATGAATGTACTTTCTGACTTTTCCCCTTGCCTGTAAACAGCCCTACCAGCTTCCACAGCCACCCAGTCCAGAGTAAAATCTATTTGTCTGACAAAGGAAGATATTCTCTTCACGAAGGTATGCGCTACATTTAACACAACAGTGGGTTCCACACGCATGATCTCATAGAAGTGAGTCTTGGAGATGGAGAGGAAGCTGCAGTCTTTAAGTGCTCGGATAGTAAAGGTGAGCGGCTCTCCAGTCAAAACGGCTAGTTGACCCACCAGTTCCCCAGGGTGGGTTACGAACAGACACGTCTCCTCCTCACGGTCGATCATCCGCTGGTACACATGCAGCAGGCCAGAGATCACAAAGTAAATGCTCACATCCTGATCTCCTTGATGAGCCACCACAGATCCCGCTTTGACCTGGTCAAGAGTCACTCTGCCTTCCAGGAGACTGGGGTCCTGCAACTCGAAGATGCCCTGCAGGTCTTTCTTAGCCGCCTCGAAGATAGCGCTGACCTTAGTAGGGTGGATGGCATCAGAGCGCCCTCCATTATCCACTGAGGGTGTGTGTTGAATGTTCTTAAGAATGGATTTATGAGTGACAGGACAGGAGGGGGGTTTGTCTATGGTGACTATGGATCTTTCGTAGTCCATGTTCAGGTCATCACCCATGTTGTCAACGGGTGTGGAGATGGACTGTCTCTTCCTATAGGAGTTTAAAGGGCTGTCCTTATCGGCATCTGTCTCCACGGAGGTCTCTGTGGTACTAACAGGTGAGTCTGCCTGGGTGTGAGGACGCCGGTTTATCTTGCCTGAACTAGCCTCTCCAATCACATTATTAACATTTGTCAAAGGCACCGCCTGACGCTCCGGATTGAAGAGCTCAGTTGTTAGGCCTAAGTAGTTATGTAACGTCAGGAAGGTGACTCTCTGGAGGCGCACCAGGATGATCTGAATGACGCGTACAAGCGTCTCGGGGCACCTCTCAAACACAGACTGGAAGGCTGATACAGGCAAACGCAAAATAGTGGAGCAAGATGCAGCCCGTGCTGACGCAGTCTTATATCTAGTTGGATATTTAGTTATGATATCCAGAATGCTGAGAAGGCTGTGGACACTGTCCCCAGGGAGAACGTCCTTCACCACTGGCTGTGTGCCATCATTCTCATGGATGCAAACTTCAAGTCGTCCATGCTGAACAACGTAGATGCTGTCGTCGTCTTGTCCAGGCTTGAACAGCACCTCTCCCTCCTGTAGCTCTATAACGTCCGTGTGACGACACAACTCTAGGAACAGAGGCTTCTCAAAGTAGCCGAGGACCCTGACATTTTTTAGCACATAGAGGACCTCAGAGGGCAGGTTGGAACTCTGCACATCAAATTCTGTGAGATCAGCTTCCAACAAGGAGGATGGGTGCTCCTTGGGCTGCAAGGTGGGAAGGTCCTTACGAATTTTAAGGATATTGCTCACTATGCTGAGACCTTTGGTTTTTTTACGTAGCTGTTTGGAGACTGGAGAGGTTGAGTTCTGAACCTTTCGCATTAGCTTCTTCGCATGAAAGAGCACTTTATCCCTCTTTCTGAAGCGATATTTGGGCTCAGGTTCACCATTCTGTTGCACACTGGCCGGCTTGTATCTTCTGTACAGGAAAAGCACCACAACCCCAATTAGGAATGCTGCGAGGACAGCCCCAATCATTACTACAGTGGTGTTCTGCATTCTCTCCCCCACAAACTGTTGAACTTGTGTTTTAAAGTCATTTCTGCTGTTTGCCACCATTGAAGTAGCCCAGCTGCGTAGATCACCGTCTTCCCCCTTGCAATACATCCTACAAATCCAAGGTTGGACGTGAATTCTGCACAGAGGATTACTATTATAGTCAAAGTCCTGTTTTCACCACCAAAACATGAAGCTAAAAGCAAAAGTGCCAAGATATGTGGAGGAATCCAACCACTACTGTATTTATGCACTGGGTGACATCATCAGTGATGTCACTTGATGTCACTTGTGATCTGTTTATGTACCGTGTCCGTATTCTTTCATAAGGATACAGTATCACAAAATCTCTGGCTGTGTCTGTATCGGTTTATTGGGTTTTATTTTTTAAGTGTGTGTATTTTAGTTTGGATTATATAATATATATTGCATGTTTCATTATTATTATTGCCATGTGTTCAATGTTTTGTAAGAGGTATTCAAATGGTGCATTAACACTGACTTATCCCCTCCCCGGGAATTAGCTCTCAGAAACGCTCAACCTCCACACCGACTACAAATGGCAAGCCAGGTCCAACATGCACATGAACATGCACACGCGCACGCACACGCACACACACACAGACACACACAAATGACGCTTTTCCCACACCAGGGCACACAGGAAAGGGTTAACCACACCCATTTCTATTACTGCAAGTCAGGTGAGATGAAACCATAGTTTATCCTGCTTCAGCAATCTCACCATACAATATCACAGCAGGGATGGAATAGTATTCTACTGTACACTGTGGTACTTCTGTGGAGGGTTTTCACATAAACAATGATGTTTCACTTTTATTGTCTCCGCCAGGAGACTATTGTTTTCGTTCTCGTCCTTCCGTGTGTCCACCAAGCTAACATTGGTCAAGCTTCACGTGACACGTGACAATATGTTGAAAGGGTGTGCTTTGATTGGCTAGCGAGACGCATGATGAAATAGAGACCTATAAATAGGTGTGTCACTTCCGAAGACTATTTATGTCTTTGGAAGTGAGGTAAGACACGCCTATCCATCAGCCAAGTTAACATTGGTCAAGTGACACGTGACAATATGTAATATTGACAGGATTAATGGAGAGTATCTTTTCCTCTCCGTCCGTCTCTATGTGCCCGTCTGAGAACACCCAACATTGGTCAAGCTGCATGTGACAGCACAATATGTTATATAAATAGGTAAGACAGGATCAATCAGGAACAGTACTTTCCAGTACAAATTACCCGACCGTGCGTGTGTGTCCGTCTGAGAACACCTAACATTGGTCAAGTTTCACGTGACATCACAATATGTAATATAAATAGCTTAGACAGGATCAATCAAAAACAGTACTTTCCAGTACAAACTGAGATCACACAATGCAACTAACTCCCAGTACGCAAATCATCGTCTGAAGCTTGGTGAAGAAGCAAAGCTCAACGTCGACAGCAGAAGACCCAAGCTAAGAAACAGAAAAGAACACTTGAATCCCTAAATGACAAAAAACGAAGACGAACCACAAACGCTGACAACATGACACAGCAAAGATTGCTACAATCTCTGGAAGAAAAAGTACAGTCTCTAAAGAACACCGAAAGCAAAAGAAGGCACTGGTCCACTGGCGGAGACCTGTGCTCCGAGGAGCACATTTTCTAGTTTATGTTGAATTTAGTCATCATACAACACAGTTTAGAAATCAGCCCAAGCCTTCCTGTGCTATCTTGTAAAATGAATGTATTTCATATTAGACACTAGTCGTTAATGTAACTTAAAGGTCTAATACGCAACTATTTTCTTTACTTGAACTTAATCGTGGACGTTGATATCTTTTGGGATGATAGAACAAGAAAGCAGGTATGGCAATGAGATAAAACAGTATTAAAAACAGTGTGGCTTCAGGGTGGCAGTACACTCTGGAATAGCTTACCAACAACATTTTCTTCTCTTTGTTAGTAACAACAAAATGGCAGACACAGCAGTTGCACCTAGCGCCAACAAAAAGGCACCCCCCCAAGTTCAAGCAGAGGACAGCTCACACTTTCAAGAGCAAGGCCCCCGAAGCCTAGCCAGAACGGGGAAGTTGGACTAACAGTACCACTTTACTCAGCAAAAACTCTGGTTTATGCATCTCATTGTTGCTTGCTTCTATACTCATGAGGCCTCTTAATCTATTCAAGGATGACATCCCTGTGTTGGAGGGTCAGACATCACAGTGGTCTAATGATAGAATAAAAAAACATCTGTCAAGTAAATAATGTATCTACTGTAGCGTTCCATCTAAACAACATATCTATCATCTTTGTTCAGAGTCAACAAGTAGGAAATAATAAAATATATTAGGACATGAAGTGAGTTTTCAGTCTGAGCAGGAAATGGGGAGTGAGTCTGACACTGTCATTGCGTTCCCGGGCATCGGCCTAGTATATCTACCAAACTGGCTTGACAAAAGCCTATCGGAGTTCTTAAACATCCAACTTTCTGTAACAATGTTCAACTCTGTCACCGTATGTCATTGATACTTTCTCAGTGGCTTCTGACATAACTGAATGTTCCTTAGCCAATTTGTTGCCTATATTTCTTTAAGTCTCCCTATACAGACATACAGTAATATGAAAAAGATAATAAGAACTCTGTACTCATTTTATATCAACATGATGGAGAAGTTGACACTCAATGACACTGTTTATTGAGAACCAGGCTTCTGGTCTAAATGCATGTTTGTGAACTATGGGCTCAGGATTAACCACTTAAGCTCTATAGACCAGATCACAATCTTTGAGTGTTTGTGAGGAACAAACATATATTTCCAAATGTCTTTGGACGTTTTCACAATATAAAACAAAGTGACAAGAACATTAGCTATGTCTAGCTTGTCAACCTGTGGATATTTATAAAAAAAATAATATATTTCTAATAGTCAATAAATAATCATAAGCGTCCTGTTCTTCCAAAAATAAGGTTAAATATAGCTGCAAGCAGCGATAATACGGGGCCAGTGAATAGAGAGAGAGAGAGACATGGAAACGGAATAGATTGAATAGAGAGAGAGTGACATGGAAACAATAGATTGATGAGAGAGAGAGATGGAAACATAATGGCTTGATTGGAAATCTCAACCTACTGCCATTAACAGGATTTGAACTCTCAACCTTCAGACTAATAGGCTGCAACACTACCTATAGTGCTATAGCTTTGTCCAGGCTGATATTGTCTGTTGAAGATCATAAACTCTTGCCTTCTTTCATGAACCAAGCCCCTGTTTCACTAACACTAAGATCACTCGTTCACAAACCATTTACCAATGAAGAAATTGTACATCTCCTCAGAACCAAAACTAGTGAAAGTAGCCGATCTACAAGCTCACAAACCACGAAAAGTTGTGAGATTGTAGATCAGCTATTTTCAGAATGAAGTATGTCATACGTTGAAAAAACGTACTCTCAAATAAGCATTTCAGGTTATCTTTACCATTTGCACATGTATTCATTGATACAGTCATGTTGTTTGCAATTCAACTTAAATGAAGTCTGCATCAAGTGAGGCTTGAACTGGCGACCTTGAGATTGTGAGGCATTCATTTAAGGGAGACGCCATTGGCCCAACAGACAAGTAAAGTGAAAAAGGAGATCACACAGATGATACAGTTTCACGCAAATAGCTGAAAAATCCTGGGTTTAAGTGTTTTTCAAACTGCTCAAAATTGCGGACAATCTAAGGGCGGAGCTTACTGGTCAAAGTGATAGATGTGTTCCTCATGAGTCAAGGCACAAGTGTAAGCAAGTTTCACGACTTTCGGCCAAACGAGGCATGACTTTTGCCTGTTTAAAGTTTGCATTTTCAAAAAATTGCTATAGCGCCCCCCTTTGGCCAATTGGAGTGAGATTGGTTTCAGTGATATTTGGAATGACTCTCTACATTACTGCAACGTTTCAAAGAAATGTGAGTCTTGCATGTATGTGTTAGGGGCAGATGAATAATTTTCATAAAACTGTAATAGTTAAAATCTATCTCCTCCTGGGATTTTTGAGCAATCTGCACGAAACATTTTACACATGAACTTTGGACCACTGCCTACAAAAATTTCCAACGGATTTTCCATAAGTGAAAAAATGCAGAAGTTAGGAGCCAATGACTGTTTTTCATATAATTCAAAATGGTGGGCGATCTAAAGGTCAGAGGTCAAAAGTCAGACCACGAAAGTTGTCGGGCATGAAGAGACGCATGTGTGTATCGAAGTTTCATGGTTGTAGGTCAAACAGGGCATGAGTTGTACCTGTTCAAAGTTGGCACTTTCAATTGAGTGCTATAGCGCCACCCTTTGACGAATGAGTGTGAGAATTATTTCTTGGTAGTTTTTCATGAGCATCTACCATATGGCCGAGTTTCGTAAAAAGCGTATGCACGGTTAAGCCAGAACTGGCAAAAACAAGTATTTTTCAAACTGCTCAAAATTGCGGAAAATCTAAGGGCGGAGCTTAATGGTCAAATCGATACGTGTGTTCCTCATGAGTCAAGGCACATGTGTAAGCAAGTTTCACGACTTTCGGCCAAACGAGGCATGACTTATGCCTGTTTAAAGTCTGCCTTTTAAAAAAATTGCTATAGCGCCCCCTTTTGGCCAATTGGAGTAAGATTGGTTTCAGTGATATTTGGAATGACCCTGTACATTTCTGCAAAGTTTCAAAGAAATGTGAGTCTGCATGTATGTTTTAGGCACAGATGAATAATTTTCATAAAACTGTAATAGTTAAAATCTATCTCCTCCTGGGATTTTTGAGCAATCTGCACGAAACGTTTCGTACTTGAACTTTGGACCACTTTATACAAAAATTTCCAACGGATTTTCCATAAGTGAAAAAATGCAGAAGTTAGGAGCCAATGACTGTTTTTCATATAATTCAAAATGGTGGGAGATCTAAAGGTCAGAGGTCAAAAGTCAGAGTGTGAAAGTTGTTAAGCATGAGGAGACGCATATGTGTATCCAAGTTTCATGGCTGTAGGTCAAACAGGGCATGAATTGTACCTGGTCAAAGTTGGCATTTTCAATTGAGTGCTATAGCGCCACCTTTGGACGAAAGATTGTGAGAATTATTTTTTGATCGTTTTTCATGACCATCTACCATATGGCCGAGTTTCGTAAAAACCGACAGCGCGGTTCAGCCAGAACTGCGAAAAGTGGCAGAAGAAGAAGAAGAAGTGACAGAATAATGTGAATAACAATACGTGTCCAGAGCAGAGCTCTGGCCCCGTAATGAATAATACTGCTACAAAGCGACGCTGCAGGCGTTGTCTACACAGAAATACATTTTTGGTTGTGGTGATGTCATGATGATTCGGTCTATATTCTTTAAATAGCAGCTCTGCAAGCTTGTGATGCGATGTGTTGGGAGCTTATAAGATCTGCTATTTTGCTATTTTAGAAAATTGTGAAATTGTTGAAAATGCTTTGACCTTCTTTTACAAATTTTGAATGACATGCCCTAAATAGGGATGCCAGGTTCAAAGAGGTTAAACCTGGCCATAGCTCTGTTTCTTGTGATTCCATTCCCCACCTGAACTGTTTTGGTTCTCAGTTCCACTAACTGTTTGTCTGAAATACCATAAAACTCATCCCAGATACTGGGGCCACTTGTGCCAATAATGATAACCATCCATAACCTTATATGAGAAGATATGAAAACAAAACAATTCAAGCTGCAATTTCTATAAATTTACATTTATTGGCATTTTACTTTTCAATCACTCCAGGTTCTATTGAATAGTGTCACAGGCATAAACATTTGCAATAACATAAAAAATATAATTTATTTACTCTTATAAATAAAACTCTGAGAGGGTGGCTTGACGGGATGAGGGTGAGGAGTGGGGCTCCCAGGGTGAGGACATCAAACCCTCTTATTTATACAAGGGATAATACTGTATACTGTACGTGTGATATTTGCATGAGTATCTGTGTTCCAATTAGTTGCCCAAGCCATTGGTAGTAAGCAGACAAAGTGGCAATAATCTGTGTGATTTGGCATAACATAACAAAACAAGAGATGTCCACATTGTTGAGAACCTCATTGAAGGAGGTGATTGGGTGACAAAAAGGTATCAAGTAGAGGGCAGGGAGCTGCTATGAGGTAGAAGTCAGTAGAAAAGGAAGGAAAGGCAAAAAGGTGAAGGAAGGGAGTTCAGACAATTCCATATTTCGCCAGGTCGCTGAGCTCCATGTCACCGAAGGCTTCCCATGGGCAGACCACTGTGATGTCTGTGCCAAGACCCTCCATGCCGGGGATATCATCCCCGAATCTGATTGATAAGACAAAGGAGACCTCATGAATTGCTAGCAAAAGGGTATCACAGTCTTAGTACAGTATGAAATAAATTCCACTTGGGCGCCTGTTAAAGTCAAGCTGAAATGAAAAATGTGTTTTCAGCCTTTTAGGTCACATCCGCTGTCATTTTTAGAAATGTATTTTCTTTGTATTTTTATATAAAAATCCCAACCAATTTTAGCCAATAATATCATGACATCTCTGACATATACAATGCTATACGGTATCCAGTTACATACAGTAATGCATCATTGAGCGGTGCTTGGTTTTTGATCTGCTGTATCCAACATGGCCAAAATTGATCTCATTTTACAGTTAAACTGTACACTCTGAATACATGAGCTAAGAAATAGGCAATGAAGTGACAGAAATTGGGTAAAAGGATGTAACAGAATTGCGTGCCTGCAAATGTTTGCCAAGTCAGCTTAGGTTCCACTTACCCCTTCTGACCAGGCTTGGGGGCCTTGCTCTTGAAGGTACGAGTGGTCCTCGCCTTGAACTTGGGGGGTGCCTTCTTGTCGGCGGGAGCTGCAACATCTGCCATTTTGTTCAGGTACTGACAAAGAAAGAGAAGAAGGTAAGCTACACATTGGCTTCAAAATTAGACTTGGCCATGTCCCAGCTGGTCAGCTGGTCACTAAGCTATCAACTGATGACCACACAATTTGGTTACAGTAATCAAGCTATAACCATCTATGCCCCCCCCCCCCCCCCCCCCATTGATGACCATAGAAAGGTGCTTAACTTGACTAATACTTTTACTTACTACTCCATATGAATATTGGTTCAAAGGAGCTCCACTCCACCATTATTGTTTGTTGTGTATTTTTATATCAAGTGGATGTTTTCAACTTGCCTTTTTATGCAGACCAGCAAAGCCGACTAGCTAGATATATCACAGCATTATCATGTACGGATTTGCAGTGAAAAGCCAATTGGCTTGTCTTAATATAATGATAATAATAATAATAATACAGTATTTCTTAGAGAGATGATTAACCCTAACCCTAAGTTGTATTTCTTCGTATAATAATGTGTATAAATAGATAGACATAATGTCCGCTTACAATACTCTCTTGTAATTCAACATGAAGCCTCTCTGTGAGTAGCATGCAATGGTAAAAGACAAGCCTTCCTTTTAATCATACAACCCGGTGATCCAAGCTTGAGAGAGATGACTGGTTTATCTTACCTTTCTTTGTGCTTGCAAAGGATTCTTATGGCTGGTATATCTCTCGGTCTGAGAGAAGTGATGTAATTCCAAATAGAGGTCTCACTTTTCCTTCTGCTGGTTCTGAGTCTGATGTCCCTCTGTTCCCCTGTCTTCTGGTTTTATACCTCTTCAGCTAATCTCCTACTGACTCATCCACACCATCTACAGCTTAACTCAAGGGTCAGGTGTATTTTAAGGCAGACTTAACCAGCATGTGTTTTTGGACACCTCAGATTAAAATGAGGTACAATATAGTTGGGATCGGGATTTATAGATTAAGATACAGTATGATAAATATTCCAAAATGAAGTGCATATTGTCCATAGTGTCATACTGTATCGTTGCTCATACAGTTGTGCCTAATTTTGTCATTGATGCAATCACATCAAAATAATTATGCACAAGTATACACTAGGAAAGATGGCATCAGTACAACCTTATCTAATGGTGTTCGGTTTAATTAAATTTGAACTAAAACTAAAACTACTGATTCTGGCTAACCACAGGCCTTGTCGCTCATAGACCGTCAGTGTCATTGGTTGGTGTTGTCCAATGACTTTGTTTACTCTGACATAACAGTGAGAGCATTTTTCTCCCAGTGGATAATGCTGCTGCAACCTAGTGTCTGTAATAGGATTAGTACTGTACTCTGCCCTGTGAGTACAGTATGTGCAAACTACCAAAATTGGTCAGGATTAGCTTTTACTGTCACTGTCATGTTGTTAGTAAACATTAAGGAGTCAGTAATCCCCGCCCACTATGACCCTAGCTCAGACTAGACGTAAACACTCCCACACACTTGACACTGCAGTAACCCTGACCAACATGCTACGCTTTGTTAAACCATTAGCTAAATGGCATAAATTAGCTGTCATTTTTATTCCTACTTGAAAATAGCAGTCTACCTCATATCTAGCTCATATCCATTTATACTAATAAATAATAATAAAAGAAAAAGAAAACTTAATGGATTGATTGATTGAATACTTTATTAACAGTTTGCAAATAGTACAGTGGTACAATTATACAATGATGCTAAAAGGACACGTAAGGAATGATCTATTGTCAAGTTTGTTGATGTTTAGTCAGTTTGTGACATTAACTGTGATTGATGCAAAAATGTATTGATAACATGTAATACTGAAAAACATTTGCTGTCTATTTATTCCCAACATGTCGCGGATTTTCAATACCTATAATTCACTGTGAAAGGCAGCTGAGGGTAGGATGAATGTTGTTTTTCAATCTGTGTTGTTTTTGCTGCTGTGGTGATACAAAGAGTGTTGACTTATCACGATCATTAGTCATACTAAAGACACAAGTTTAGGCTGAACTAGAAAAATGTGCTTCTCAGGTCTCAGGTCTACACCAGGCCAGGTAGGTTATGGTGGGCCAGCATTGTATGAATTTATTGCGCAATATGTTGATTTGCGGGATTGAAAATCTGTACGAGTAGTAGCAGATGTTTGGATAAAATCTGTAGGTAATATAAAACATAATTGTTTCGCAAAAATCGGCCTCCTGGTGGCACTATAACAGGCCAAGGTTCTACTCTGGCCTCCATGGAGTGTGTGTTCAGTTTCACAACGATCAGTGTCGGAGCCGGAGATTAGCCGGACAGACGGACAGGGGAGAATACATTCGGCCACGCCTTTGGCCTGGCGGAGACAAAAACAGTACAATTAAATACAACAAACTAGTGTACTGTACAAACAGATATAAGTAAAGTAGCAACCCCCCACTCCTCACATCCACACAGAAAATGCTTTCATAAATGTTTCAGTACTGTGGTTAGCTCTAAAACCAGATTGATACACACCTTAAAGATTGTGGAGTGTTAGGTAGCTGTGCAATTGTTTGTAGAAAACATTTTCAAGTATTTTGCTGAGGTAGGGCAGCTGGAGATTGGTCTATAGTTGCTAGTCACAGATAGATCTAGGTTGCTTCAGTAGGGTCACGGGTGTGATAATAGCACAGACAACAACAGACTGTATACGTGAACCATTAACAATATCCAATACCTCACTTGATTGGCAGTGAAAGACACACCTGATGTACTAAATGGGAATAGGTTCAAAAGACTCAAGCTGCTGTATTACCTCCACAAGATCATTGAGATTAACCACTTTTGGCCTGGCGTCCATATTTTGGGCATATTATAGACACAATCTTTCCAAAATGTTCATGCATTGTGAGCTTGTACTGCATGTAAGTAGATGTGCTATTCTTGCGATGCTTGTGCAACACCATCATATGGCAACGAATACAATAGGGCTTAATAGGTGAGAAACCTGTTGTATTGGTGAGTCCTCCACATCAGGTCCTTCAATCATTTTCTCAAAGGTAAAGTTGTTTTTATTCATCTGAACATCCATTACAACTCTAATTCTCTTAAACCTGAGTTATACTTGGTTGCGCATTGTGTCTTGCACCGAAAACTGCAGATGTACAAGCACAACACGTTGTAATGTGTTGTGAGCTTGTAGATCTGCTATTTCCGGGCCAGGCGAGATACCGGCCTGCTACCATAGCCTGCTACAAGTATAAATCAGGCTTTACATAACATTGTGTGTCTTTGTATACGTTCCATCCAGCAGTGCCATGTGACACTTAGTGAACATGTGAAGCTTTGTGACTCTGTGAATCTCCAGATATTCATACCACACGTGATTGTAATCAGCACCAATGGTGAGCAGAGACCTCCCACTAAGTGGGTTAGACATTGTATAACTGCAGATTATTCAGAAAACTGTGACAGATTTATCCCTCACCTTAACCCATAGACCTGGAACTGACATGTTGTTATACCTTTCAAGCTCGGAACACCTCTGTGTCACATTAGCTGTTGCTGTATACTGTATATAGCAACATATATTGTATAGTATATTGTATATAGCAACATATATTTTTTTAAATGTTTGAATACAAATTTGAAGTTTTTCAGGAAACTTTTCGAAGGTATTTGTAGAATCGGCCTCAGGTCTAAATAATTCTGCTGGGCTATGTGTGACGTTCGTGCAGGGATTTGTGTGACGCTTGTGTCGGTCTTTTGCGTGACTTGTGTGCCGGTCTTCACATGACATAAGGGAAGAGGCCTTATTTGAAAATGGAAAAGGTCAAAGTTTATGTGGTTGACAGTTGTGTGTCCTGGGTTTATTAATGGTTAAAGTTAAGCTTATTGGCTAAGCCTCGCAACCTTAGTTAACCGCAATAAGGCATTGTTCTCATTGTTCCATGACCTTATACAGTACATGGAAAAAAAGCATAGTTAGCTTTAAATAAAGATTAAGTTGTGCATATAATAAAGGACCATATTTGCCTGGTAACCAATAAATAATATCTAATATGTAGCCTATCTATGGGATAATGGGAGCTGGTTCTGAAGTTGATCAAACCACCAAAGTAGAGCCCAGCTGATTTATTTTTTCTGACGATATTGGCCTTTCACTAATGGCATTGGCATATGTTGTACAATATGCACTAATATGAACAGTTTTTTTGTTTTTACGCAATATAATGCAGAAAAAGATGCTTGGATCATTTAGAAATAGACCCCTTAACAGACGACGTCATACTGGCTGCGTGCAGCCAGTATGCGCGCAACGAAACCCATTATATCAGGTCTCGTTAGGACGCGTCTCACTAGCCAACACACACAAGAGGGGGTTGGGGTGTGCTGAAACCAGTGCACCCCGAAACGGGTTGGGAATTGATTGCGTGAAACAATCACCTGTGCGTCCAGGCTCAATGTTAGTAAACAAATAATTGGTCTATTTATAGGCCTATTAATAATTAAATTCCCATACTAGACCAAAGTAACACCAAGAGATGGGAGGAGCTCAGCCATCATTGTGATTCCACTCTAGGCTTTACAAAGGACAAGAGTTCTACAGTGCCTCTTCATTACGTGTTGTTATGTACTTACATAGAAAACTGGACTTAACTCTTATTTTGAAGTTCAATGACCGGAAGTCATACTCTACCTTACTTGACGAGCAATGAGTGAGGCTCGGACCGTTATATTATACCTCTATGGGCTGGGACCGAGGCTACTTGAGTGCTCTAACTAACACACGGCTTGTGGTGTTGCCATGTCGGCTTATTATAAGCGACTTTGGGCATCTTTTTCTGTAAAGTTGCTTGTAAATATTAGTAGTTGCAGGTTGCGTTTTTTGTGGATTTCTCTCACAAAATATGGCAACGCGGACAGCTTGTAGTTCATTGGCTGCTGACTGTTGCCATGACATCGCTTCTGCAGACGCTTCGAGTGAAGCATTGTGGGAAACGCACAACTGTTGCTGCGAAGATGTTTTGAAGAAAAAGGATGAATAAATAAGATCAAAATGAAGGTGGGTGATAAGAGAATAATTTAAACAACATTACGTTTGTGTTTAAGACAATTAGTGGTTTTATTCCGCCCTCAGCTTGGTCAGGTTAGCAGGCTGCTGCTTTACACGGTTACATGTACCTAACGTTACTGTTTATAGTTAACGTTACTTAGAAGCTAGCCTCGGAAACCCATGGCTTTTTTACTTAGAAGCTAGCCATGGATCCAAGACGGTCATCTGTCATGACCGTCATGGCTGAACTTCAACATAGTGTTTGCACTTTCTCCCCTTTTGGCCCGGGCATCTACATAAACGTTCAGATTTCAAATATAAAGTGCTTGCCCCATGGCCATGGATGTTACAATTATGTACAGGCCTCAGAAGTCCTCCGTATTGTTCAATAAAAAGCATTTTAATCCGATCGGTGGCCATTTTCTCATAGTTATTCATAGTGCAGTACACATCCCAACCGGTAAGATCTCTTAGTTAAAAGCATATGGAGAAAATGAAGAAAATGGCCACCAATTGGATTAAAATGCTTTTTATTGAACAATACGGAAGATACGGGAACTTTTGAGAGGCCGTACATCATTTTAACATTTATGGCCATGGGGTAAGCACTTTATATTAGAAATCTGAACGTTTATGTAGATGGACGGGCAAAAAGGGAGAAAGTTCAAATATTATGTTGAAGTTCACCCATGACTGTCAGTCATGTATTAGGGCTACTTAGAAGCTAGCCTGTCGTTAACTGGTTACCAGGCAGTCTCATGATGCTAGTGTCACTGTCAGTCCAGTAAGTAACAGTGTATGACTGACATGTTCATATCATCATCAACAGCGTGTTTTCACCCTAGCGGACAGTGCCTGGCAAGGTTGCAGTATTCAGTATAAATGGCAGAAAACGCTCGGGAATTATATCGCTGTTGCAGGGTGAGTATGCTGTGGTCGTAGCCCTAGAAGCCCCATTCTATTGTGTAGCACTCCTACAACTAACCCATTGATTCATTGTTGCGACAGTGCTTTGAAATATGGTGATGATAAAAGTATTTTTTATCAAAATGTACTTAAAGTACCAAAAGTAGAAAGTACTCATTATGCAGAATGTCCCATTACACAACTTTTCAAATGTATACAAATCTTTTGAAAATAGCAGATCTAATAGCAGATCTACAATGCCTCGAGATGCATTTTGAGCTTGTAGATTGGCTATTTTCAAATGGCCAAAATGTATGAAGTGGTTAATGTATGTTTTGTAATAATAATCAAAATCTATAAGTAACTAGTAACTAAACGTTTTCAAATAATTGTAGTGGAGTAAAAGTGGAACTTTACTGGAAATACTCCAGTAAAGTAAAAGTACCTCAACATTTTACTTAAGTACAGTACTTGAGTACATGTACTCAGTTACTTTACACCACTTATATAATTTATATATAAAGCACCTCTACACTATTACTCAATAATGGCTCATGTAACTTTCCAGAACTGACAACACAGTGAAAATATTTGATCGACATGGACACAAAAGGAACGAACTCAGCCTTCCAGGGTAAGAGCATCTAGTGTTTTTAATTGTATAATATAGTTGAGGTCAGGTTTCACAAACTTCAGTAGTTTGAGCTGATTTACTCTCTTCTCTCCCTGTTTCCAGGACTTGTGTGGGAATGGACTGGGATAAGGATGGGGACATCCTGGCAGTGATAGCTGAGAAGTCGAGCTTTATCTACCTCTGGGACGCCAGTATGAACAAGACATCACACATTGACAGTGGCATGAGGTGTAACTAGCACATCAGAGACAATCTATGTTCAGATAATCGATCATATTGTTTATAAATATAGATCTGAGTAAACTGTGAAAGTCTGTTACTTCTGCCTTGTTTCAGCATTATTATTATTTTTACCAACCTTTTTTTAGTTTTGAATTTATCTTGTGCTATATATGTAGTTGTTGGAATTAGATGTTAGTGTCATTTTAATATTCAGCTCAATTTTTCAGTACCAATGGTACCAATCCTTAGAGCTTCCAGCCACCATCACTGAATAGATTTGAATAGTCCCTTTTGCTTTATAGACTTAGATATAGATTCAAAATCACCTCTTATCTAAACTGTAATGTGCCCGGCTTCCTGCTGTTGTGTTGGATTCAATAGAGATCAGATGTCTTTCATCGTCTGGTCAAAAGTCAGTCCTGTGATGGCAGTTGGGACGGCTAAGGGAAACCTGTTGATATACAACCAGCAAACCTCCCGCAAGATCCCAGTTCTGGGTAATGCACACATGCATGCAACACCTGTACCCGACTATATTATGTTTTTTAGATTTTGTTCCCTTCCTTCCTTCCTTCCTTCCTTCCTTCCTTCCTTTCCTACTTTTGTCATTCTTCCCTGTCACCTGCCTCACCACAGGTGCAAATGTTGACATGCACATGTACCTCTAGGTAAGCACACCAAAAGGATCACCTGTGGGTGTTGGAGCACTCAAAATCTACTGGCCCTAGGCAGTGATGACCGTACTCTGAGTATCAGCAGCCACGAGGGGGACACCATCCGACAGGTACAGTACAGTACAGCACACCACACACACACACACACACACACACACACACACACACACACACACACACACACACACACACACACACACACACACACACACACACACACACACACACACACACACACACACACACACACACACACACTCTGTACTTATATCAAGGGCCCATGTCACAGCTGAGTTGCTATTTTTAGACATTTTTGAAAGTTTCACCACTGTATATGACATCCGCAAAATAGGGACACCAGGTTGAACTGTGTCCTCTCTCTTATCCTTTGCCAGACATCATTGCGTAGCGAGCCTGCTGATGTATTCTTTTCTTTGATGAAGACCGATGAGAGGTCATCTCCAGGGGAGAGCACTGTAAGTACTGTGTGTTCCTGTATCTATGTAACAGTGTAGCCCTGCCTGAATTGGGTCCACACAATATGAGCCACTGAATTTAGATGTGACCAGTGACATATTAGTAGTTGGAGATTATCTCTGATTGTCTGGCTACGCAAGACTACTGTTCAGCAAAAGCAAATTACATTTTCAGCATCTTTTAGAATGTTAACCTATTGATAAATGGTGGTTTTGTTTAATTCAGGTGAAGTGTGTACATCCATAAAAGGGTTTCAACCCTCAGTAAAATTCAGAATTTAAGAGAGGTTGTATATTATTCTAGGTATGGTTTATACCCTGCTAATATATGTGAATGAAGGGAGAGGATATGGCAGGTCAGTAGGAGTGATGATTGAGCTGATCTGGCTGTGATGTTTGACGCTTACAGGTGAGTGTTTCTGTTGGGAAGAAGAATCTGTTCCTACTCAACCTCAGCGACCCTGACAACCCCATCGAACTGGCCTTCCAGCCTCGCTACGGACACATTGTAGCTTACCGTTGGTGTGAAGCACACACACACACACACAGACCAATGTTTGATGAAAATGTAGATATTTTGTTCCTGTCCCTGTCTCTTATTCTACCATGATCTTCTTTTCTCCCTTCCCCCTAGGTACGGTGATGGGTATATATTGATTGGGTTCTCTCATGGCTACTTTGTGGTTATCTCCACTCACATCTTGGAGATTGGCCAGGAACTTTACCAGGCTCACAACCATAAAGACAGCCTCAACAGTGTTGCTATCTCCTCGTCCTTAAATAAGGCTGCCTCCTGTGGGGACAATTGGTATACACGCACATGAACACACGCACACACACACAAGACCCTCACGTCTGATTTATACTTAGTTGTGCCCTGGTGTCATTCATCAATAATAGCCGATTTACAACCTCACAATATGACGCGATGGTGTGCAAGTATAAATCAGGCATCAGAGTGACAAGAACGACTGCTACAGTATATGTTACATTTATTAGTGTGTCAAAACGTGTGTGTGTGTGTGTGTGTGTGTGTGTGTGTGTGTGTGTGTGTGTGTGTGTGTGTGTGTGTGTGTGTGTGTGTGTGTGTGTGTGTGTGTGTGTGTGTGTGTGTGTGTGTGTGTGTGTGTGGTTGCATGTGTGTCTTTGCAGCATAAAGATCCATGAACTGTCTGATCTTAAAGATATCAGCAACATAGTTCACCTGGATGACGAAAATAAAGGTGAGACAGTTCTTCTATTAAACCACAGAGCACCCCCGACAAGGCATTTTGAATGAACCTGAACACAATATTGCCTTTTCTGCCAATGTCGGCAAAGCCCCCCTCCCTTTCTTCTTTTTGACAATCTGTCTCTCTCTCCCTCTCCCCTTCCAGGCCTGGACCAGATGAATTGGACAGATGACGGCCAGTTATTGGCTGTGTCCACCCAGCGAGGAACTCTGCATGTGTTCCTGACCCGGCTGCCCATCCTGGGGGACAGCTTTGGCACCAGGCTGGCCTACCTTACGTCCCTGCTGGAGGTCACCGTCTCCAACCAGGTGGAGGGGGTGAGTGCACACACACACACACACACACACACACACGCACACACACGCACACACGCGCACACACGCGCACACACGCGCACACACACACACACGCACACACACGCACACGCACACACACACACACACACGCGTATACCATACATCAGTGTTCCAGCACAATTTGTCCTTGGCTGGATGGAGGGGACTGTGCAGCATTGTGCTAGAACTCTTCTTGGAAACCGGCACAAATGAAGTGGTTTTAGGAAACCATCCTGAACACACACATCCAGCTGTACAGCTGCTGTTTAAAGTGCAGAGAAGCCCTATTAGAAAATCTTTGGAAATAGCTGATCGACAAGCTCACAACGTGTCTTGTAGATTGGCCATTTTTGAAACTTTTTAAAATCTTCGGCTATAATGAAATGCCCTAAACCGTGACGCCTCAGGATGAGAGTGGTGATTCCTTCTCCGTTGTTTCCCCTGCATTCCTCAGGAGAGTCCAGTTGCAGTAGCAGTGGAGGTGGAGCCTACGTTCATCGCTGTGGGACCTTTCCACCTGGCTGTGGGCATGAACAACAGGGCCTGGTTCTATGCTCTCACAGACCATGAACCTGGTGTGTGTCCGTGTGTCCGCAAGCTTGCTCACATATGCATGTGCATGCACACGTGTATTTGTGGGTGCTTGTGCGTAAGACAATCAAATGTGTAATGTTTGCACATTCATTCATTAATGCGTGTGCAAACACATTGAATTTGTGAGACCCTGTTTGTTTGCGTCACTCAGGTTACAGCAGGCTGACAGAGATAGAATACCTGGGGACAATAGCCAGCATGTGCCTGAACGCAGACTATGCAGCAGCACTGTTCGAAGGAAAAGTACAGGTGCACATGGTGAGGACACTGTGCGTGCGTGCATGTGCGTGTGTGTGTGTACATGCATACCCACTCCCCATTGTCCTCAGTAGTCTGACAACTCAGACTTCAGACTCTACCTTAAGCCCTAGCACTCCTTATGTCATTATATCAGTACTTGTTTGCCCATTTAGATAGATACTGTACTAGTTATGTTATCCAAGATGTATGTTGTTTACTTATGCATACTATGTATGTTATTTAGATAGATGGATGCTGTTTGCTTGTCCACAGATGTGTGTTATTAAGTATGTTATTTAGCATGTTTAGACAATGTTAATTGTCTCATTGGCCACATACCCTTTTACTCCAATACATTTTTCGTGTGTGTGTGTGTGTGTGTGTGTGTGTGTGTGTGTGTGTGTGTGTGTTTATAGATGGAGTCTGAGGAAAAAGAGAACAAGTGCCATATGAAACTGTTTCCAGACGATGACACGAAAGGAAAGATCCTGTGCCACGCCCTCACTGCTGACTTCCTGTATTATGGCACTGATGTAGGTCCCTACAGCTAACACCTCGTGTAGCGTTTTGTCATTTTTATTTTTTTAACCGACTGATGAATGCCACACAGTTTCTGTGTCGATTCCCCCCTCTCAGCACCTACAGTATGTTGCACTGCCTTCCTCTCTTATTACATTGTATCCTTTATGGACACATTCTGTTTGTGTTGTCTGGTTTTTACAATGCGTTTCTCTTTCTCTCTTTCTCTCTGTCTCTCCATCACTTCCTGGTGTGTGTGTGTGTGTGTGTGTGTGTGTGTGTGTGTGTGTGTGTGTGTGTGTGTGTGTGTGTGTGTGTGTGTGTGTGTGTGTGTGTGTGTGTGTGTGTGTCAGTCGGGCAGTGTGCTGTGTGTGTTGCTGGAGGACTGGCAGACGGTGAGCACCTACAGCCACACGGTGGGAGTGAGGAAAGTGTTTCCCGACCCCAACGGCACACGGATGGTCTTCATCGATGAGGAGAACGGTGGCTGCCTGTTGTCTCCCGTCAATGTTAGTACAGCACATATAGTTATGCATACTGGGACACTGTAATTCTATATATCGGCGGTGTCGGGTGGGTTTTTCTTTCTCTCTTTTTTTTTGGATCGAAACCTAAATCGTTTCTTTTTTATTATTATTTGAAAAACATCTGAAAATAGAGAAAATAGCAGATCTACAAGCTCATCATTCGTTGTGACACATTGTGAGCTTGTAGATCTGCTATTTTCACCATTTGTCTGTGACACTCTTGTATGATGAAGTAGGGCATTAATTTATGAAAAATATGAAACATGGAGATACAAGATTTCTGCCAAACAGCAATGATATACTTATATTTACATATTTCGTATTCTCACACAGATTATTATATTAATTATATTAATAAGCTTAGATGATGGTAATTGGCCTAAACATGGACATGGATGCTGAGACTGCAGTAGGCCTCTGTGGTTTATGATGCTTGTTGCAGCTCAGCTTTCCATCAGATGGAAATGTACTGTAAGGATGGAGTTTGGACTGGAATAAGGATTTTGGCGTGTGTGTGTGTGTGTGTCTGCCCATCCAGCCCAGAGACTACTGCTATGAGCTCCCCAGTTTCTCCCCCACCATCACGGGAGTGCTGTGGGAGAACTGGCCTGGTGACAGAGGAGTGTTTGTAGCTTATGATGATGACAAGGTCTACACCTACGCACTGCACAAAACCACCATACATGGTAGGAAGATAAACACACACACACACACACACACACACACACACACACACACACACACACACACACACACACACACACACACACACACTCAATTGTAAGAACTGAGATCCCTAGAAATCAGTTTGAAACAAAATCATAGAAGTACGGCTGCAGGTTCCTAGTGCCAAGGATATTTTGGAACGCAGACAATCTTTTCCCCTATTGACTTTAAAATAGATTAATAAGCCTGCGTCGGGTCAGGGGCAGACGCTCGTAACTAAAATTGTGTTTAGAGAAGTTGTCAAAAACAAACAAACATGGCCTAGACGGCTGGCGTAGCGGTCCAGGCACCTAGACTCAATGTAGTCTGACAGCGCGTTGTGGGTTCGAGTCCCAATCCCGACTGCCTTTGCTGCGTCTCACTCCCCATCTCTCTCTCCCCATTTCCCGTCAAACTACTATACTAACAATAAAGGCAAAAATGTATCTAAAAAAAAAAGAAACATTCATGTGGAATGGTTATTGTTCAAAATATATGTATACCAGATTACCAGTGACAGATTATATCAAAATGAACATGTTTAATTGAAAAAGTTGCACAGTATGACGTTAACGCAAGTTAAAAATCGAATATCAGTAAAATATTCTCTCTCTCTCTAGGTTTCCGGGTGGTGCTGGTGGGGAACACCACGCTGCCTTTCTCCCACAAGCCCTTGCTGCTGTACAACGGGGAGCTGACCTGTCAGACACCGAGTGGGAACACCAGCGAGGTGGTGCTGAGCACGCACTCCTTCCTCAGACAGCCGACCAGCACGCAGCCTCTCAGTCCCCAGGAGCTCAGCCAGCAGCTCTCTCAGGCCCTCATGCTCAAGAGGTCAGTCACAGTACAGCCACAGTACAAGGAGCTGCATATCTTATAAATACATACAGTATATACTGTGTGTGTATATATGTCTATCGTTGCTGTCGGGCAGAAACCTCTTATCATACTGTATGAGTTTTCCACCCGACAGAGACAATCTACTATATCAGTGTTTTTCCAACTTTTTGTGCCCAAGGCACACCTGTATTCATAGCGAAAATAGTAAGTTCACAGTGCATGTGGTTCTGTTTTTCTGATATTTTGAAATCAGAAATCAGAAATTCCTTTTTCTTATCTTGTATTTACTTCGCCTATAATGACATGCTCAAAATAGGAAGGCTGGTTGAACGTGTTTAAAATATGTATTTTTAGAGTATATGATTTGTCTCTGTTTCCGATAATGAGTTCGCACGAAATACTGATATACAAAATTAAAAAACAATTCCTAACTTTTGTATAGTTGTATATATTACAATAATGTGTTGTTGTCACAACATGTCCCAAGGCACACCTGGACTTGTCTCACAGCACACCGTTTAGGAACCACTGCTACACCCAGGCATTTGTTATTCATAATGGCCTGTGCACAACATCCTCTAAGGGGTGCTAGCGGGGCTTTTGGAATATTCTAATTTAATATTTCATCCAGATGATTGAGATCCACCCCTGGATATATTCATATTCGTTGTGTCCTCTCCAGGTTCTCGGAGGCGTTGGATCTGTGTAAGTCCGCCGGCAGTGCAGCCGACTGGGCTGAGATGGGCCAAGCCTGTCTGGTCCACATGGAGGTGGACCTGGCCATTCAGGTCTACCGCATGAGTGGTAACGTTGGCATGGTTATGTCGCTGCAAGATATCCAGGTAAAACACGCACGCACGCACGCACGCACGCACGCACGCACGCACGCACGCACGCACGCACGCACGCGTATAGTTTCCATTTTATATTGTCTTGTCAGTAGGAAGATCTACTGTCCTCTTCATCATTTTCTTCTGCTCTGCCACAGGGTCTAGAGGACAAGAATCTGCAGGCGGGCCACTTGGCCATGTTCTTGAATCAGTACGACCTAGCGCAGGACCTCTATATGTTGTCTAGCTGTCCCATTGCTGCCTTGGAGGTAACACACACACTCACACACACACGCACATGCACACAGATAGATAAACCATTAAAGTCCAGGTTGAAAAGTCCTTGGAGTTGATATTGCACATCTCGAGGTTCTTATGAAATTGTTGAAAAATCTCTATGAGAAATGTCCACTGGAAAGTTGTTAGCATTTTGACTAAAGCAGATTGTCTGTGCTTATATAGAAGCGTTATCACTTGATAGACATTCCCTATCCAAAACTGTTAATAACATGTGTGCGTACCTGCGTGTGTCAGATGAGGAGAGACCTGTTGCATTGGGACAGTGCTCTGATGTTGGCCAAGAGACTAGCAGAAGACCAGATCCCCTACATATCCAAAGAATATGCTGTACATCTGGAATTTATGTAAGTACTGTATACACACACTCACCCATGCACACACGGCAGACTTTTGAATCAGTGGAAGACACTATTTGTAATCTTCACACTGTGTTTGTTTTCATAGTGGAGACTATGTGAATGCACTGTCACACTATGAGAAAGGCTTGACCCATGACAACAAGGTAAATGCACCATGCTTCATTTCTGCCTCTCGTCATGTCAGCCACACAAGTGCTTCTAAACGTCAAAAGTGTTATTTTGCTCTGCTGTTAAAATGACTTAGTTTTGAATTAAGTAGTTTTCACTTTCTTTCAAGTGACCCCACTTACATACTAAATGAACAATAGAGGCGATTATGTGTTCTCATCTTGCAGTACCTCTTCTCTTTCTCTCTGTAGTTCCAGGAACATGATGAGGCTTGTCAGGCGGGCTTAGCCAGGATGTCCATTCGGATGGGGGACATCAGGAAAGGCGC
The DNA here is from genome assembly GCF_963454915.1 of Gymnoscopelus microlampas. Taxonomy (NCBI): domain Eukaryota; kingdom Metazoa; phylum Chordata; class Actinopteri; order Myctophiformes; family Myctophidae; genus Gymnoscopelus; species Gymnoscopelus microlampas. The sequence goes on from NC_139939.1 coordinate 23,241,196, forward strand.
AAGCCAGGCCGTGCAGCACCCCAGCAGAACCCTCAAAAAAGAATGTGGAGCAATACTGGAGAGCATGAAGGTAGAGAGTAAACTCATTTCGTTAGTAGTCCCCGACTACAAAATGTCCTTGCTTTTCAATCTTTTTGTTTTATTGCACTTATGGCTCACTCTGTTCAATCTGTGACAGTGTGATGGTGAACAATTCTCTATGTCACAAACAGCATTATCCTCCAAACGTGTTGATGCTGCCACTCAGTTATTTCTTACCTGCAGATTTTCCGTTAGCATATATGCTAACTGAAATTGTAACAATTCCATCACTTTGTTCTACAGCAATTCTCTGAGGCTGCTCATCTGTATGAGAAGGGCCAGTATTTTGACAAGGCAGCGTCTGTGTACATACGCTGCAAGAACTGGTGAGGTATCCACGTGCACACATGAACACACACACACATCAATATCCCTCTGTCCCTCTGAAGTTTTATATGTCCTTGAACAGGGCAAAAGTCGGAGAGTTGCTCCCACAAGTCACCTCTCCTAAGATCCACCTGCAGTACGCCAAGGCCAAAGAGATGGACGGGAAGTAGGTTCTGTGTGTGTGTCTGTGCCTGTGTCTGTGTCTGTTTCTGTGTTTGTGCGTGCAACTTTGCTCATGTGCATTTGTACCTGTGTGCATTTTTGTGTCTATTTCAATAATGCTTAAGTCGTGCGTGTGCGTGTGCGTGTGCGTGTGCGTGTGCGTGTGCGTGTGCGTGTGCGTGTGTGTGTGTGTGTGTGTGTCAGGTACAAAGAGGCCATGCAGGCCTATGAAAGTGCAAAGGACTGGGACAATGTGATCCGGATTCTTTTAGACCACCTGAACAATCCAGAGGACGCTGTCCGCATCGTCAGGGAGACGCAGAGCATCGACGGAGCCAAGATGGTTGCCAGGTTAGCCTTAAATGCACTGCCCCACACAGACACACGCACATACAGCACATGCACACATACACATCACCTTTTTTCATATTTAACCCACCAAGTATATTATACACGTGCGTGTGCGTGTGTGTGTGCGTCAGGTTTTTCCTACGGCTGAGTGACTATGGCTCAGCCATCCAGTTCCTGGTGATGTCTCATTGCAATGACGAAGCCTTCCAGCTGGCACAGCAGCATGGACAGATGGAGGTGTACGCTGACATCATTGGTCAGTCTGAGCATTCATGTTGGATCTCAGTATTATGGATGTTATCCAGTTCAGCTCACAGTAAAATGCTTGGTCAATTAAAGAGCCACTTTACCCATTTTGTGTGTGTGTGTGTGTGTGTGTGTGTGTGTGTGTGTGTGTGTGTGTGTGTGTGTGTGTGTGTGTGTGTGTGTGTGTGTGTGTGTGTGTGTGTGTGTGTGTGTGTGTGTGTGTGTGTGTGTGTGTGTGTGTGTGTGTGTGTGTGTGTGTGTGTGTGTGTGTGTGTGTGTGTGTGTGTTGTAGGTTCTGAGGCTACTCAGGAAGACTACCAGAGTATTGCGCTCTACTTTGAGGCGGAGAAGAAACACCTGCTGGCTGGAAAGTTCTTCCAGAAGTGTGGCCAGTATGGCAGAGTATGAACTCTCAGTTGTTGTTTGTTTGTTTGTTTGTTTGTTTGTTTGTTCATTCATTCATGCATTCACTTGTTCTTTTTGCTTGTTTGTGTATGCATTTTGAGTAATATGTCTTTCATTGTGTCTCTCTGCTTCAGGCTATGAAGCACTTCCTCAAATGTCCCAATACTGAGGACAACTTGGCTGTTGAGATGGCTATAGAGACGGTGAGAGTGATGTCTGATGTGTGTGTTACACTGGGGAAATGTGAATGTGCTAGTGGGTGTTTGTATGTATGTTTAGGTGTTTTATTTGTGTGTGTGTGTGTGTGTGTGTGTGTGTGTGTGTGTGTGTGTGTGTGTGTGTGTGTGTGTGTGTGTGTGTGTGTGTGTGTGTGTGTACGTGTGTGTACGTGTGTGTACGTGTGTGTACGCGTGTGTACGCGTGTGCGTGCGTGTTCCAGGTGGGCCAGGCCAAGGACCTTACCCTAACCAACTTGCTGATAGATTACCTTATGGGAGAGAGTGACGGCATGCCAAAGGTAACAGCACACTGGAACTTGACACAATAGTTCTCTCTCCTTGAGTTCCTTTTGCTATATGTGTGTTAAAAAAAAAGGTTTCCCCATGCTGTAAAATATGAGTAGATACGTTTCAGTATGTAAACCAATATGTGTGTTTCTGTGTCTGTGTGTGTATTGTTTGAGGATAACATCCATCTACTAAGGCTCTGGATTCTTTGAAGTCAATCAATGCTGCCCATACTACGTCAATGTCAGTTGGACTTGACATGTCTTTGTCCTCTCCTTCATCTTTCTCTGTAGTATTCATGTTTGAGGTCAAAGGAAAAGATGGCCACGGTGTAGCAGTTTTGCTAGAGAAGGCAGAGAGAGGGTGAAAGAGAGAGAAAGGCCTTTTCCTGAACTGCAGTTGGCTGACCTGTCTCCCCTTTGTTCATAGGATGCCAAGTACCTGTTCCGTCTGTACATGGCACTGCAGAGGTACCAGGAGGCTGCTCGCACTGCCATCATCATCGCCCGGGAGGAGCAGTGTGCAGGTAAACACACAGTGATGGCTCACAACCACATGATGTACTGTAGGCACATTGCGGGTTACAATCTGGCTACAGCTACTGTACATGTCATCCTGTCTCTAAACTCTTCATTTCTCTATATGTGCAGTGGAATAAACATAGTAATGACACTGAAGATAATATTGTACTGACACAGGTATAAGGCATTACAAGTGGAAGTGTTCCCTGTTGTGTTTCTGATTGAACCTGTTTGTTGTTTTCACACAGGGAACTACCGTAACGCCCATGATGTGCTGTTCAGCATGTACACTGAGCTGCAGGCTCAGAAGATCAAGATCCCAGCTGAGATGGCCACCAACCTGATGATCCTCCACTCCTACATCCTGGTCAAGGTCCTTCAAGCTTTGTTAGCTTTACACATTATATTTCTTAGCTTTATAAGATTTTTCTCCCCAATTTATCGTTATGCCAATGAATTCCTCCCCACACACATTTTGTGTGTTGTCGCTGCTGTTGTATCCCACTAACTCACCTCCCAGTGAGAAGTCCCCACCGGGAGGACATAGGGCCTTTGCCCTACTCCTCCCACCCAACACCCCTGTTGACAGGTGCCGGCCGTAGGAACAGAGATAGGTGCAGTATTCACCTGGCCTCACCACCCGGCTTCCCGTGTTGATTGATTGATTGATTGAAATTGTTATTAGGCAAAAGAATGTAAAACAACACAGTTACATTTATTATACTTTTGTCTAAAAGGTTCGACGTCACTCAATGCGGCCCCAGGCCAAAATCCCCACAAAAAAAAAAAAAGAAAAAAAAAAAAAGATTTTTCTTTTTTTTTACTTTTGAAATCACAAAGAAAAACAAAGTAATCTAAACATATCCGAAATGGTTAATTATTGCCTTCAGCTGTTCCAAACATGCAACTTTCCATTAACCATTTTAATTACAACAGTGCACCAGTAGAGCGCGCTCTCGTTTATTTTAATAGAAGCCTTATTAACTATAATTCTAGTGTTCATTTTTGTATATTTTTAAGCCAAGGTTACAGCAATACTCTGAAAAGCATCCTCAGGAATGTGAAGTTTTGTTTAGCAGTACAGTAGTAATAAGTTGATAGAAGCATTACTAAATGCTAAATAAAAACAAAGTTATAACAAATAATAGTAGTAGTTAATATCCCTTATTTATCACATATGTGACTATTATGGGCTTTTTCAGTAATGGGGTACTACTGGCGAGAGTGCCGATAAACAGGGGTGGGCTGGGACCAAAATTCATCCCTGGCATTTTGGTCTGAACCAGCCCACTGCCCCCGGACCGTTTTGCCAACGTGGGGGGGGGCGGGGGGGGGGGGGGTTGCCTGCCGATAAACAATGCGGCCCCCCAGAGTGAGTGTGGAAATTTTGTGGCCCTCACCATCTACAAAGTTGCCCACCCCTGTCCTAGATGCTCAATCATATACATATAATGTATAAGTGGATATGACGTGGTGTACTTAACTTTCTAATTGTCTTGTCTGTAGATCCATGTGAAGAGAAGTGACCACCTGAAGGGCGCCCGCATGCTTATCCGCGTCAGCAACAACATCAGCAAGTTTCCCATACGTCAGTTTAACACGTTTTGTTGCTTAACAGAATTGCCTTGCTGTCGGACAGAAACCTTGTATCTCCATTTTTCTACTTTTTATGTTTTTTCATTACATACTTCGTCGTATAAGTGTGTCGCGCAAAGGTAGTGAAAATCGTGATGCGAAGTGAGCTTGTAGATCTGCTACTTTAGCTATTTTTGAAAACTTTGGCGGAAAGTGCTTAAAGGGTAAGACCACTTTGGTAGAGGTTTGGGTTGTGTAGTTACCTTGCCATGATGTAACTCCAAAGGTGGGCAAGAAATCAAAAATAATTGCTCCATTGATTAGAAATTGATAATTCAAAATATGCTCCTCATTGACTTACATTGTACGGTAAAACAGCTCTCAAAGTCTCTCTTTTAGCACATAAATGAACCCAAACATAGCTGATTCAGACAATATAGAACATCACCAAACCCAGTACTGTTTGTTTTTTTAATAAAAATGTCAACTTCCTGTTGATTTTACTATTTGAAGATCTGGATCCGCGGATCCAGGTTTTCTACTTATTAAAAATGGCAAAATCAACAGGAAGTTGACATTTTTATTTAAAAAAAAAGAGTACTGGGTTTGGTGATGTTCTATATTGTCTGAATCAACTTTGTTTGCATTTGTTTATGTGCTAAAAGAGTGACTTTGAGAGCTGTTTTACCGTACAATGTAAGTCAATGAGGAGCATATTTTGAATTATCAATTTCTAATCAATGGAGCAATTATTTTTTATTTCTTGCCCACCTTCGGAGTTACATCATGGCAAGGTAACTACACAACCCAAACCTCTACCAACGTGGTCTTACCCTTTAAGACTGTGGATACATTAGAAAATCTTTTGTTCCAATAAAAATTGAGTAAAAAAAAAAAAAGACTGTGGATAAATATTTAACCAATAAAAAGTATTTTTATTGGTTTGAGCTTGTGACTAAATAATAACGACGTTGGATCCATTGGAACACAGGTGATCTTTTCCATTTCCTGAAAAGTAATGATTTTTATACAAGGTTTCCGCCCGACAGTTGTTTCTGTCATCATAGATGTCAGTATGTAGGAAGAGCAAAAAGAAGTGTGTCTTGCATATGCAGCATGTGTATGTGTTCATGTAGACATCGTGCCCATTCTGACATCGGCGGTGATCGAGTGTCACCGGGCCGGACTGAAGAACTCTGCCTTCAGCTTTGCTGCCATGCTGATGAGACCAGAGTACCGCAGCAAGATTGACCCCAAGTACAGGAAGAAGATCGAGGCGATGGTCCGGTGAGGGGGGGGGGAGCGGTTTTCAGTCTTTTGTGCCACAGAGTGGCCATTTTGTCCCTCTGAAGGGACACTTTTGCTCTTTCTCTGTCTTTCTTCCTGGTTTTTAACCACTTGAACCATATGTCTAGTATGAATGTTGTCTCATATGTCTATGAATTGTTTTCATTTTACCCTAAACTTAATGTACACATTTCCCTGGAGAATGCCACTTCTCAAGCCCCTGGAGGGTTTTTAGGCATTCTCCCTCACATTCTATTTAATCCTTGTGTATCTTTTAAAATGATTTTGTGTGTGAAAATAAACAAATAAACAAACCCTAGTGTCCCTATTCTAGGGCACAGATATGTATTATAGAGCAAAAATAGCCTAGTATAGAGACTCCAGTGAACTAAGTATAGAGCAGTATAGAACTTCTCCTCCTCACTCTGTCTGTTTCTCAGTCTTTGTCTTCTTCTCGCTACCTGTCTCCCTTCCTGTCTGTCCTGTGTTATATTATATTCATATATTCATAGCTGGCTCATTGTTCTGCCCCCAGTCGCCCAGATACATCAGAGTTGGAAGAGGAGACAACTCCGTGTCCCTTTTGTGGGTTCCAGCTGCCACAGAATGAACTGCTGTGTATCTCCTGCAAGAATAACTTGCCCTACTGCGTCGCCACGGTACATACACACACACACACACACACACACACACACACACACACACACACACACACACACACACACACACACACACACACACACACACACACACACCTGGATCAGGTTTCCCAGTGGGGAGGTGAAAAGGCAGTGCAGCAGCAGTGGCTCAGAGCGTCTGCCTGATGACTAAAAGCCTAACATCTCCCCAGGCCAAGGGGGAATTCCTTATTGGGCTAGTGGTTAAGATGTTGGCTTTTGGCCAGGACGGCTGGCGTAGCAGTCCGGGCACGCGTGTCGCGGGTGCGACACCCCCGATCCCGGCGACCTTCGCTGCATGTCACTCCCCATCTCTCTCTCCCCATTTCCTGTCAGTCTTCAGACAATAAGGTAGAAAAAGCCAGACAATTATATTTAAAAAAAAAGAAGAAAAGGTAGCACTTTACAATAATGACCCGTTATAAAGCATTTATAAACGTTTATAAGTAGTTTGTAGACTATTAACAAATCATTAACAACCTGTTTGTTGACATTTGTAAATGATTACTAAAACCTTTATAACTACAGTTACAAATCATTTGTAAAGTATTAGTAAGTAGTGAACTATTCATGAATAAGCCATTTATATACATCTGTAAAAGATTATTAAATCATTTGTAACGACCTATTCTAAAGCATTTATAAACGTTTATAAGCAGTTTGTACACTATTAACAAATCATTAACAACCTGTTTATTGACATTCGTAAATGATTACTAAAACCTTTATAACTACGGTTACAAATCATCTATAAAGGTATTAGTAACTATTCATGAATAAGCCATGTATAATACATCTGTAAATGATTATTAAATCATTTGTAACTTATGTTACATAATATATACAAGCTATTGGTAGCTTGTTCATGTTTAACATATGCTTTGTTAAATATTCCTGAAGTATCTATAAATCCTTAGTACATGTTATTATGTGCCCTATAGTAAAGTGAAGACAGTTCATCATTTACATCTGTCTGTTAATGTGTTTGTTCATGTTTAACATGCTTTGTAAAACCTTCCTAAAATATCTATAAATCCTTTGTACATGTTATTATGTGCCCTACAGTAAAGTGAAGACAGTTCATCATTTATGACTGTCTGTTAATGTGGACTTTCTCCTTACCTGTTGCAAACTACCTGGCTTTCATGAATGCAGACACCAAACAATTACTAGAATTATCATTCATGTTAAGCAAATGATGCGTAAGACATTCGTAAAGAGTATGTAAACCATTTGCAGACGTTATCATGAGCCTGAGCCTAGTTGCTTCTTTTGGGCTTGTTTTCATAGACCTGTCCGCTTGTTTCTTTTGCAAAATCTGGCAACACACTGATTACCTGCATTACACCTGCAGTAGCCTACTAGGGAGGAAGTGAACAGTGATGCAGTTGCAGACTGGACAGAAATATGTCTAATTCATGTTTTATGTGTTTTAACTGTCTTGTTGCAGGTGATCGAGGTAACATAAAATGGCTAATCTTACACACATGAAGTAGCATTATGACTAGGGGGTATTTTGATGGTGGCTGTTTGTATCCACAATGTTTGTTTTGATGTGTAGGCTAGTAATGTCCTCCATGCTTAGCAGTTTAGCTTAGCAGCTAAAGCTAACTTGCACTGGGAGGTGGTGACTGCAGAGGCTCCAAGCTGCTACTCTGTGATTCTGTTGTGATTAATTTCTTTGTTTAAATGTCAGTGTGTGTGCTGTGGCCAAGAGTTGCTACATTTTATATCTTAATAAATTGTTGTATACTTGTATATAACGTTACTTTTGCCACTTTTTGATGTCACATGTTTTACTAATCACTGTTAAACATGAAATAATAATGCATAGTCTTCACTTTACAACAAGGCCCATGATAACGTTAGCAAATGGTCAACACACTCTTTACGAATGTCTTACGAATCATATATTAAACATGAAAGATAATTCTAGTAATTGTTTGGCATCTGCATTCATGAAAGCCAGGTAGTTTGCAACAGGTAAGGAGAAAGTCACATTAACAGACAGTTGTAAATGATGAACTGTCTTCACTTTACTATAGGGCACATAACATGTACTAAGGATTTATAGATATTTTACTCTACTCAGAGTCATAAGTTTACAAAATGTACTAAAGTACAGTGAACGTCTGTGCGGTTTGTCTTCATCACTGAAAATAACATACATGTAAACTGATATCATGTGCAGTTGGGGTGAAGAAACACAACCATTTCACTCCTAATAATACTTATTTGATTTGACATCCTGACTTGCTGCTGTAGCTGAGGCTTGAACCTGTTACCTGCGGCTCACTGGTCAGTGACTCTATCCATTCACCTACAGCTGTTTCCTTGGAATCTGTGGTTCTGAAACGTTTTGTTGTCAACCCCCCAAATTGACATGTATTTGGGCAGTGGACCCCAATGTGAAAAGATGTAGTGTCAGGGCCCCCCATGAAAAAGATTTATATTTATGCTGTAACACATTTTTTTTAAAGTTATTTGTCTTGTTTGTTATTCAAGTCAAAGCACCAGGAAGGCTGTACTTGTCAGCCATCTGTTAGCTCAATGGGTTGAGACGCAGTATTCATGATCCAGAGGCCATGAGTTCAAATCCCATTGATGTCTTTCCTATGATTCTTTCCTTTGCAGACTGGCTTCCAGAAGATCAACTGAAAACTACGAGGAAGGCTATATTTGTCATCCAACTGTTAGCTCAATGGGTTGAGACGCAGTATACATGATCCAGAGGCCATGAGTTCAAATCCCATTGATGTCTTTCCTATGATTCTTTCCTTTGCAGACTGGCTTCCAGAAGATCAACTGAAAACTACGAGGAAGGCTATATTTGTCATCCAACTGTTAGCTCAATGGGTTGAGACGCAGTATACATGATCCAGAGGCCATGAGTTCAAATCCCATTGATGTCTTTCCTATGATTCTTTCCTTTGCAGACTGGCTTCCAGAAGATCAACTGAAAACTACCAGGAAGGCTGTACTTGTCAGCCATCTGTTAGCTCAATGGGTTGAGACGCAGTATTCATGATCCAGAGCCCATGAGTTCAAATCCCATTGATGTCTTTCCTATGATTCTTTCCTTGAGTGGGTTCGATTCCCACTCCGAGTCATGTGTCCCCGGTAACTTGGGGCAACGGATAAATTGACTGATATCCTTAGTGATGCTTCCCTTTGCAGACTAACTTCTAGAAAACAAGTTAAAACCACCAGGAAACCTGTAACTCTCAGCCAACAGCATAGCTCGACTGGTAGAGCGTCTGTCCAATGACTTGACTTGACTTGAGTGGGTTCGATTCCCACTCGAGTCAAGTGTCCCAGGTAACTTGGGGCAACGGATAAATTGACTGATATCCGTAGAATAACTTGTAGGAGTGTGCTGGTTCAAATCCAGTACAACCCAGGACCGAGCGGTCCTGGGTTCGATTCCCACTAACGTCAAGTCCCCGGTAAATTGGGGCAGCGGATAAATTGACTGATATCCGTAGAATCCGTAGAATAGCTTGTATCCGTTGCCCCAAGTTACCGGGGACACTTGACTCGAGTGGGAATCGAACCCACTCAAGTCAAGTCATGTTATTGGACAGACGCTCTACCAGTTGAGCTATGCTGTTGTCTGAGAGTTACAGGTTTCCTGGTGGTTTCAACTTGTTTTTCTAGAAGTTATTCTGCAAAGGGAAGCATCACGAAGGATATCAGTCAATTTATCCGTTGCCCCAAGTTACCGGGGACACATGACTCGGAGTGGGAATCGAACCCACTCAAGGAAAGAATCATAGGAAAGACATCAATGGGATTTGAACTCATGGCCTCTGGATCATGAATACTGCGTCTCAACCCATTGAGCTAACAGATGGCTGACAAGTACAGCCTTCCTGGTAGTTTTCAGTTGATCTTCTGGAAGCCAGTCTGCAAAGGAAAGAATCATAGGAAAGACATCAATGGGATTTGAACTCATGGCCTCTGGATCATGTATACTGCGTCTCAACCCATTGAGCTAACAGTTAGATGACAAATATAGCCTTCCTCGTAGTTTTCAGTTGATCTTCTGGAAGCCAGTCTGCAAAGGAAAGAATCATAGGAAAGACATCAATGGGATTTGAACTCATGGCCTCTAGATCATGAATACTGCGTCTCAACCCATTGAGCTAACAGATGGCTGACAAGTACAGCCTTCCTGGTGCTTTGACTTGAACAACAAACAAGACAAATAACTTTAAAAAAAAATGTGTTACAGCATAAATATAAATCTTTTTCATGGGGGGCCCTGACACTACATCTTTTCACATTGGGGTCCACTGCCCAAATACATGTCAATTTGGGGGGTTGACAACAAAAAGTTTCAGAACCACAGATTCCAAGGAAACAGCTGTAGGTGAATGGATAGAGTCACTGACTAGTGAGCCGCAGGTAACAGGTTCAAGCCTCAGCTACAGCAGCAAGTCAGGATGTCAAATCAAATAAGTATTATTAGGAGTGAAATGGTTGTGTTTCTTCACCCCAACTGCACATGATATCAGTTTACATGTACGTTATTTTCAGTGATGAAGACAAACCGCACAGACGTTCACTGTACTTTAGTACATTTTGTAAACTTATGACTCTGAGTAGAGTAAAATATCTATAAATCCTTAGTACATGTTATGTGCCCTATAGTAAAGTGAAGACAGTTCATCATTTACAACTGTCTGTTAATGTGACTTTCTCCTTACCTGTTGCAAACTACCTGGCTTTCATGAATGCAGATGCCAAACAATTACTAGAATTATCTTTCATGTTTAATATATGATTCGTAAGACATTCGTAAAGAGTGTGTTGACCATTTGCTAACGTTATCATGGGCCTTGTTGTAAAGTGAAGACTATGCATTATTATTTCATGTTTAACAGTGATTAGTAAAACATGTGACATCAAAAAGTGGCAAAAGTAACGTTATATAGTATACAAGTATACAACAATGTATTAAGATATAAAATGTAGCAACTCTTGGCCACAGCACACACACTGACATTTAAACAAAGAAATTAATCACAACAGAATCACAGAGTAGCAGCTTGGAGCCTCTGCAGTCACCACCTCCCAGTGCAAGTTAGCTTTAGCTGCTAAGCTAAACTGCTAAGCATGGAGGACATTACTAGCCTACACATCAAAACAAACATTGTGGATACAAACAGCCACCATCAAAATACCCCCTAGTCATAATGCTACTTCATGTGTGTAAGATTAGCCATTTTATGTTACCTCGATCACCTGCAACAAGACAGTTAAAACACATAAAACATGAATTAGACATATTTCTGTCCAGTCTGCAACTGCATCACTGTTCACTTCCTCCCTAGTAGGCTACTGCAGGTGTAATGCAGGTAATCAGTGTGTTGCCAGATTTTGCAAAAGAAACAAGCGGACAGGTCTATGAAAACAAGCCCAAAAGAAGCAACTAGGCTCAGGCTCATGATAACGTCTGCAAATGGTTTACATACTCTTTACGAATGTCTTACGCATAATTTGCTTAACATGAATGATAATTCTAGTAATTGTTTGGTGTCTGCATTCATGAAAGCCAGGTAGTTTGCAACAGGTAAGGAGAAAGTCCACATTAACAGACAGTCATAAATGATGAACTGTCTTCACTTTACTGTAGGGCACATAATAACATGTACAAAGGATTTATAGATATTTTAGGAATGTTTTACAAAGCATGTTAAACATGAACAAACACATTAACAGACAGTTGTAAATGATGAACTGTCTTCACTTTACTATAGGGCACATAATAACATGTACTAAGGATTTATAGATACTTTAGGAATGTTTAACAAAGCATATGTTAAACATGAACAAGCTACCAATAGCTTGTATATATTATGTAACATAAGTTACAAATGATTTAATAATCATTTACAGATGTATTATACATGGCTTATGCATGAATAGTTACTAATACCTTTATAGATGATTTGTAACCGTAGTTATAAAGGTTTTAGTAATCATTTACGAATGTCAATAAACAGGTTGTTAATGATTTGTTAATAGTCTACAAACTGCTTATAAACGTTTATAAATGCTTTAGAATGGGTCGTTACAAATGATTTAATAATCTTTTACAGATGTATATAAATGGCTTATTCATGAATAGTTCACTACTTACTAATACTTTACAAATGATTTGTAACTGTAGTTATAAAGGTTTTAGTAATCATTTACAAATGTCAACAAACAGGTTGGTAATGATTTATAACGGGTCATTATTGTAAAGTGCTACCGGGAATTCCTTATTGGGCTAGTGGTTAAGATGTTGGCTTTTGGCCAGGACGGCTGGCGTAGCGGTCCGGGCACGCGTGTCGCGGGTGCGACACCCCCGATCCCGGCGACCTTCGCTGCATGTCACTCCCCATCTCTCTCTCCCCATTTCCTGTCAGTCTTCAGACAATAAGGTAGAAAAAGCCAAAAGATTATATTAAAAAAAAAAGAAGAAAAAAAAGATGATGTTGGCTTTCCACGCGGGAGGCCCGGGTTCAATTCCCAGGCGTCACATAGATATATATAGATAGATACAGTAGATATAGATATAGATATATAGGCACACACATACACGTTCTTGCTGAAGTTCACACATGCCTTGGAATGCTTTTCTTTTAGCTTACATGCATTTTTGTTTTTCCCATGCAGGGTCGTCATATGCTAAAGGAGGACTGGTCGGTGTGCCCACATTGTGAATTCCCTGCCCTCTACTCCCAGTTCATTCTGTGAGTCAATATACTGTAGTTAATGTACACAGTACAACTAGAACAATAGTCGTCAAAACCAAATTCACGTGGTCCAAAATGTAGATTGTCCATGGTGATAGAATGACATCTGCGACGTATTATGTCATTTTACTGATTTGTGTGTGTGTGTGTGTGTGTGTGTGTGTGTGTGTGTGTGTGTGTGTGTGTGTGTGTGTGTGTGTGTGTGTGTGTGTGTGTGTGTGTGTGTGTGTGTGTGCGTGTGTGTGTGTGTGTGTGTGTGTGTGTGCGTGTGCGTGCGTGTGTGCGTGCACGCGTGCACGTGCGCGTGTGCGCGCGTGTGTGTTCAGGCTCCTGGAGACGGAGGGTGTGTGTCCTATGTGTTCTGAGACTCTGAACGTCAACCAGGTGAAGAAGATCGCTGATTGTTCCAGCTACCTGCAGTCTGATGAACTGGAACACTGACACTGATGCCCTCAAAATGTGTTACCAAAGAATGTCATCCTACAGACAGTGGTTCACACCCCTTTCTGGATCAGGGCCCAGTTTAAAGTCTGCGGCCCACCCATCTGACCACTGAACACAGCCATTTGGCTGTTGGCGTGGGCCGCGTTCATTTTCAGAGCATGTTTATTTTAACGATCAATTGATTGTGTTCCAGTTTGAATCAATGGTACTAACGTAGTACACTTTGAGTTGCTACTTATCTGTATCACAATTAAAACTCAGTTTTCAAGGTTGTAAAGAAAAAATATATACCATGACATTTTGTTTTACAATTTTGTTTTTATACTAATGTTATATCAATAAAATCATGTTTTGCCAATTATATATATCGTCTCTGTCGGGTGGAAACCTCATATGTCCAAAACTGTTACTTTTCAGGATTCAAATTCAACAGTAGCAAAAGTAGCAGATCTACAAGCTCAAAATGCGTCCCTTCGCACCGCGTTTCGAGCTTGTAGATCCGCTACTTTTTATGCTTTTGTGTGACGCTATTGCATGATCAAGTAGCGCATTAATTTACGAATACAGCACAACAAGTTAGAATGTGGAGATAAGAGGTTTCTGCCCGACAGCGACGATATGCAGTGTCCTCAGGGCCCACCAGTCGCTGTCCTACAGTGTGGTCATGTATAGATCAAGAAAACAAAGGATTGTCTGCACACCATTTTGGATGCTCCCACAGTGTACTTATTCAAGATTTGTGCAACGTTTCGACCTTTACTGTCTTCCTCGCGTACAAGATGACTGCATTGGCTGAAATGTTTTACAGATCTTCAATAAACTGTGGGAGCATCTCAGATGGTGTGCGTATAATCCTTTGTTTTCTTGATCTACAGTATACATGATCACACATACACATTCTTTGGCGATGTGCGTGCATTATCCTGGACTGTATCATGTATTGATCATACACAGCCTAATGCACTCTTAAGCCCTAATTTATACTTCATCATACAATGGTGTGTCGCCTAAAATAGAGATGCCAGGTTGGAAGAAAGATAGATAGACAGACAGATTATGTACATATACATCTTTAAAACATGTAGATTTAACTGCTGTGACAATGTTGCAAATGTTATTTTAATGCATTACTGCACTTGTTCAGACCACAAAACCGACTGTCAACTGTGATTTTAATAACAATTTCATCAGGTGAATAAAATTGATTCCATGAGAATCCAGTTTAATTCCTTGATATAGAAACGGACGCATTTCTTGACAAAACACTGTAAACATTCCCCCTGCTTTGACGCAAAATCCATCTCACTGGCTGATCAAACAGGAGCTGAATTTGAAATGGAGTTGTGTCACCCTCCTGTGGTGATGTACTGTAACAACACTGCAGCACAGTTGAGCTTTCTTTACTAGCTTTCTGTTTCTTCTTGTAAATATATCCACTATATTTAATTGGACAAAGAAGTAGAAGTATTTTGAAGCACACAGCTAAATGACCATCAACAGTGAAATGCACTGCACAATGCACACCATTAGGCATACCTACCAACCTCAGACCGTCCGATAACAGGAGATTTTTTTCCCAGGGGCGGGGGGGCTCTTGACCACGCTGAGGGTCCCCTCCCCCCCCAGGAATTTTTTAACAGCGTAGATGTCATTTCCAGTATTCTGGTGGATTTTGGGAGTTTGACACTTTTATCATTCTTTACTTAGCCTACTAGGATCCATTAAAAAGTTAAAAGTAGCAATAAAATAGCCATATTTAAAGGTATGAGGTAAGTGATTTTCTTTTGTTAAAATAAGTGTTAAATAGCTCTATATTCTGATAGTACTCATTGCTATAGAGTGTTTGGTCAGTAAAAGGAGTCTCTCCAGCTCTTTATAAAACAGAAAATGCATTTTCGTTTCAGTTTCAGTTTAATTTCCAATTTTATCCAATCAGGATAGAGAACTCAATCAGGATACAGATTAAACAAGTGAAATTGGAAGTGATGACACTAAGAAATGAGAGACGGGAGACTCCTGTTACTGAACAAACACTCTATAGCAATGATTACTATCAGAATATAGTGCTTTAACCTTTTAACAAAATACTTTTTTGTTTTAACCCAAAAAAATATCACTTACGCTACCTTTAATAATAACCACTAGCCTAATTACTTAAAAATGACTATCTCTTTAAAATTGCATTGGACTTTACATAAAGCGACAGTAAAAGAGTAACATTCCCATTCTCTCAGAAAGAAAGTTTTTTTGGGGTGTGCAGTGCCAGAATCAGAGAGAGAGAGAGAGAGAGAGAGAGAGAGAGAGAGAGAGAGAGAGAGAGAGAGAGAGAGAGAGAGAGAGAGAGAGAGAGAGAGAGAGAGAGAGAGAGAGAGAGAGAGAGAGAGAGAGAGAGAGAGAGAGAGAGAGAGAGAGAGAGAGAGAGAGAGAGAGAGAGAGAGAGAGAGAGAGAGAGAGAGAGAGAGAGAGAGAGAGAGAGAGAGAGAGAGAGAGAGAGAGAGAGAGAGAGAGAGAGACACCACTCACACCTTGCCCACTCCCACCTCCCAACAAAAAGAACAATCAAATACTGCCATTGTGATTTGCATATCAAATTAACTTGGCCGTGGCTGCATATCAGCGAGGGGCCACACAAGAAGGGTGGAATCCCCCAAAACAGTAACAGGAGAAATGGAAGAACAGGAGACGTCCAGGAGATGGGGTCAAATAACAGGATTCTCCTGGTGAGAACAGAAGGGTTGGCAGGTCTGCCATTAGGCCACTATAGGCAACAGACCACTGTACCACTGATGGAAAGGGCTATACATAGGATTAACAATAGAATAAGGAATACATTAGCAAATAGCAAGTCAAATTAAGATACCATGATGCCAGGCTACTTTACACAAGCATACTTAAAAGTAATTTGGCATACTAAATAGTATGTGATTCAAATCAAATACTATTTAGTATGCCAAATTACTTTTTAGTAGCTATGTCAGAAGTAAAACACTACTGCTTAGTAGTAGATCCAAAACATACATTAATTCATCATTAATTATTCACTTAAAGTTAAATATCTCCCAAACTACAAATGATTTCAAAGAAAAAATCTCAAGCATGCATGTCCACAGTAAGGTGGAATTTTTGAAAACTACTAAAACTATTAAACATTTCAAAGATTCCTTTTCAGACAAACATGTCCACAGTAAGATGAACATTTTAAAGTATGATTGAGGTTACTAGACGTAAGTATGTAGCTGTAAGCCTGCCTTTAAATGTCCATTGGCCACATTGACAATGCATTGGGCGCTTAAAGTTAAATATCTCCCAAACTACAAATGATTTCAAAGAAAAAATCTCAAGCATGCATGTCCACAGTAAGATGGATTTTTTTGAACTGTGAATGGAGTTTCTACGTGAAAGTGTTTTTTTTAGGTCCCAAATTCGTCCATCGACCTCCATTCTAAATCTCTGAACTTTTAAAGGAGTACAATTCTAAAACTATTAAATATTTCAAAGATTCCTTTTCAGGCAAACATGTCCACAGTAAGATGAACATTTTAAAGTATGAATGGGGTTACTAGCAGTAAGTATGTAGGATTAGTAGCCTGTACTCGTTTCCCTTTAAATGTCTATTGCCGCATTGACAATGCATTGGGCGCTTAAAGTTAAATATCTCCAAAACTACAAATGATTTCAAAGAAAAAAATCTCAAGCATGCATGTCCACAGTAAGGTGGATTTTTTTAACTGTGAATGGAGTTTCTAGGTGAAAGTGTTTTTTTGAGGTCCCAAATTCGTCCATCGACCTCCATTATAAATCTCTGAACTTTTAAAGGAGTACAATTCTAAAACTATTAAACATTTCAAAGATTCCTTTTCAGGCAAACATGTCCATATTAGGATGAACATTTTAAAGTTTGAATGGGGTTTCCATTCTATATATATGACATTTTGAATCATTACAGTCAGTTCACCTTCTTTTGGGTCTTGAGTCGAACCAATTACTCCCGCGGAGACATCAAATTTCTCTTTTGGGCCTTGAGTCTGGGACTCAAGGCCCAAAAGAGAAATTTGATGTCTCCGCGGGAGTAATTGGTTCGACTCAAGACTCTTTTGGGTCTTGAGTCTTGGGACTCAAGACTCAAATCCTGGAAATCAAATCCTGGAAATGGCAAATCAGCATGTGTGGGATTTGAAGGTGCAAGAGTCAGGTAAAAGTTGCGAAAATGTCCCAGTTGGATTTGAACTGAGAACCTTCCGTTTGTAGGCCCTGTATCTTAACCACTGCACCACAGTGATTCTTACTGATTTTGTCCACTTGCGTGTTCTTCACTAAAAGATTAGATAAAGGTGCAGGAGTCAGGTAAAAGTTCAAAAAATGTCCTTGTTGGATTTGAACCAGCAACCTTCTGGTTACAAGCCCTATATCTCAATCACTGCACCACTGTAATTCATCCTAATTCTGTTCACTTGCATGTTCTTCATTGAAAGGTTAGATAAAGGTGAAACAGCCACGTAAAAGTTGGAAAATATTCCTTGTTGGATTTGAACTCAGAACATGTTGTGTGCAGGGCCTGTATTCTATCCACTGCTCCACCATGGTTCATAGTTTCTCTGGTCTCTTGCAGGATGTTCACTGAAAGATTAGATACAGACCACAAGCGTCAGATAAAAGTTGGGAAATGTCCTGGTTGAATTTGAACCGGGAACCTTCTGGTTGCAATCTCCAAAACTACAAATTATTTCAAAGAAAAAGATCTAAAGCATGCATGTCCACAGTAAGGTGGAATTTTTGAACTGTGAATGGAGTTTCTAGGTGAAAGTGTTTTTTTTTGGTCCCTAACATTCATCGAGCTCTGGACTTAGTAATTTTTTTTTCGTTTCGGTAGTGACACCATTTTGTCACTACCGAAACAAAGTTAAATCCGAAAAAATCAGGGTTTTGGGGGAACAATTTTGGCCTCCGCACTTAGTGATTTTTTCGGATTTAACTTCGTTTCGGTAGTGACACAATGGTGTCACTACCGAAACGAAAAAATAAATTACTAAGTCCAGAGCTCGATGAATGTTAGGGACCAAAAAAAAAGTCACTACCAATCAACTTTAAATTGCCTGAAACGTACTCCTAACAGGTTTTTGGGGTGAACAATTTTTTTTTTGGCCTCCACACTTAGTGATTTTTTCGGAATTAACTTCGTTTCGGTAGTGGTGTCACTACCGAAACGAAGTTAAAAAAACCTGTTAGGAGTACGTTTCAGGCAATTTAAAGTTGATTGGTAGTGACTTTTTTTTTGGTCCCTAACATTCATCGAGCTCTGGACTTAGTAATTCTTTTTTCGTTTCGGTACTACGGAAACTAAGTTAAATCCGAAAAAATCACTAAGTGTGGAGGCCAAAAAAAAATTTGTTCCCCCAAAAACCTGTTAGGAGTACGTTTCAGGCAATTTAAAGTTGATTGGTGGTGACTTTTTTTTTGGTCCCTAACATTCATCGAGCTCAGGACTTAGTAATTTTTTTTTCGTTTCGGTAGTGACACCATTGTGTCACTACCGGTAGTGACACCATTGTGTCACTACCGAAACGATCACTGTGGAGGCCAAAAAAAAAATGTGTTCCCCCAAAAACCTGTTAGGAGTACGTTTCAGGCAATTTAAAGTTGATTGGTAGTGACTTTTTTTTTGGTCCCTAACATTCATCGAGCTCTGGACTTAGTAATTTTTTTTTCCGTTTCGGTAGTGACACTACTGAAACGAAAAAAAAAATGTTCCCCCAAAAACCTGTTAGGAGTACGTTTCAGGCAATTTAAAGTTGATTGGTAGTGACTTTTTTTTTGTCCCTAACATTCATCGAGCTCTGGACTTAGTAATTTTTTATCCGTTTCGGTAGTGACACTACCGAAACGAGAAAAAAAAATGTTCCCCCAAAAACCTGTTAGGAGTACGTTTCAGGCAATTTAAAGTTGATTGGTAGTGACTTTTCTTTTGGTCCCTAACATTCATCGAGCTCTGGACTTAGTCATTTTTTTTCCGTTTCGGTAGTGACACTACCGAAACGGAAAAAAAAATGTTCCCCCAAAAACCTGTTAGGAGTACGTTTCAGGCAATTTAAAGTTGATTGGTAGTGACTTTTTTTTTGGTCCCTAACATTCATCGAGCTCTGGACTTAGTCATTTTTTTTCCGTTTCGGTAGTGACACAATGGTGTCACTACCGAAACGAAAAAAAAATTGTTCCCCCAAAAACCTGTTAGGAGTACGTTTCAGGCAATTTAAAGTTGATTGGTAGTGACTTTTTTTTTGGTCCCTAACATTCATCGAGCTCTGGACTTAGTAATTTTTTTCCCGTTTCGGTAGTGACACAATGGTGTCACTACCGAAAGGAAAAAAAAATTGTTCCCCCAAAAACCTGTTAGGAGTACGTTTCAGGCAATTTAAAGTTGATTGGTAGTGACTTTTTTTTTGGTCCCCAACATTCATCGAGCTCTGGACTTAGTAATTTTTTTTCTGTTTCGGTAGTGACACAATATGGTGTCACTACCGAAACGAAAAAAAAAATTGTTCCCCCAAAAACCTGTTAGGAGTACGTTTCAGACAATTTAAAGTTGATTGGTAGTGACTTTTTTTTTGGTCCCTAACATTCATCGAGCTCTGGACTTAGTCATTTTTTTTCCGTTTCGGTAGTGACACAATGGTGTCACTACCGAAACGAAAAAAAATGTGTTCCCCGAAAAACCTGTTAGGAGTACGTTTCAGGCAATTTAAAGTTGATTGGTAGTGACTTTTTTTTTGGTCCCTAACATTCATCGAGCTCTGGACTTAGTAATTTTTTTTCCGTTTCGGTAGTGACACTACCGAAACGAAAAAAAAATTGTTCCCCCAAAAACCTATTAGGAGTACGTTTCAGGCAATTTAAAGTTGATTGGTAGTGTCATGCACTAGGGTTCTGCATAACAAAAATGGAGTCTCACACAAGTCAAACAGTTTGGGCCGCACCCCAATGTGAACCTCTCCACTAACCAAGTCTGAAATGAGAGACAGTTTATGTACAGGAACAGAAAACACAAACATGCCCATTCCCTGAATCAGAATACTCTCGCCTGTATCAGTTTCAGTTGTAAAAGGTAACACAGACTCTCGTACAAAAGAATCAATCGATCCACAGTCTCGCAAGACTTTCACTGGCACCTTTTTGTCGCTTCCCATCACAGATACAAACCCATTAGAAATGAATGGCAAGTATGCCTCAATACTTTTTGGCTTTAAGAGTGCATTCTGCTGTCCTAAAGGTAAAGCCACAGGGCTGAGTGAGTTGGCAAGTGCAGCTGGTTTCACTTGTGAGCTGGTGAACTTCCCTTTAGATTTAAGTACTGGACACTCCTTTTTCCAGTGTCCCTCAGCCTTGCAATAATGACATGCCTCTGATTTGTCATGTGCACCTGGTGTCACCTTGTTCTCAACCTTGTTGCCATGGAACTCTGAACCACCATTTACACGAGAAAACCTCTTATCAGTACCACTGTAGTTACCACTGTAGTTATACCTATGTAGCAACACATACTCATCTGCTAAAACAGCAGCCTCAGCAGGTGTTCTTACTTTGCTCTCATTGATGTAGGTGGCCACATTAACTGGTACTGTATTCTTGAATTGTTCCAAGACAACAAGATTAAACAACTGTTCAAAATTCTGAACCTCTGAGGATGAACACCAGCGTGAGAATTGTGTAGTCAAATCTCTGACAAACTCAACATGGGACTGTTTGTCCTGTTTTCTCCAATTACGAACCCGCTGCCTGTATGCCTCTGGCACCAATTCATATATTTTTTAGGACAGCTGCCTTCACCTTTGTGTAGCTCATGCTATCAATAGGGCTTAACGCTGCAAAAGCCTCCTGTGCTTTACCTGTGAGTACAGATTGCAACAATAAAGTGCGGTCTACCTCAGACCAGTGTCTTGCATCTGCGATTCTTTCAAATAACAAAAAAAATGTGTCAGGATCCTTTTCGTTAAACCTGGGTACTAGCCTCAAGTTTGTACTGATGTCAGAGGATTTGTGACCTCCCCCCCTTTCAGGAGTGAGAGAGAGCAATGCATCGGAGGTTAGAAGGCCTTGTTGAATCAATTCAAGTTTTTTGTATTCCAGGTCCAATTTTGCCATTTCAGTTTGCCGTTTTATTTTAGCAACTTCCACCAAATGCTGTTGTTTAAGCAGCAAAAGTTCTTTCTTTTCTTGAAACCCAAGACCAGAATCAACCAAAACATCATCTTCGTCACCCTCCTCCTCAACATCACTCGTATGAATGTTCTCCTGCACTTCCTCCTCTTTTAGAATGCCTTTAGTTACCAAACTCCCCAATACATTGGCCTTTACCGCATCCTTCAGAGTTTCCTTTACTGTTATTTCAAAACGCCCTGCTATTAACAGCAATTGGTCCCTTGTGCACGTATTCAATAACTCCACTGAAGGAGATTTAACAAAATCCTCAACGACTGAGCTCATTTTGTGTGCAGATTACAAAAAAAAAAAAAATGCAAGTGTTGGAACTGTGAACACAGGGCGCGGCACAAACTTAACAAAGTGGAGCAAACCCCTACCTACCTAATGTTGACCCCCTGGGTATGAGGATTGGTCCCCTCGTCACCTATTGTGACCCCCAGGATCTGGCCCTACCCAAAATCACCACTAAGGGGAAATAACAAAATTAACAAAACACTAGCACTCTACCAGTACCAGCCTAGGGATTTGCACCAATCAACTCAAAACCTATGCCCTGCATTCACCTCCCAACACTTACCTTAATGTTGCACCTGCACACACTGGGGCAAAATGCTCCCTCTCTCTCCAGGACCTAACAGCAAAACAACCAAACACTTGTGTGAAAACTCCAAACAAACAAATTTCAACCAATTTCAAATTCAAAGCTCAAATTTTAACTTTAACTTATACCAAACTATACCAACCTAAGTTTTAGACGAGCCCCCATTTTGTCATGCACTAGGGTTCTGCATAACAAAAATGGAGTCTCACACAAGTCAAACAGTTTTCTTAACTAATTACTTAAGAGTAAATCAAAAATCAATGATAAAGTAGTGAGGTGTGAGCAAGTCAGTAGTCAGGGTGTCTGCAGTGTATGGATGTGTGTAGTGTGCTGTGTGCGTGTTGTAATAAGGGTGCGAAAAGGGAACTGAAAAGAACTGCTTAGCCCAACATAGGCCAGGACCCACAGACAGGGACAACCTGTCTGTATAGAGGAGAGAGAGAGAATGAGAGATTGGGAGCAGCACTGCTTTTATACTCTCCCAGCCACACCCCTCTTAGGAGGGCCAATTGGCTGACGGCCTGCTCCCCTCTGCAGGTGACAGCACTGTGGCAGCCGGCAAGCCACAGTGAGGCAGAGGGGGCAGGGCCGTCACAGTAGTGACTTTTGTTTTGGTCCCTAACATTCATCGAGCTCTGGACTTAGTCATTTTTTTTCCGTTTCGGTAGTGACACCACCGAAACGAAAAAAAAATTGTTCACTACCGAAACGAAAAAAAAATTGTTCCCCCAAAAACCTGTTAGGAGTACGTTTCAGGCAATTTAAAGTTGATTAGTAGTGACTTTTTTTTTGGTCCCTAACATTCATCGAGCTCTGGACTTAGTAATTTTTTTTCCGTTTCGGTAGTGACACAATGGTGTCACTACCGAAACGAAAAAAAAATTGTTCCCCCAAAAACCTGTTAGGAGTACGTTTCAGGCAATTTAAAGTTGATTGGTAGTGACTTTTTTTTTGGTCCCTAACATTCATCGAGCTCTGGACTTAGTCATTTTTTTCCCGTTTCGGTAGTGACACTACCGAAACGAAAAAAAAAATGTTCCCCCAAAAACCTGTTAGGAGTTTCTACCGAAACTCCGTTTCGGTAGTGACACAATGGTGTCACTACCGAAACGGAAAAAAAATTGTTCCCCCAAAAACCTGTTAGGAGTACGTTTCAGGCAATTTAAAGTTGATTGGTAGTGACTTTTTTTTTGGTCCCTAACATTCATCGAGCTCTGGACTTAGTCATTTTTTTTCCGTTTCGGTAGTGACACTACCGAAACGAAAAAAAAAATGTTCCCCCAAAAACCTGTTAGGAGTACGTTTCAGGCAATTTAAAGTTGATTGGTAGTGACTTTTTTTTTGGTCCCTAACATTCATCGAGCTCTGGACTTAGTCATTTTTTTTCCGTTTTGGTAGTGACACAATGGTGTCACTACCGAAACGAAAAAAAAATTGTTCCCCCAAAAACCTGTTAGGAGTACGTTTCAGGCAATTTAAAGTTGATTGGTAGTGACTTTTTTTTTGGTCCCTAACATTCATCGAGCTCTGGACTTAGTCATTTTTTTTCCGTTTCGTTTGTGACACAATGGTGTCACTACCAATGCATTGACAACTACAATGCAACTACATTTGACTGACATTGACAACTACAATGCATTGACAATGCATTGGGCGCTTAAAGTTAAATATCTCCAAAACTACAAATTATTTCAAAGAAAAAATATCAAGCATGCATGTCCACAGTAAGGTGGACGTTTTGAACTGTTAATGGAGTTTCCAGGTGAAAGTATTTTTTTGAGGTCCCAAAATCGCCCATCGACCTTCATTATAAATCTCTGAACTTTTAAAGGAGTACTATTCTAAAACAATGAAACATTTCAAAGATCCCTTTTCAGGCAAAAATGTCCATATTAGGATGAACATTTTAAAGTTTGAATGGGGTTTCTATTCTATATATGACACTTTGAATCATTACAGTCAGTTCACCTTCTTTTGGGTCTTGAGTCGAACCAATTACTCCCGCGGAGACATCAAATTTCTCTTTTGGGCCTTGAGTCTTGGGACTCAAGGCTCAAAAGAGAAATTTGATGTGTCCGCGGGAGTAATTGGTTCGACTCAAGACTCTTTTGGGTCTTGAGTCTTGGGACTCAAGGCTCTTTTGGGTCTTGAGTCTTGGGACTCAAGACTCAAATCCTGGAAATCACAAATCAGCATGTGTGGGATTTGAAGGTGCAAGAGTCAGGTAAAAGTTGGAAAAATGTCCAAGTTGGATTCGAACTGGGAACCTTCCGGTTGTAAACCCTGTATCTTAACCACTGCACCACAGTGATTTTTACTGACTTTGTTCACTTGCGTGTTCTTCACTAAAAGTTTAGATAAAGGTGCAGGAGTCAGGTAAAAGTTCCAAAAATGTCCTTGTTGGATTTGAACCAGCAACCTTCTGGTTATAAGCCCTGTATCTCAATCACTGCACCACTGTAATTCATCCTAAATCTGTTCACTTGCATGTTCTTCATTGAAAGGTTAGATAAAGGTGAAACAGCCACGTAAAAGTTGGAAAATATTCCTTGTTGGATTTGAATTCAGAACATTCTGTGTGCAAGGCCTGTATCCTATCCACTGCTCCACCATGGTTCATAGTTTCTCTGGTCTCTTGCAGGATGTTCACTGAAAGATTAGATACAGACCACAAGAGTCAGATAAAAGTTGGAAAATGTCCTGGTTGAATTTGAACCGGGAACCTTCTGGTTGCAAGCCCTGTATCTAAACCACTGCACCACAGAGGTTCTTATTATTCTGTTAACTTGCGTGGTGTTCACTAAAAGATTAGATAAAGGTGAAAGCGGCAGGTAAAAGTTGTCCTTCCTGGTTTTGAACTCAGGACCATCTGTGTGCAAGGCCTGTATCTTAACCACTGCTCCACCATGGATAATACTTTTTTAAGTCTCTTGCACATTCTTCACTGAAAGATTAGATAAAGGTGCAAGAGTCAGGTAAAAGTTGGAAAAACGTCCTAGTTGGTTTTGAACTGTGAACCTTCGGGTTACGAGCCCTGATGAAAATGATCATCAGTGGGAGAACATTTTTGTCTGTTTTTAAGCACTTATTTTATACTTTACAAATGTGCAAAAATAGCCAATCTACAAGGTTGTGACACATCACAACATGTGGTGTGCTTTAGATCTGCTATTTTAACAATTTAGGAAAATGTTCTGTCAAAAATGTGAAGATTTATTTACATACATTTATTTATTTCTTCTTTTTTTTTCGGAAAATTGGCGCCAAGGCCAAAATAGGGACGCCAGGTCAAAAGTGGGGGCAGAAACTCAAAAGCAGACATGCTGTCACCATGACTTCACACAGTGACACGTCACCTCAGCACCAAAACTTATCATTAACACCTGTGTGATTCTCACAAAGCCTCCAATCACAACCCAGAGGGGCTGCAGCCACCACTCTCATGCATGCATGTGGCAACCGCTCAGGGGTAGAGGGATAGAACACGGGGCAGCTGGACACCACTCTTATACAGAGGCAAACATCAGAGAACACATTTGCTTTTAGGTATTCTTTCTGTGGCTCCCTCACTAAAACAATCAAGTATGCGAATCTCTCTGTTCTTGTCCGCCCTGGTCTTCTCTGCCTTTGCAGAAGAGAAAGGTAAGACAGGCTAATGGTCAATATGGTTCTCTCTCTCTCTCTCTCTCTCTCTCTCTCTCTCTCTCTCTCTCTCTCTTTCTCTCTCTCTCTTCTAATTTATCCCCCATATTAACGTGTCTTGCTGCTGCTCTGTGGTACTAATATCTCTCTATATGAAAATGTCTGTGTCTATAATAATAATTGTTTATTGCACCATTCAAAAACAGGGATTAAAGTGCTTTACGGAATAAAACAATGCACTAAAATATATTATATGACAGCATACGAGATAATAAAAACAAAGCAAAAAATTAAAATAGGTGTGAAGATAATAAAGGAGGAGTAATAAAAGAATCATATAAAGCCAGTCTGTAAAATTGTTGTTAATAGGAGAGTCTTAAAAGACTAAATGGACTTTGTCAATCTGATCTCAGTCATTCCATATAGGGACTGTGATGGCAAAGGCTCCATCGTCTTTGTTCTTTAATATACATTCAGGAACAAACAGAAAGGCAGCATTTGAGGATTTCAGAGAGCAAACCAGCACATAGTTAAAATGTGTAAAATATAACTGAGCTTAAAAAGTGAAGTAATAAAATCAATTCTAAAGTTACCAGGTAATGATTGCAACAATAGAATCTGAAATATACTCTCTGTAAAAAAATAAATTCTGCTAAACAAGCTTTATAGGGAAGAGACTGTATGAGACGCACAGTATAATGTTGCATTTCCAGAGTTGTATTAGCATACTCTTGCTCACTTATCTCTCTGTGTAAACATCTATGTCTGTGACTTTTCTCAGCTTTTGTCCACGTCTGTCTCTCCGTTTCTCTTATTCTCTCTCTCACTAACAGACAGCGCCTTCCCGAGACTGGCCGACACTGCAGCCGTAGAGGCCTTCGTTGACTCCGCCGAAGTGGTCGTCATCGGGTTCCTTGAGGTCAGACAGGGCAAAAATGACAACGATAATGAACAAACTAGACAGGAAAGTCAGAAATGTGTGCAGTGGGCTGGAGTGAGGGCTGAGACGTCGTAAGGACAAACCACGGGGACCGTTGCATGGGTCAGGCTAATTATGCTTAACATGCATATGTGGCAAACCAGGCACCACCAGTGCAAATCCGGCAATCGCTGAGTTGTGAGCTGGGCTAAAAAAGAAAATTACAACATTCCTTTTTACACCCTTCTCTTCTTGTCCAGACTGGCCTTGGTAATGCTCTCACGAATGAATTTCGGGGGAAGATATGTTTCCTCTCGGCCACACGTTTGGCTCAGGAACAGGCTTCCTTTGCAGTTAGGATAGGGAGCGGGTGGCTGTTTCACACAGGCGAGCCCTTTGGCCAAGCTCCGGTGCGGGGGAAGAAGGTGGGCCGCTCACGAAGCATCGGAGCTTTTGTGGGATTGGCTCAAATGAGTTTGCTGTAAACAAG
This sequence comes from Gymnoscopelus microlampas, assembly GCF_963454915.1. Taxonomy (NCBI): domain Eukaryota; kingdom Metazoa; phylum Chordata; class Actinopteri; order Myctophiformes; family Myctophidae; genus Gymnoscopelus; species Gymnoscopelus microlampas. Next base: position 23,268,372 of record NC_139939.1, read on the forward strand.
GGAGAGGTTCAGAGATGGAGAGAAGCAGAGCGGAAGAGGAAGAGAGAGCACATGAGGGTAGATGCCTGAGCCGTGATGTCCAGGGCAATAAGAGACCAAAATATTGTTATTGTTATGACTCACTGGGGAAAAACTCATATTATAGGCTTTAAAATGATCACAGATTTCCAGAGTCTATGGTGTGTTATGATCTCAACCTTGATGTGAATCCAGTTGAAGAATCCAGAACATAAATCATCATCTTTCCTTACTCATTAAATTAAATTGTTTTTCTCTATCTTGTTCCGATCTTCTGTCTCAGGGAGAGGAAAGTCCTGGCTATGCAGAGCTTGTAGCAGCTGCCAAGCGTGCAGATACCATTGCTTATGCCTTGTGCAGTGAAAAAGAGGTGTGGGCTGACTACAGCGTTACCTCAGAGACAATCACCGTCTTCAGAAAGGTAATCTGCATTTCTGTGAATAGAAAACCCCAGTGGTGGAAAAAGTACTTAAAGTACCAAAAGTACAAGTACTAGAATGTTTGAAAATAGCAGATCTACAAGTTCACAGCTTGTAAATCGGCTATTTTCAAATAGCCTACGTATAAAATAAGGCTAAAGTGGTTAATGTATGTTTTATAATGTAATATATCTGCAAAGTAACTACTAATTTTCAAATAATTGTTGTGGAGTAAAAGTACAGTATCTCCCTCTGAGATGTAATGGAGTAGAAGTAAAATTATTGCATATTGGAAATACTCCAGTAAAGTAAAAAATACCTCAAAATTGTACTTAAGTACAGTACTTGAGTAAATGTACTTAGTTACCTTACACCACTGCAAAGAATGTGACAAGACGTGATCAACTGATGGCTGTTGTGGTGTTGCTTTGTGTCTCTCCAGGCAGATAACCACCAGGACAATCTGGTTCTCTCTAAGATCAAAAAGCTGGAAACTGATGGCCTAGTAAACTTCTTCACCACCAATGAGATCCGCTACCTCACAGAGTACAACCAAGTGGTAGGTCCACTGAGAGGCTTCATATCTGTCTGTATTTAGACCAGTGATACTGATTTCCCAACTTTTTAGCTCAAGACCCAAAAGAGAAATTAGACGTTTATCTGGGACCAAAACTAGTGAAAATAGCAGATCTACATCTAGCTTGTAGATCTGCTATTTTCACTACTTCTTAAAAGTTGTTTTTATTCATTTATGGACATGTTTAGACTTTTGTTGGAATGGAACACGTTGGAATTGTTTTTAATTGATGAAAAGTTGTGAAGTTTTTTTCTATTTAAACTTTGGAAATAATATATCTATATTTTTTAAATGTAGGAAACAAAAAAAGGGGATATTTACTTGCGACCCATACAAATTGGTCCGTGACCCGACCCACTGTTTGGGAAACAGTGGTATAGATCATGTCCACAACAGTACTGAACCACTGTCCTATTACCTAAATGTCCACATCTTTGTCTCTCTCACTACCACTATTTATAGTGAGAGTAGAAGACAATAGTTGTCTCTCTCTATTTATACTCCACTCTCTCTACTTAAACAGGATTTTCCCCCCTAACATTTTCTCCCTCCTCAGACGGCAGTGGGTCTGTTCAATTCAGAGGTGAAGACACACCTGCTGCTGTTTGCCAACAGAGGGAGTAAAGACTATACCGAACTGCAGGGTCGTCTGAGCGCTGTGGCCCCAGAATTCACTGGCAAGGTGAAAATAACAAAGGATTGAATTCACACACATGGTTAGGACAGCTCATGTGTGTCAGTCTGACAAATGTACCAAATTAAGAATGACAAGCATATCTTCACATTGTAAAATGAGCTATATGGCATGAATTGAGTTTTCAAGTCATAGACGGTTAATGCCTAATTTATACACGTTTTGACATGGTTGTACGACAAAGTTTATATTAGGCCTAACTGTTATTGCAAATTCTGTTGCTCACGCAATGGATTAAGTATAAATTAGGCCTGTCTCTCTGAAGCTACTCTCTCTTTCAGTTCTTGTTTGTGCTGATAAATGGGGGGCTGAAGAACAACGCCAAGTCATTGGCTTACTTCGGCCTCAAGACACAAGATCTTCCCCGGGTTGGTATCTATGATGGAGACTCTGACATGAAATGGCTTCTTCCCCAAGGAGAGATCTCTACTGAACGTGTGCAGGAATTCTGTCAATCCTTCCTACGAGGGGATCTGAAGGTGCGAATGCATTTAACTTAATCTAAAGGGCCCATGTGCACCAATGTGCAACCAAGTGTAAATTACCCGTAACCTCATGGTTATTACTTTGCTATCTCTCTTTTTTCACTCTATTTTTAACGATATAAATTAAAAAAGCTATCCTGAAACCATTTTAAAATCAAACAATAACAGTATCTACTGTTTTAATATAACATATCCCTTTTTCCTCTTTCAGGATGTGAAGGAGGCAGGAGCAGAAGGCAAAACAGAGCTCTAGGAGAGTCTAAATCAATGTAAATTAATTCATATCTATTAAATAAACAGCTGTAAATGGAAGAGGGACTTTTCAAGTGACTTCCGTCTGCAGTGGAAAGAGAATAGCCACTTTTGTGTGTGTGTGTGTGTGTGTGTGTGTGTGTGTGTGTGTGTGTGTGTGTGTGTGTGTGTGTGTGTGTGTGTGTGTGTGTGTGTGTGTGTGTGTGTGTGTGTGTGTGTGTGTGTGTGTGTGTGTGTGTGTGTGTGTGTGTGTGTGTGCGCGCGCGTGTGTCTGACTGTTTTTGTTAGCCACATGACAACAATACAAAGTGTGTGTGTGTGTACACGTTGTGTCTGTTTGTGCGGGAGTGAGCCTGTCTGCGGTGTGGGCAGCTGACCACAGGACACTGGCCACGAGCCGCTGTGATCCCAGCGGAGCTGTTGGCCTGTCCACCGATGTGACGGTCAGAGCCACAACAGACCAACCCCTGAGACTGACACACAGCAGGGGTAGATGATGACTGAGGTCATACGAGAGCTTGAAATGAAGACTATGGCACTGGATAAAGATAGCAAAACACAACTCACCTCAACTCAACTTAACCTTATTGTCGCATCACAGGTTAACTTTAATTTCACCCAAATGTGGGTGAGATTATTTGCTTTACAAGCTCGATCATTTGCCGTTTCAAGAAAGGGGGAAAGAAATAGAAAAACAGGTCAAATGTGGTTTGTCCCTCCCTCCGGAAATCTCATTTCCATTTGATTTCAGGAATCAAATGGAAATGAGATTTCCGGAGGGAGGGTTTACCAGGCTAGTTTGTCAGTATGAGCAGTGTAAAATATATAAGGCGCATGTTACATATAATATGTAAATGTATCAGTCCATGTAATATTACATAATGCATTATATTGATACGTAAAGGTGCATGGTTAAACAGGAAATTGCAATACAGTGAGGCAGTTAAAATAGCAGCAGATCATAATAGACGTGACAGTGATACATAAGCGGCAGTGCCTGTGCAGCTGCAGCAACTCAATGTTTTTTTTGTATAAATTAAAACTCAGTAAAACAGTCAAATATAACAATTGTTTGCAAGAAATAAGCTTCCTCAAAGCAGCCGGTTAATGTGTCTTATGTGTAAAAATTGACCCGCAAGTGTTCATGTTAGGGGATAAGATTGCATGGCAGTGGTAGATAAACACTCTTGATAGTAATACAAGTCAAATAGTAGGTCAATAAATCCAAAATAAAGTTAATGAGATTTGACTTTTCAACATAAGGGTTGAAAACAAACCATAAAAGATCTATAAAAGAACAACAGATGGGTCGTACACATCAAGAAGGCAAAGTTTTTGAGCTGATCCCAAAGAATTCCTTGAAAAAGAGGGAATTTCAAGGACCAGACTGGATAGAGGATAATTAGTGGTGTTGTTCAGCCAAGCGGATAAATCAACCGGAAGAGGGAAAGCACAGGCTGGCACATGGAGCCGCCAGATGGAAATGTGTGTAACTCACCATCTTAACCACTTAAGCCCTATGTATACAATACAGTACTGTATACTTCATCGTACGACAGCCTATCTACAGTGTCCAATCTCACAAAGTGTCACATCATGATACACTATGAGCTTTTAGATCTGCTATTGTTTATTTTTTCTTACATTTTGGGATCATTTTTTTATTAAAAATATTAAAGCAGCAATACCTAACTTTCCTCTTCTACCCCGGAGTTAATCCTGGTTTCCTGCTTAAGTGATGAGATTTTTACCATTGAGCTAATAGAGCCGGCCTGCTTGCTCGGGGATAAATTGAACCTTGACCATCAGGTCAAAGTTTGTGTCAGATCCTGTGTCTAGGTGAGACATGACCTTTAACACGATCTACATGTCTCAATAGAAGAGCCGGGAGACAAAATACAACCACTCCAATTGTATAAGTTATATTGTATTAACAAACTCTACCATACAGATTGGACAAAATTACATTTTATTCATTAAAAAAAAGTTACATAGTGACATGCCCAAAATAGGGATGCCAGGTAGAAAGCGGTTAAACTTTTCATGCAAGTGTCTTCTGCTGTGGCTGTGTAGCTACATCACAGCCAAGACAATACTGGAGAGAAAGGGCCTCTACATGTGAGGTCTATGGTTTTACATGGTCTATGGACAGGGTGATGACAGTGTGTTGCAGTTAAAAAAATATAAGGGCTATGATTAAATACAGCACTAAAGACGGAATTTCCCGTCGATTTTCCATCACATTTTTTAATTTGGTTATACTTTAAATGTCAACATGAGTCAAATATATAAAACAAGCTTTGCCCCCCAGCGCAAATGTGAAACCTAGTTGCCTACAGATTAAACGCTGCAATTGTTATATAGCACACAGGTCATGTACTGTAGTAGATGGACTTCAGCAGTTGTATAACTATTATTAGCAGTATAATCTATGATATTTATTCAACTGCTATAGCTACCACATAGCATTAGCGCCACACCCACAAAGCTGATAACTAGAGTTAGTGTAAGGCTAGCAGCACCCAGTATCTGTACAGTATCGAGATGTCTCTGTGATGTCTTTGCTGTGTGTCACCCCCATAGAGTTAAAGGTCACCCCCCATCTCTCTCCCCATTTCCTGTCAGCCCACTATCCTATCAATAAAGGCAGAAAAAGCCAAACAAATATCTTTAAAAAAAAGATACTGTAGGCCAAGCATACGTATATCACTGTTGAAATACAACTCATCTGCTTAATTAGTACATCAATGAATATTCGTATTCCTCTGCTTACCTCTATCAGTAATGGCCTATATTATCCAGCCACGTGTGTAATGTGACCTCTGCAAATGTAAATATTCTCTGTATGTGTATAATAAACTTCAGAACATGCTGTGCAACATGTCCTTACTGTCGTCTTGTTCTCTGAGCTCATGCTTGCTTAAAGAAGGGTAATTCAGCTGAATGACACACTTTGTAGAGAGTGCTCTTAGGATCACAACAGAGGACTTGTAAATCACTACACATATCCTTCATCTTCATCTTCATCCTCAACATAGAAAAAGTGTTGATTTCAGAGAGTGTAAAAATGGACATACCTGTGCCTGTACCTGTACCGGTATCGCTCTCAGACTGTCAGGTCCGTAATTCTCAGAGTTAAATATAAAACTCAATCGATTTTACTTCGGTTTTACTATGATAAACAGCACCTGTTTCCCTCTAAATAAGGGTTAAATCGACAGATTTGTATGGGTCACGAGTAAAAATCCCTTTTTTAGTTTTGTCATTATTATTTAAAAAGACTTTCAAAAAGAAAAAAATATCTAACATTTTCAGAAATTAAAAATAAATATTCAAGAGAATTTCATGAATTTTCAAAAAAATCTAAGAAATTCCATAAATAAAAAACTTTTAAGATGTACAGTAGTGAAAATAGCTCACAACGTGTGGCATCGCGACACACGTGTCTATCTGATAAAGTAGTTGATTGTCATTGCGTCAAATGTATGTGCTTACGCAGTTGAGAGTGATTCAACGCATGTTGTAGGATGGGGTTTTATATTTGTATTTATGCACTGGATTGGATTATTAATATGTGATAGATGGCACTCACTTTGATGGTGGGAGTGGCACTTTGATGGTGGGAGTGTCTCTGTGGGTGGCATCCAGCGATTACAAGTAATGGTCCTCACCTGCACACCTGGGTAGGTCGAGCTGGGACTGGGAGGGATCATTTTTGTTAACCACTTTTTGGGGAAATGCTCATAGTCTAATTTATATCTTTGCACAGATATATGTTATTGGAACTTTCGTAATATTTTTTCGTAATACGTATTGTGAAATTGAAGTAAAGCATTTTAAACTTCAGCTTTCGTTTGCACGTGAGTCCTTTTAGTTTGCACGTCATACAAGTTCAATCTCCCAGGCTTAGCCTGCCGGCTGAACGATTTATTGGGGATTGCTATCAGCCACTAGACATGTACTGGGTCAAGCAGATAAAGGACAGTCTAATCATAAGAGCACCATTACTCCATATACCTCACAGCTTATAGTTAACTGAGCCAAAGAAACTGAGGAGAGAAGCACAAAATATAGATATTTTTCAGGGTTGATGGGGGACCTACCTGCACAGGTCTTCTTACTGGGCTTGTGGGAAACAGAGCTGGGATAGAAGAGCCTTCTGTAATTTTTAGAAGTCCGGAGTCTTTCAGACGGTATCCCAACAGCCAAAGCCAGAAGACAATTGCTATCTCACAAAGTCACTGATTCCTGCACCTGAGCTGAAGAAAATGCAATTTGTCATAAGGAACGTACCCTAACATTTCCTGATTAGGCAGTAAATATTGTGACCCTACCTGTGTATTATTTTATTTATATTTTTACCTTTATTTAACCAGGCAGAACAAATTAAGAACAAATTATTATTTACAATTGTGGCCTGGGGCAAAAGGCAAAACCTTTTGAGGGAGAGGGGGAATAGGGCTAAAATAAATAAATCAGGTTAAAAACTAAATAAACAAAGTATAATCGATAATAAAACAAATGCAAACACGCATTGCTGTATAAACTATATAAGACAAACAAGCTAACTGTCTAAAGGACAACAGCATTTGTCTTTAAGAATGTCCATAATAGAGTCTTTAAAAGTGTTGCGTGTGTGTGTGTGTGTGTGTGTGTGTGTGTGTGTGTGTGTGTGTGTGTGTGTGTGTGTGTGTGTGTGCGTGCGTGCGTGCGTGCGTGCGTGCGTGCGTGCGTGCGTGAGACCATTTTGGAAGTGGGCTGTACACTCGACCACAGTCTGGAAGAGTGTGGTCTTACAAGGTGCTAAAGTACCAACGGCTTAAGGATGCTATTATACAAATGTTACAAATGTAACATTTGTAACATAAACTGCTCACATTTGGAAGCCTCTGTAATGTCCATACATTTGTTGTGAGATGCCTGCAGATTGCAGGAATGCCCAAGCCAAGAGCTACAGTAAGGCATTGGCAAAATTATGTTCAATGTCTGTGATAATTGGCAGTTGCCACATATGGAGGAGACGATGCTTCCTGTATCCGTGATCTGTATCCTGAAACACTTAATGTTGAGTTGAGTTTCCCAAGTTTGTGCAGGTGGCATGTACTACTTATGTTCAAGAATTTCTTGTTAAATGTGAACGCAAATAACATTTTTGTCCAGCAAAATATGTCCAGCTGGACAGATTTTCATGGCATTTGATGGAAAATCTTCTCTGCCCCAAAGCCATGGTTAACTTGACAAAACCCTCAAGGTCACAATCAAGGTCACTGTCAATATTAAATAATGGGTCGTATCTCAAGAGATAGCAGATGTTGGTGCAGGCATGGTTAACACATACAGGCCCTCTACAGCCGGGTTGTCTGCATGTACTGTGTATGTGTCCTCTACAATAATTACAGCTGATGCCACTGTGTGCATAAGTCCATGACAAATAAATACTTGGCCATGAAAGCCTGAGATGCCTGGTGAAATAAAAGTGAAAAGTGAAATTTATGAAGAATGTGAAAGTTTGGCAAATCAACATGGTTCTTTTTTGTGAAGCGAGTATTTATAAAGGTCGCTATATCCATATGGCCAAATGAGGCTTGGACCATTACCACACTAGGACATGCACAAGCAGGCAGACCGTTTAGTGCAGCTTCACCACTGAACATCACCACATTGTAACTTGGATGGCTTCAATCACAGACTGCACACATAGAAACTTAATATCGACAACTAAAGATTGGACAGGGAGGCCACGCCGTTATTACTCACTAAGGATAAGATAGACCTTTATTGATCCCTGAAGAGAAATGCTGTGATCATGTAACAAGGGTGTAACACATGAGATGCACAGGAGTAAAAGTAAAATAAATAAAAATAAATGAATATGCCAAGATAAATAAAAAGATAAATATATAATTATATACTATAAATACAGTCTATCACCAATGGGAGTATGAATGGGTATGTCCATGGTCTATCAACTGTATCAACAATGAATATTTGTATACATGTATGTACAGTCCAACTGTATTATTATTGCCTGTACAAGGCAAGCATAATGTCAATGTCAAACATTAATATGAACTATTAACTCTAGATGCAGGACAAACTGGTGATGATAATACTACTAATAATAAACAGCTATAAAAATCCATTAGAACCTACACAACAAACCAGCAAATTACCCCAAGAATTCCTGCTAAACCCTCCCTCATTCTGCGGCTTCCAGGTGCTCCAAATCATGCTAATTGGACCAATAAATCTAACTGGACAGAAAATGGATTTCCCAGGTTGTAGTTTGTGGGTTTAGCTCAGATAGTTTTGAGGGTAGTGAAAATATTTTGACAGCTGACTCAAGACAGTGGTTCAAAGCATCAGAAGGTATCACTAAACATATGATATGCGCCTGTGCTACTGTACAGTTGTAAGCTCTGACTGGAGGTTGATGCTTTTGACAGCCATGAACTTTCATAAGGACATGAGTGAGATGGTGGTTTAGTGAGCATTTTTCTCAATGCATTCCTGTATGTGGTCATGTGGGAGTATACCATTATACTACAATGGGTCAACTAGCCATCTGTTTCTGGGTTGTGTTTATGTTGTCCTTGTGTTGTATGTATACTGTACTTTGTACAGTAGAACATATGCTGAGCATGACCATTCACAACTTTGCAATTATAAACTCCCATAATCTTTAGCCAAATACCTTTGTTGAATTAATGTGCTCAACATTGATTACATGCAACACGTTTTTTCATGCATATCCCTTTCACAAATATTCCTCTATACATGAGATGGGAGAGAAGATCATGAAACATATTAACAGAAATGCTGCAAAATCCAGAGTAAACATACAGTAATAATAGTTGTCCAGTGTCTAAACAATAGCGACTTCATTGCAGGTTACTCAATGGTTTTTCATGGTCAGAATACAAGCTTATACAGATTATTGCAAAGCTTTCCTCATAAAACATTTAAAATAAATTAATATTGAATATAAATGTACGTATAAGCACTAATTGTAGGTTTGGTTAAAAATATATGTTTTTGTCCCTTTTCTCTATTTCCCATTATTCCTGTCACTCTATTGTATTGTCCAGTAAACAGAAGAGTCAAAACAATAAAAACAAATGACACCTTATTACTTTTTAAATCACACAATAATGTCTTACATACGCTGTGAAGTCAGAATTGCTTTTTTGTTCTAGACCTGTGATGTTGTGATGTTTACTTGTAACATAAAAGAAGCTGTGATGTTTAAGTAGCTGTTAATTAGCATGAGCTGCCTGACAGCCAGTGCTGTCTGCAGTACAATTGCTACAGTTGTGTAAAACCTAAACTCCAAACTAGGACCAACAGTGTAGACCTATAAAGAAAGTGAGCATTCCTCGTGTGTCTAGATTACTATGTGGCTTGGACATGCCCAGCATGTGATTTCAAACAATAAGACACGTCTGAGCAAATCCAAATGCAGGAGGACATATTGTAGACCCTGTATTTTCTGCTGCAACTGGGGATGTTGTGGCAAATGTTTTCTCAAACTGTGTTACCCCACAAAAATGGACGCTGGACTAGACATTGAAATTACACCCCTGAGAGTCCAAAACAAACCCCTTCCACCAAGAATAACGACAGACTGTGAAGCAAGATTGACAGCAAGGCCTTTCTACATTAGCCAAGGCTGGTTGTTTCTCAGTGTATGATCGAAGGAGAAGCTGGGGCCCTCCATATATATACTATGGCAAATGTATACCCACTTGGAGATGGTCCATTGGCTATGGAGATGGTATTTAACTTGAAATATGGCTTAGGTCCAAACCATTTGAAGCATTTAATCAAAGATCCCAATTTGAATATACACTCGGAGTGTGATGCATGAATAGAAAGTTTGCATTCAAACCCACACATTTGCTGTGCATTCAGCATATGGGGCTTGCCCATGAATAGTATGCCTATGCAGAAATATATCCTTCAAGTGTGGCTGTGTAGAGGGTGGCTGGTTGATATAGACTCAGTAAACTGGTCGTAGCCGGGGAAGGACCTGGCCGAGGCCTGGTCTGAATCTTTATATAGAGACTGGCTGTGGTTCTGGTGGAACACTGCAACACTCTAATTAAACTCTGTCGCATAACGACTTGCGGTGCTATCCCCCGTTACTCGATTAGTAGCGTTTGGTTGACCCAGGCTATAGTTTGGGGTTTGTGGGGGTGGGAGATCACATTTGGGGTAAGGACTATAGTAACATAACAGCAGGAGCTGAACTGGCAAACCTAATGCTCCGGGACTCTGCTCAACCACATGAACCCTAGCATCCCTGTTGTGGGGTGAACATTTGGCCAAAATAGCCGAGGAGATTTGGTGTAGAGGGCAAAAAGAGGGGACCAAATATAGACCCCTGGGGGACCCCGGTCAATGAAGTGTATAGGGTGGTAAAACTTCAGTCACAGTCTAATGGTGGTGAGCTACCGTATTTAGAAAGAATACAGAGAGAACAATGGTTCTGACCCCTTAGTGGTACACATATTGTTCACAACAAAAAATACATTTAAAGTTTGATTGATTTAGCCAGAGAATAGAGTTGACATAAAAATGGTGGGATTCATATTTAGAATGTCTTGAGAAATGCCACATTATGCCCAATGCTAAACCAGACGGACGTAAGTACTGGATAGTTTTATATGGCTAGCTTTATTCTCCATCTGACTGTAACAGACAGATAAGTGCCTGCTAACCTTTTTGTTTTGATTTTTTTTGCAGTGTGTGTGTGTGTGTGTGTGTGTGTGTGTGTGTGTGTGTGTGTGTGTGTGTGTGTGTGTGTGTGTGTGTGTGTGTGTGTGTGTGTGTGTGTGTGTGTGTGTGTGTGTGTGTGTGTGTGCGTGCGTGCGTGTGCGCGTGCACGTGAGTGGGTGCGTGCGTGTGTGTGTTTGTGTTTGAGATTCCCACCCCATGCAAAACGTTTACATGTGGATGCTATCTTTGTCTCACATCCCCATTTGTTGTTATTTTTATAGCCTACAATGTATACGCATGCTACACACATGTAGCTCGAAAAGCCTCCCAAATGCTTGTGGCCGTGTAAGTTTATGTGTGGGTGAAGGAGAGTTTTTGGACTGCTGTGCCAGTGATGTGTGGGTGTTCATGTGAGTGATCCTGGCGAGTGGCGGCGGAAGCATTGACATTGGATCCTCTGGCCAATCGCATGGCCATCACCGTGTGGGTCAGGGTTGGAGGGGGCAGACTGTAGTATATATTGACCCTGAATGGACAGAACGAAGCAGAAGGATCCATCCAAAGCAAAGAGAAAGCAAGACAACTGAGCCCTGACCAGTCAACCAAGTGTGCTAAAGACTCTGACTCTGCGGCATCATGAAGACTTTGACTCTCCTCGCTCTCTGCACTGTGCTGTCAGTGTGCTGGTCTATGGGAGGTAAGAACAGCATCCTCATCCTCAGTGATGAACTCTACAGCATGATAGGTTCATTCTCCATGTTGTATAGAATTGTATAAATCCACAAAGTTATCTCATAGGATTTACCTCCCTTTCTCCTCAGTGGTGGTGGTGGAAGTGGAACCCGAGGTTGTTGTGGACGCCTCTGCCGATGTAGCCGCTGATCCTGGAGCTGCTGATACGGGAGCCGCTGACACCTCATCTGCCTCAGACGCTTCATCTTCTGAGTCCGACTCCGCTTCTTCTTCTTCTTCAGAGTCCGACTCCGCTTCTTCTTCATCTTCAGAGTCCAACTCGGCTTCATCGTCTGCATCTGACTCGAGCTCAGACTCCTCTGCATCTGATTCTGCCTCATCTTCCTCTTCCTCCTCTTCCTCCTCTTCATCAGAGTCAGCCAGTGCTGAAGGTAGGCCAGTGTTGTCTTTGTTTATGTCCTTTTAATGTCTGGTCATGATCTTTATACCGCATTTTCTACGGAGTTTGTTCAGGAGAGTGACACAATGCAACACTCAGTGAGCTCAGGTTATATTGAGTATATATTGTCTGGTTGCCTAGAGAAGTCTTCAGAGCAACTGAGTTGTTTTTGGACAATTCTAAAGTATGGGATTATGAGTTTAAAGTTAACTGTTACATTTGCTTCTTTAGCTGCCGCCGGGGTGATTATGAAGAGAGATTTGGCTGCTGTTCTTCTGAGGAGGAAAAGGAATGCTCCATCAGGAGTTCTCAGTCTTCTCCAAATGGAAAGGTATTCTTTTATATAAATATTGTTTATTAGTTCATATTCAATTTTCAATGTCTATAAAATCCAAATTGTACAATATCTTTGGAACCACCAAACATACATCAGTGATTCTCAAACTTGTTAAGTTCACGGACCCACATAATTATAATTATAATGATCAGAGTTACAGACCTGTAAAGGTCCATTTGGTCCTTAACAATCAATCATTTAGCTGGGGACCCACTGAAGGACCCCTGGGGGTCCATGGACCCCACTTTGAGAATCAGTGCTGTTACATCACAGGCTGACCTCATTGAACAACAACATCTTTATGCTGACCGCACAGGCTCTACAGCTGCTAAGCATTTGGCAAGCCATGCAGCTGCATGTTGCTGGTTTTTATATGGCAACTATTCAAATACAGTATGGCTTGGTTCAAAATAGACTTCCTGTTGGCATGTGTGGTATTACAGTTAAGGAAATTGAAATTACTACCTGAGGCCAAGCTATGTTTTTACCCTGCATTTACTGGTTAAAAAAATACCACAGGACTAGAATTATTTTTGCTGCTATATGTTACTATAAAAGATAATTTAATGTTGATAATAATATGAGTTAACCCATCTGTGTGCACTGCAGGATAAATTGGTGAACTCCTTCTGACATTTCTTTCTCTACCTTCCAGCCTGAGAGAGGTGTGTGAGCTGCACGATGGCTGTGATGAGATGGCGGAGACAGCAGGCATCGTGGCAGCGTACAACGCATACTACGGACCCGTCCCCTTCTAAGCTATGAAAGACTGTTCTACTATCCACACATATGAACTGCTAAAACGGAATACCCTCCATCATACTGCCATTGTGTAGCTACATGCACAGAGAATGGCACAACAACCACTCCCCCTGAGTTCAGAAAAGGAGCAGAAAAGCCAAAAGTGGGTTCAGCCCACATTGTGATCCTATAGAAAGAATTTTCTCTAAATGCCAATTGTGACTTGCTGTTACGGGTGTTTATCACAAGGCAATGCTTTTTTCCCAAGCTTTTGTAATATTTGAGGAGAATGAGGCACATGCACATGAGGACCTGTGATCTGAATCATACAGCCCACAAAAGTATAGAGTAAATTATTCTACACAATGAATGGTGCTAAAACTGCAAATGTATTGTATTATTATGAGTCAATATTTTTTTATAAAATCATTTAGTAGTACTGTTACTGGTGGTAGTAGTGGTAGTATTGCTGGTTTTAGTAGTAGTAGTAGTAGTAGTAGTAGTAGTAGTAGTAGTAGTAGTAATAGTAGTGTAAAATATATGTAATACCGTGAATTCAATTTGAATTTGAAATTGAAAATAAATTAATCTGTATTCAAATTGAAACTGGTATCATTAATGGCTGATTTACATACTTTTTTTTTACACAATTATCTAATTAGGGGATTATTACCTAATATTATGTATATAATGGTTTAACCAATTTATTTTTATATTTGGCCGTCAATGAGACTGAATCAAAAAACAAATGAAGGCCCTTAAATCAATGCACACATTACTGTGCATAGGGCTGGCATTTTGTGCCACTGCCACATTTCACCACTAGATGGTACAGTTTTTCAATTCTTTAAGTACAGGGTAATTTAGGCCTATTTTTGTCCTGTGGGATCTGAGCAAAAAGAGTTTGAAGAGGCAATAATGTGTGTGGATTAATGCAGTTATTGGCTGAATGCCTAAAATGTAAATAGTATTTTAATAAATAGTCTTTAATTAATAGTATTTAGTTATTGTGACACTGTTATTTACCCCAAGGATAACTTTTGAGTGAAACAGATGTTATGTTTGAATAAAACAAAATAGAAATCCATATCGCTGTTATGACAATTTTTCTTTTCTCAAAAGGGGGTTCAAGGGCTTAAAGGTCTTAGATTATATTATTTTTGCTGATTCATATATGTATCTATTGATTTTTTTTCTATTGATTTTCAACTGTAATGTATACATTTACCATCAGAGATTAATTACATTTCGTCTGACCCATGATTTTTCTTTTTTTGAAAGTACAAAATACATTATCATGTTTCGGTTTCACTTAAGCACTAAATAATATATCTATTTTTATAACTGTCATAAAGAGCACGCACGCACGCACACACACACACACACACACACACACACACACACACACACACACACAGACACGCACGCACGCACGTGCGTGCGCACACACACACACACACACACACACACTTTGTACTACAGTACATGTACAATAGGTGATTTCAATGGGCGGTCCAGGGACCCCCAGGGGTCTTTGAGGGGGTCCAGGGAGCGGAGCCCCAGCGAAATGAGGAACTGCAAAACAATTAAGCAATATGTTCTATTACGGCTATTCAATAAATAGCCTATCTACACACTCACAACGCGTCACAGTTGAGAGCTTGCAGATCTATATATATATATTTTTTTTTCTTTTTTAATGTTTTGGCACAAAATATTTTCAAATGGGGGGGCTATGGCCAAAAACATATCATTGTGTGTGTCCTTGACATGAAAATGTTTGAGAAACACTGCTGTAGGCTACTATTCACATCATTAACAACAAATGTGTCATGTTATTAGGCTTTACTATGCTGACTGCTGAAGCCATAGGTCCAACCCACCATGACACACCCTGCCATTATGCAGCCTATCTATATACTGTAGATATGCCCATAATGTACATATGTATCATTAATAGAATTTGCAAGCAATACCAGGTTGATAGGGTTCTTTAAGGTTAATATTTTGAGAACCAGGAGGGAGATAAGGTCCATCGTAAAGATATCGTGTCACTCAGAACAGAGAGTGATGGCTTGGTGGGCTGGTAAATATCACTAGAATGTTATAATGTACATATGGCATAGTTCTGACTCTTTCTGTTTAACGAAGTTCAAATCAACAGTAGCCTATCCTCGCCCCAGTATACACAACACACGTATACACGCACACATACTCTCGTCTTTTTATATATTTTTTGGTTTTACTGTTTGTACACAAATCTGCATGACTCTTATCGTTACACCACTTGACTGTCACCGGTTGACCATGTGGACAAAGTCTCGTGGTTGTTGTAGCATGGGCATTTGGAAAACTGTGTTCCTGATATTGACATACTGATATCGATCATCTGTCTCATGTTCTTTACACATGGCTTTGTTATGTCATGTGACTGTATATTGGGTCAATAATACAGCACCACAATGGAAGCTTACACAGGCTCCATACAACAGTTTGTCCAAACAATTTAAGATGTTGCACAAAATCATAACTTGACTTTCAACCTGGCATGCCTATTTTAGACGTGTCATTATTATGTTGACAAAAGTATTCAAAAACATTTTTAAAATGTTCAATTATTTTTAAAACTTTTTAGTCTAGTTTTAGTCAACTAAATATCATAAGATTTTAGTCAACCAAGTATCATAAGATTTTAGTCGACTAAATCTACAGTTGATTTTGTCGACAACAATGTATTTTGGCAGGCCTTGATGGCGTCGTAATGGCAGATTTTACACTTGGTTGCATGCTGAAAATAGCAGATTTACAAGCTCACAATGCGTCGCAGTGCTTGCAGATCTGCTATTTTCAGAGCGCAATACCCGAGCTCAACCAAACATAAAATGACTTGTCTTTTAGTTCTACTGGATCTCATCTCCACTAGTCCCTCCCTAAGATTTTAGTCTGTTTGTATTTGTTGACGAAATTGTCAATATATTCCGTTTTAGGCAGTGAAAAAAGGTAGTCGAGGAGCATTTTTCATCATAGTTTTAGTCAACGAAATTAACACTGGAGGGGTCTCAGCTTTTTTCAAATGTAAGAAGGGGGGCTCCAAGAACAAAAGGTAGGGAACCACTGCTATACAATAAAACAAAATAAACTCAACACATTGAATGACACTTTGTATAATCACTCTTTTTATTAACACAAGAGTTGTCATAATTATATACATATTATGAAATGTACCGCACAATGAAACTTTCCTAACCCAGCCGGTTACATTAAAATCGGACAAAAGTGTAAACACAGACACAAAAATGTGTGTGTGTGCGTGCGTGCGTGCGTGCGTGCGTAGGGCCAAAGTCCCCACAGATACTGTATAGTAGAATTTGAGAAATAGACATTATGAGAACAATTTTCCTGATCGTCGCAAGAGAAATGGTTGTTTTATGGATAAGATAATTCTCTTTTTTTATGATCAACACTTAATTTGAGTTTTACCTTTGTTAAGAAATGATCTTTAATGTTAGGCTTACAATTCAAAAAAATATGGTCAAGAGGGTTAGCATTAAACATTTAGAGCTTAGGTTTAGGGGGTGGGGTTGGAGTTATGCCTGATTTACACTGGTGTCATGCACCAAAAACAGCCGATCTTCAAAGCTTGTAGATCAGATACTTTTGGCAACAAAAAATATTAAAAGGGGAATTCATAAAATCGCTGTCCTAAAATGTTGTCGCCGGCCTCACAAGTAGATGTGAGTGTGTGTGTGTGTGTGTGTGTGTGTGTGTGTGTGTGTGTGTGTGTGTGTGTGTGTGTGTGTGTGTGTGTGTGTGTGTGTGTGTGTGTGTGTGTGTGTGTGCGCGCGCGCGCGTGCGTGCGAAAGACATGAGGATAATGATGATGCTCATACACATATTTTATCTTGTAATGCAAAACAAAGTAAACATTTGTTGGTTTGTCATCTCTCACTCTCTGCCTTGTATCCCATTTGTTCAGTGAACTTCACCACAGATAACACTAATATGGCATGAGGCCGTGGAGGGAGATAGGAAAATGTGGGGGTTAATGTAAATGATTAACAAAAATAGAAAGCGGTGCTCTTAGACAAATACATGCAGTAAGCAGACAATCCTGACTCATTTGTAATTTGTCATACGGCCATGTTGTTCAATGAAAATAACTTTCAGCTGAAAATCAGTTGTACAACAAAGTAAATGTGTCGCAAAAAAATGATAAGAAGACGGATTAACATGACTCAGGCTGTAACAAGTAAAAGACACCTTTGCCCTCAATTAGTTTGATTAAAAAAACTAAAAACCTTTCCTTCAGACTTTACCCGAACTGCATTTTTATTCACCTCTTAAACACAACAATAAACTTTACCCTTTTAAATAACTTAAAATCATGCAATAAATTAAGTTAGATGCATAGTCATCTATAGCTTGCCATCCACATATTCCTTGAATACAATTATCCCTTTCATTCACAAAATAATCTATTCTAAAGTTACACCTTAAAACGATGTATTGAGGACATCCGTGTGTCTTTAATTCACAGTAATAAAAATTATTATATCAAAAACAGCAGGGGAAAAAAGTTGTAAAAGTTGCAACATGATGAGAGTTTCACTGAAGGAGCATGCCTGTGCATTACTACAAAGCCAACTTCAGATCTATGAGGTGAGTTATTATTACTATTGGAAGATCTACGTAACTTCCTCCTTCCACCTAAAAAAAGACATTATCCCTGGACCGCTCTATAGCAGAAGTGTCACATCGGGGTTTGTGCAATAGTGATTGTGTCTGCAGGTTTCTCAGTCTCCAACTCTTTTTCTACACTCATCGAGGGATTATCGTACATCTCAGCCACCTGCTCCTCCATATTCTGTCCCGTCAACTCCTCCTCGCCCTGTTCTTTTGTCTCAGCAGGTGGCTTGGGCTTGCAGCATTTGCTGCAAGAGGCGCAGTAGTTGGTAGTCATCTTGATGACTAATCTGTCCCAAGGATCAAGGGAGTGGGCCCACTCAGGGAGGAAGTCCCAGGAGCGCAGTACCGCGGGCAGAGACTGGGGGCGTTCCTTCTGTAGGACATTTATCACTATGATAGTGATCACCATGACGACCAGAGGCACGGCCACGCCCACCAGCACCTCCCAGCCGGCCACGGATAGGCCGAAGATGAACATGGGCATGAAGAAGAAGCAGCCTATGATGTAAACAGCAGCGAACCAGCGGTAGTCGGCAGTGATGTTGCCCAGCGTTTTAGCCATTCGGATGGGCAGGCGAGTGATTGGAATGGGATACCATATGAGGATACCCGTGATGTTGAACAGCAAGTGGACCAGAGCAATCTGGAGTTGGACACAGAAACAGTGATTGTAGTTTTGAAATATTTAATTAGTTTTAGTTCTTTTTTTCAATTAGGCATTTGATTTCAGTTTCTTTTTAGTTTGTATTACGATTGAATAAGGCGTTTTGGTCTCCGTTTTAGGTATTCACTAGATTTACTAAAAATTGTATTTAGTTTTTCAGGAATTATGAGGAAAGCCTTGATTTATAGAAGCTGGAAATGCAGGGTGAAAGAATGCATGACATCAGATTGTGTCTGGTGGAAAAAACAAAATGAAAAAAAGTTGTTTTCACACAGTTCTATTTTGTTTTAAGTTTTAGTGAGTTTTGTATTGTATTTTTGTCTCAATTTGAGTTGACCCTGCACAGAAAGTTAACTCTAAGAGTGTACAAATTCAACCAAACCAAAAAAACACAGACAATTGGTAAATCTGCAAGCGTGTGTGTGTGTGTGTGTGTGTGTGTGTGTGTGTGTGTGTGTGTGTGTGTGTGTGTGTGTGTGTGTGTGTGTGTGTGTGTGTGTGTGTGTGTGTGTGTGTGTGCGCGTGTGTGTATATAACTGACCTGTAAAGCATTAGCAAGCTTCTCTGCAGGACTAGCCATGGCTGCCAGGAGAGCTGTGGTGGTTGTGCCAATGTTTGACCCCAGTGACAACGGATATGCTCTCTGTATGCTGATGACACCAAGACCTATACGCAAAGAGAGGAAGTAAAGGGGAATTTTAGAGTTTTTAAACCTGTGCCCTATTTTTTGATAATTTCGACCACAAACAAAGGGTGGTTGCAAAACGTTTTGGAATTGGTCCGATCTGTTTGCCGCTTGTTGTGAAACGCCCGGATTGCTGGTAATTCAAATTATGCCGTTTGTTTGTTTGTTTTGTTTTCCAAATACAGGCTTATATTCTTATATCTGAAGAAGAAGAAAATAAAACACCCTTTGTAGAATAACTACGAGCAAAAGATAAAGCTTGTACTTTATATAAGAAAAGGAGTGGCATACAAAATGGTACAATAACGATCTTTTGCCGTCATTGGCATTCATTAATTTGCTCAGCATTGGCATTCATTAATTTGCTCAGAGCTAGTATTGCTTAACATCACTGAAAAACAAACAGAATCCCGGTCTTTTTCAACATCCGGTTTTAGCAAAAGCATTGTGGAACATGCAGTTTCTCGAGTTAACCCTTTGTTAGACAATACAAATAGAAATAAGTCTCAATTCAATGTCAATCAATATCAATAGACTATATTAAATGAAAAACATATTTTTAACTGTTTTAACTGTAAATAATATGCATTTAATTTTAGTCAATCATGCAAATGAATTAACGTCACAAAATTAACTATGTAACCCATTAAGGTGGTCTTCATTGGTGGTCCAAATTATCTAAAAATATCACCAGGTAAAAAAAGGAACGTGATTCCCTTTAAAGGTCACTACCGGTGGGGTGGTCTAGCATGTTTAGCCCTCTGACGTGTCTCATGGTATACTTGACATTACAGCCAAACTCTTTCCAAAGCATACTAAGCATTTCCGAAGAACATCAGTCTATTTGTACCTAGCACCTTAATTAAAAAGAAGGCTTATTGTCGGAACTAATGCAACATGCCACATCATTACATGTACATTTTCTGTCAAAGTTATGTCATCATTGCGTTTCAATGTATTTTAAAGAGGTGGTGCCATGGTTTTGCACTTTTTCTGTTTTTCGTGTGTCTATGAGGTTGATAGAACTTCATTAAGCCCCCTGGTGGTGTTTTTATGGTGTTTTATGTCTTCTCTGACTATTTTGAGTTTCTACCTGGAGGCTGAAACCTTGAGGGTCAAACGTGCCAATAGAGAAACAGCGCTTTAGTGACATAGTAAAATTATACCCTCCCCCTCATTATCATAACCCAACAGGTGTGGGCATGAGGAGGAGGAGGGACTAGGACAGGTGGGTGGTGCTAAGGTGGAGAACCAGGTATACTTAATGAACTGGAGGCATGTCCACATAAAAACATGATTTTAACAATTTCTGTACACTTTTTTGAAAAAAATCTTCCTCCTAGTATAACCATAATACCTGATGATTATGTTTTGGGGGGGGGGGATCACTGAAAATCACGGCACCCCATCTTTAAAGTGTGGATTGATTTGAAAATAAGTTGCAAATGGGAGAAAAGATGGATGGATGGATGGATGGATGGATGGATGGATGGATGGATGGATGGATGAGATGGAACGATGGACTCACCAACAAGTGGAGTGATCGCAGATGTGAAAACAGAACTGCTCTGGACAATGAAGGTCATTACAGCCCCAACTACAATTGCGATGTAACCTGTGACCCAGCCGAATGGGTACGGGAAATCTGCAAGGACGGGCGCACAGACACACACACACTGCAAATGTCAGTGATTAAATTTGTGGAAGCAATTACAGGCAAACGGTATGATTTTTTGTGTTGCTTTTGGCTCTGTGCTGTTCATAAGCCCCTGTGATAAAAATGTCATGATTCATGATTTGTGAAAATGTGCCCCTACTGCGAACTTTGGAAGGCAATCGTAATCAATTGGAATGGAATCTGAATAAACCGACTGATACATCATGATCAAATGAGAGTGTGAACTGATTTGCATGAGCTTTAACCCATTTAGACCTGAGGCCGATTCTAAAAACGCCCTCTAAATCTCTTCTAAGTTTTCTGAAAAACTTCAAATATTTATTCAAAAATTTCAAAAATGTGTGTTGCTATATACTGCACATAGCAACAAGAACCCCAAAAGGAGTTCCCGTCCTGAAAGGTATAGTTACAAATAGGGGTTCCCGCCCAACAGAATCTGAGTAGTAGCAAAAATTGTATTTTTGTGCGTGCAAAGTTTCACACTTATCGGTGCCTGAGATGAACTGTTCACAGACAGACAGACACACAGGACTGGGGCGAATAAAGTGTCAAATGATATTGTTGGTGTGTGTCAGATGCTGTGTGTGTATTGTACATGTACGTATAGTATGTGTGATTGTTTTTGCACAGCTGCCTCTGTCTGTGTGTGTGTTCTGCAAAGGCAACATGCCTTTAGTATTTATTGTTCATAAGCCTAGTTGCCTGGTGGCTGTCCGGGAACCTAGTGGTCCAAGCTTTGAGCTGACACAGTTCATGATTAGGGTGGCTTGGGTCCTAAGTGCTTTACTCACACATTGGTCGGTCTTTGTGACTAAATAAGGCAATAGATATGTGATAAACAAATAACCGCCCGGGCATAAGCTCTGGCAACGATGAATAGTTTACCCAGGTGAATCTATATACAGTGCATACACACACACACACCCACCCACAGAAACACACAAACAAACACAAACACAAACACGATCAGTTACTCACCAGTATTAAGGACCTTTTTAATGATGATAGCCACCTGTCCCCTCAGTACGGAGTTGAGAAGTCTGACGATGCAGATCAGGCAGGTGCAGAGAGCCAGCAGGGAAAGAGACAACAGAATCAGACCCACTGCCAGGTCAGATAGCTCTGTATCCACAAAGAGGTGTTTACCTGAGAATGAACAAAGAGGGGGACAGTGCACACAAAACATAAATGATCAAATGTGTATACAGACAGGGTGAAAACACTAATAGTCAACATACATGACCGGAGTCCCTCAGGGCAGGCAGAGACACACACACACACACACACACACACACACACACACACACACACACACACACACACACACACACACACACACACACACACACACACACACACACACACACACACACACACACACACACACACACACACACACACACACACACACACACACACACACACACACACACACACACACACAGCTGCTTTAAAGTGGAAAATAATACAATGACACACCCATGCATAACTTTTTTTTCAAGTCAGACAGTAGTAATTAAGTTTGATCATTCTTTTAATATTCTTGTGATCCCTGTATGTGGCATTGTGGTATGGAAATGTTTACATGTATGTGATTCATGGGAAGAAAGTGTGTTCACCGTACATTTTTCGACATTAAAGGTATCAGAAATATTCTTCAGTGTGTAGGTGAGGTTGCCATCGAACCAGCACCATTCTGGAGAGGTGCAGTTGTCTTCACTAGGAACTGTGACATTCAACACGGTCTGAAATACACACACACACACACGCACGCACGCACGCACACGCACACGCACGCACTATTATATATAGTTTTGCAATTTAAAGCCATTTAAAATAACATTCAGTGATTTCACAATTTCTACAGGTTTACCGCAGCATCACTTCTTACTGTGTTGGTGAAGGTTTTGCACCAGATCTTGATGAGACTCTTATTCTTGGATTCAGGATCTCCTGTGGCAATGTCACCAATGACAGATTTATCCAACTGGAGAGAGAGAGAGAGAGAGAGAGAGAGAGAGAGAGAGAGGCTATCATACAAAGATAACAATGTTGTGAAGCTCTTGTGAAAGTTCAACAAGTAAGATCTTTTCTCACAGTCTCCCTCTTTCATTCTTTCATCAGTAATGTCTATTACCTCACTTCAGTTTTCCCTCACTCTGAAAGCCTTTCACTCACACATTATTATGCATGAGCATACCTAACCAATCAGATTATCTCAATTTGCTGTTGGCCAATCAGGTAATGGTCTCCATGCTTCTGAATCTGTCATTCTGTCTTTCAGACTAAAGCCCAGTACATGGTCATATATCTACAATTTGAAAATTTTAAAAGCGAATGCCTCCCTGTAAACAATCTGGCCTTACAGATCGGAGACGATGACCTACCCTTTCGTAGCTAAGTCTGGTATTAAATATCTGGGGATCAATATCTGTCGGACTTTTGCTGGTCTATATGAAAGTAACTCTCTGCCTGTATGCAGCAACCTCAAAAAGGATCTTCAGAGGTGTTTTTTTTTGTCTTTGGCTGGTAGAATTAACTGTATTAAAGGAATAGTTCACCCAAGAAATGTCTTATTTTCCATCAATTACACACCCCATGAAGCCTTGAATTCATGGAGACTTTTTAGTTTTTGTCGCATTTCTGAGCCAATAATTTGATGACTCTGTTTGAGTCTCCTTTGTGTCTCCTACCGGATACATTAGCCAATAGCCGGTAGGAGAAGGTAATCAAATGATTGGCTTAGGAATGCAACAAAAACTAAAGAATCACCATGAATTCAAGCCTTTATGGGTTGTGTAATAGATAGAAAATAAGTAATTTTTTGGGTGAACTATTTCTTTAAGATGAATGTCCTACCCAGGTTTTTATACCTGTTTCAGTGTCTTCCGGTGTTCCTGCCCAAGTCCTTCTTCAAATCAGTTGATAAACCATAACATCCTTTTTATGGTGTGGCAAAAAAAAACAGAATCCGTAAGGAACTTCTTCAAAGGTCAAGAGTTTGTGACGTACTTCCACTTCCTAACCTGTTATTTTATTACTGGCCCCCAAATATACAAAAAATGATACATTGGATCCGTTCTTCAGATGCAGATTGGTGTCAATCTGAGGCTAACTCATGTATTGCAACATCCCTCGCTGCTCTGGTTACAGCCAAGCTACCCCACAGATATAGAAACCTAGATACCTCATTGGCCTCTGCAGTTCATTGGAGCGACGTGCTTGGTATGGTGGCCGCCATATTTCCGGGGGGCACGGGCACTGGCCAATCACAGCGCGTTGACTACTGGCCAATCACAGCGCGTCTTTTCCAGAACTTGTCAGAATCTAGTTGTCCCGCCCCCACCTGCCTCTCATTGGCCTACTGAACGCCCCCTTCTGTGACATACGCGGAAATTTCCAGCTGCCCCCCAGAAGCGGAAGTGCGTCCGCCATACACACGCTTTAGAGCCAGAGGAGGCGTCTACCTTTATATGTCTATGAGCGACCCCTCTCTCCCAAACAATTCACTTCAGACCTCGTTATATCTACTCTGGGCCCAATTCCATCAGCATTTTAATTTTAGTGGCTTCTCCTTAGAAGGCCCCATATGCAACAATCATTTATTTCTCCCTGCTAAACTGGATGCCAGCTTTGTTTACTGGCAATTTGTGGCAAAGATCAGGCCTGGACAAATTCACTGACCTTTTCATAGACCTTTTTCTTTCGCCACTTTCAAAGACCTTTCATTCAAATTCAACCTCCCCGTTCACATCTATTTCGGTACTTTCAAATCAGACACTTTGTTCAAACTCAAAGCCGAACCTTTCTTAATTTAGAATCAGACTTGAAATTTGATATTTTGTTACAGACCTCTGCTCGACTTCAAGGTCTCATATCAAACATTTACAGTTCTATTTCTTCATGTAATGACTCTTCACTCAGCAAGATTAAGGAACTTGGTGTAGATACCGGAGGACACTTGGGACCGGGCTATGAGTGCAGTGAATGGGATTACTTCCTGTGCCCGTCTCAATCTGATACAATTTAAAGTTCTACACCGTGCCCATTTTAGCAAGGCTAGATTAAGCAGAATCTTTCCTGACTTGGATGGGAGCTGTGAGAGATGTCAACAAGACTCAGCCAACTTGACTCAAATGTTCTGGTCCTGCCCCAGTTTAATTGACAGTCGTGTTTAAAACTCTCTCAGATGCCTTTGAGGTGAATATTCAACCTAGCTTTGAAGTCGCTATTTTTGGGGTGTCCGGTGACACGAACGCTATTATCTTTGCGCCCTTGTTAGCCCGTAGGAGAATTTTCTAAAAATCTACAAATTGATGTCCAAACTTCTGATGGCCGGTCTCAGAACCTTTATTCGGAACCGACTCTCCGAACTGTAGTTCGGAAAGCCTGTCCAAACCGGAAGATTTTCCTATGTCGGAAGGAGCATGCCTTAAGTGTTGTGCAACCCTCCTTCTACCCAATCAAGTCTCTTGTCCTCCGAGTTCAGATAGATATCATCTATCTGCATAGTGTCTTCATCACCAGCATTTGGACTCCAGGTGGGGTTGTCTAGGGGATGTCATCCTATGAAATGCTTTAATGGAGTCTAATCGCCAAGACTCTCTCTTCTTGTATGTGAATGATATTTGTTATTCTTTTCAACGTGTTCGCTCCTTATTGAGCTGCCATTACACTGATTTATAGCCATTTACATTCACTGCACCCGTCGACCCAACACTTTCACAACATTAACACCGCACCGTGACGCTTCATGGCTCACATTTCATTCTAGTTAGCCTACTTTCACCCCCAGGATCTAATGGAGCTTTCCCTCCAGCTATTGAGTTACAGTACAACTTGTACTTTAGTTATTAGGTTGCTGTTAACTTCACTCTCTACATTCATCTGAACAACATAACTCTAATACGATAACCACCTATCCAGCTAGCCTAGAAATGAAACCACTTTGAGATACTAGTGATGTTGCAACGAAAGGATGCTTGACCCTGTTGGCTCATATAAGCCTGCACTCAGTGCACTGTGAAATGGTAATGACCTCCTTAATTAAGCCTGATTTATAGTTATACGACGTTGTCGCTCATTAAACCTAGCCAATCTACCAGCTCACAATGTGTCACAGAGGATCAATTCAACATTACTCTGTGATGATAAGAGGATCTGATTATATAATATTATCATGTGTTAATAGGGCATCGCAGTTCCCGCCCACTTCCTGGTTCCACTTCAAAATACTCAATGCATTTTTCCCATTGACATTTCCAAAAATATTTATATCAATTAATTTAAGCCTAGAATCAAGCCATCCAGGGTCCTGGTGAATCATGACCATAAAACATTTTTTTCTGTGATTTTTTTTATTTTATAAATACCCTTTGTTTTGCCGTTTTCAAAATGTTTTTTTCACAGAATCAAACGTTTTATGGTCATGATTCACCAGGACCCTGGATGGCTTGATTCTAGCCTTAAAATAATTGATATCAATATTTTTGGAAATGTCAATGGGAAAAATGCATTGAGTATTTTGCAGTGGAACCCGGAAGTGGCCGCAACTGCGATGCCCTATAGAGTTTTAAGCCTCGGTAATGGATCATTATGGTGACTCATATGACTTCCTTTTTCAGATTTTGGCAATGGGGTTTGTAACAATGATAGCAATGTTATGCTAATGACTTGCTACTATTTCAACTACAAGAACTAGCTGAACGCTGTGTCCTGCTGTGAAAGGTATTTCTTGGGTTCTGGATTTGTTTTCATATTCGATATTCATACGCTACGTTCCGGTTTCAGATAAAGTTCTCAGAACCTAATTTGCTCAGGAGGTGCCTCTAACCCTGAGTTCTTGGAACTTAGATCTTACTTTTAAAATGTTTTTTTTTTTCTTCAAATTTGTACAAATACCTCCCCCTTCAGATGTGGTTCTGGTTATAATAGAAATGTAAACAAAAAAACATCAAAGACCTTAACAATTTCTGGAAAGTTTGAGGTTATGGAAGATTCTGGTTTACCCTTCGTAGTCGAAAAGAGCCATAAGATGACCTCTGTGAAAGGACTCCATCTGTAATGGCTGTGATAATGATCATCCCTACCTCTATGATGGCATTCGTGAGGGGGTCAGTGATGACATTGAGCAGTTGTGGGGCTTCTTCACTCTGTATCTGGAAGGAGTCAATGATGAGCTTGGTGACGCGGTACAAATACCCAGACGCCACCTCCAGTGGCAGCAGTATCAGCACTGAGAGCCAGTTGAAGAAATCATGCACTGTGGCCCCTGCAAACGCCCTGCATGGGAAGAGTGAACAGCATGAGTGCTTGGTTTTATTGTTGTTGTTTTAGTGCTATACAAATAAAGATGATGATGATTATCGTTATTGTATGATACTAACAAAAAGTAGTCGATTAGTTGACCAGTTGTGGAGATATATAATATTTCTTTTATCTGATAACAATGATCAATTCTCAGCAAAAACATCTTAGATACAACCAGAAAAAGCGTTGAATAATGTAGGCGGGACAAACCTGGGGGTATGTGCTGTGCCATTGAAAGAGTCAAGTCTGCTGTTTGAGAGCGCCACATGATGGCACAACGTCATTTACGACTACTATGATTGTTATTACCAAAGGATGTATAAAGAGAACCAATTATCCAACATGAGTGCCCGCAGCTGCATATCTGTAGATATTGCCACTGCTTTCTTAAAAAAAGTTTCCCCGTCTAGTTCGACTACTGCCACAATATCGAATAGTAGTTGTAGTCCATTAGTCGACTAGTTGAAACCCCTATAGAGGATATGCGCATGCTTAAAGTGAATGGCACATCGAGTGGCAAATCGAGTGGCAAAGAAACATGCAAAATGAGTTTAACATTGTTTAATGCAATCAGATATGACTTTTCTGTTTGGATGCATGGGCTGTC
Source organism: Gymnoscopelus microlampas (assembly GCF_963454915.1). Lineage (NCBI taxonomy): Eukaryota > Metazoa > Chordata > Actinopteri > Myctophiformes > Myctophidae > Gymnoscopelus > Gymnoscopelus microlampas. The sequence goes on from NC_139939.1 coordinate 23,296,374, forward strand.
AAGGCCAGAAAGTATTTTTTTGACACTCAGTAGGCATTCCTGCATAACTTCCGGGTTTGATGATGATGTCACACGCATATCCTCTATAGTACATGTGTATGTCGGTTTTTGGAGTCAAATCCTATATGCGTAAAAGAACACAGAATTTTACTGTGTACAATGCATAGCTTTTTTCATTTCAAATTTTCTATCTCTTCTTCTGACTGACTTTTGAATTTTGCTTGAGAAAGTGAGAGAGAGGAACTCGACGTGCCTATGAAGGTGACATCCTTGCATTTAACAAGACTTATTACCTGCGGAACTGATTGCGTTCGCCAGCCTGTGTCATGGCAACTAGGGTGTTGGTGACGGAAGTTCCGATGTTGGTGCCCATGATGATAGGAACAGCCAGCTGGACTGTCAGCACTGTCAAAGAACACAGATCTCCATTATTTCAACTCCCCCCATCTACTTATCATCACCACTACAGTACTGTGACAGTAACGTAGTACTAGTACATACTTGACTACTGTACTTAAGTAAATCTTTCGAGTATCTGTCGTTTACTTGAGTATTTGTTTTTTGGAAATGTATCTTTTACATTTCAAAGACAAATATGGTACTTTTGAAGTCAGCTGTTACATTGACTGTACATGTGCACTTCTTTTCACCTTTAAAATCTGAGCAAACTTTACCTAAAAAAATAGATATTATAATAAAAAATACTGCAGTTTCTTGTTCGAAAGCTTTGCTTGGTTGTGAATTAACAGCTTAAACCATTTATACTTATTAAACTAATACTGATTTGACCAGGGTCCCCCAGGGCAGCTTTTCCCCCATTCTCCAAATCTCTTTGCCGAAAATAGACGATCTACAAGCTCACAGCCGAACTTTCGGCAAATGTTCCCCTCAGAATAAGGATGCTAGGGTTTAAGTGGTTAATGCAACCGTTATTGAGTTTGTCTAGCTGAAAGCAGTGTTATTTGGAACCGGGATTGTTTTACTTCATGTTTGTACTTTCTCCACCAGTAAGTACCATCAAATGTATATGTGTAACACCCAGCAATGGGAAACCAAACACTACTTGGCCAAGGGAGATATTAAGCTTATGCGCTTGCAGGGCTACTTTCGTTACATTAACCTCCCGTTGACCTCCCCCCACTGGGAAACACGATCCGTGTCCCAGCACCAATGTAACACCCAGGATTGTAACTGTAATTGGGAAGCCAAACATCCGCCAGTCAGCCAAAGGGGAATCCCCCCATGGCTAGGAGATAAAAGGCTTATGAGCTGGCAGGGCTACTCCGTTACACAGACCTGTGTGCGTGCGTGCGTGCGTGCGTGCGGCCTGAAACTCACGTCCAGATGACACCATGCTGACAACAATGGAGGAAGATGTGGAGGAACTCTGCACCAGCAAGGTGACAAGAACTCCAATCACCAGACCAGCCAGAGGGTTGGCCAGCACCTTGTTGTCCTGAAAGATGTCCCCCGCTACTTTACCTGGCCAGCGGAAAAACAGGAACACTTATTGCCGCTGTCAAGTGGAAACCTTGGAGATGTCCAAAACACTTACTTCTCAGGAAATGGAATAGTTTCAATGGATCCCAGTTATTAGTCATAAGCTCTTAAAACCCACATACAGGTACTCACTTAAACAGCTTACAGCATAAAGACAGTAAAACTTTATACATGATTAAAAAAAGTGTCATTTTTGTTTTATTAGTGAGAGTAAACACTCCACTTCTGTCACAAGTAGACAGTATAGCTGCAGTTTATGACCACAGTAAAACTTTTTGTGTGTGTGTGTGTGTGTGTGTGTGTGTGTGTGTGTGTGTGTGTGTGTGTGTGTGTGTGTGTGTGTGTGTGTGTGTGCGTGCATGCGTGCTACACCACCCACCTCCACATGTATGTGTGTTAAAATGTGTGTAGACCCTACATTATCTGTGCGCATGTGTGTTGGTATATCACATTCCTCTAGCACTTAATTCTGTGTGCAAGCGTGCATGTGGTGTGTGTGTTTACCTCCAACGAGCTGGAAACCAGAGCTGAGGATGGTTAAAGAACAAATGAACAAGTAGAGGAACCCCAGCAGAAGTACTGCTTTGACAATCCCCACCACCACCTTCTTCGCCTTGCCCTTAGCATCCACCTCTGAGAGACAGACAGAGGAGGGGACACTGTCACTGTCAAGCCCGATTCGACGATATCTAGTCTCATATTGCAATACCTATTGATATATTGCTAGTTTGTCAGTGAAATAGAATGGAACAGCTCTGTGTGTGTGTGTGTGTGTGTGTGTGTGTGTGTGTGTGTGTGTGTGTGTGTGTGTGTGTGTGTGTGTGTGTGTGTGTGCGTGCGTGCGTGCGCGAGAGAGAGAGAGAGATTAAAATGCCAGACATCATGCATAAATGGCTTTGCAGCATCTCTGACTCTTCCTACTAGACCTCAAAAACATTCTCCAGGAAGATCTGCTACTGTATACTATATACTCTATGATGTATATATTCAACTGCTGTCTCTGTCTAGCTATAGTGCTACTGTGGAACTGATAACTGTAATTTATGGCCATCTAATCTACTCTAAATGATCTTGACCTATAGTTTTACTCATTGTCCCTCACACGTAAATAATGCTCCAGGATTTTTGCCAGCTAAGAAGAAATCCCCCAGGTGCCATTATTAACTGTGAAGATAACTATATTAGTACACTGATAACACAATTGTGTTTTACCCAGATAACAGTGCTAATTACATTTTGTGTAGTGCTAATACACTACACAAAAAGAAAAGTTTGAGGTTTTGAGGTTTTACGTGAAAATGTGTTGGAGGTACACAGTGAAATCCTCAGTGGTAATTTATCCATTTGAAACTCTGAGAATGTACTGTACGCATACTGTATAACCAAACTGACCCATAAATGAACACTCAGGATTTTATTTTTGTTTGCAAATGTTTCTTTAAGCCATTTAACCACTTAAGCCCTATATACTGTACGAACATTATGTAATGTTACCTATGGACATTACAAGTGTGTACCTGCCCACGACACCCCCTGTCCTAGATTCAGTTCTGGGAGATCCCAGGGGTCGTCGATCACTGCCTCGGCCTCAAACAGAGCCACTGTGGAATGGGCTGCCGCCATAGGAGCAGCCGGTTCTTTGATTCCTAAGAAAGACAAAGCATTCCGTTTTATTCCTGAACTGTAACCGTATGGCATCTTAGACACATGAATATGCATGCATACTATTTTGAATCTAATTCCTAATTTAGTCATTATGCCAATTAAGCCTCCCCCCACATTTCTATGTTGCCACTGCTGTTGTATTATACTGGCTCACCTGCCAGCAAGGAGCCCTCACTGGGAGGACGTAACACCTCCATTCTACTCCTGTTAAACATTCACAGCTGACAGGTGCTGCCCCAGCCCGTTAGGAGTACATACAGTATGCAATGACAAATACCACCCTGCCCACCCGGCTTCCCACCCCTGAACACAGGCCAATTGTGTTCCCATAGGCCGAATGCACCATGTTGGATTCGAACCCCCAGACTCCGCGGTAGTGCACAGGTACTTGACTCCTGTGCCACCCGAGCCCCACCAGGTGCAATTTCACTTGATAATATCAAAGTGGATCTGAAAAGTGTAAGTGCAAAGTGTAACTACAATATCACACAGATACACTTGACACCTCTGCTTCTCACACAATAAAATGTACCATTGCATTCATTTTCCTGTCTTGCGTTTGGGTCTTCCTCAAGTTCAGGCTCAGGAGCCATTGTCTAAGAAAAAAAGAAGACAAACATTTATAGACTGCATTAAAATAAACACAATAATGAATTTCTTGCTCTTTAACATTTCAAACAGTTAATCATTAAGTGAATGTGTGTAATGAAATCATTCCAAGCAACCTCATTTGAAATAGATCTGTTTGTTTTAAATGTTATACTTGTTACTTCCTGGCACTAACACGCATGAGCAACCAACAAAAATGTACAAAGAGATGTCCAGCGCGCTTCAGCCAGTTGAAGGTAGAAGAGCTCGTCGGTGCTCAACAGGGACAACTTGAATCGGAGAGAATAATACCTGGGCACTTCTCAGGAGAGACTATACCCAAATAAAATACTGGAGCACTCGACTGGTCCGCACGTATTTATTATTTTGCAGGGGTGACTGACGTTTCGACTTGCGTCTTCCTTAGAGTCAAACAGGTTAAACCAATCCAATGAATGAATGCAGTCAGCTAATTCATAAATGTAGAAACACATACACTCTCTCTTACTCACTCTCACGTGCACACACTCACTCTCACTCACATGCCAGGGTATTGATCTTGCTCCACAACCACATGGCTGCTCTGTGGTAAATTTCCATTCTCACAATACCACACTAGGGAAAACCTCAATCTATCTCAATATGGACCAAATCATTTATTTCACTTTACAATACTATTATTAGTATTATAACTCAGTAATTTGATTAAGTATTCATGAATTAATGTTTATTTCTAAATATAAATCCAGTTCGTGAAAAGGGGTAAAGAGCCTAATGATCTGTATTGATTTCAGTTCAGTTATATTACAGTAGGAATCATTATAGTGTATTATCTGTACTTCCTATATTATATACGCTATACAAAATTATATATTACATAACTTATTATATACCACTAAAATATCACATTGATTATTACAGATTTCTGAGCTAAAAGATTATAGTTCTTTTTTTAAATCACCATGTTGTATAACAAATGCTGTCTAGCTTACTCTTGTTGGCTGTGGTTCAATACCAAGCGTGTGCCTGTGTTCAGCGCTAAAGCACACACAATCTGAGCACTGCAAATCTTATCTGCAAAAAAATCCATTTCAAAACACCTTCAAAATGTATCTACTTATTATATTTAAGTTTATCCTTAAATATACCCCTCACATATATGCCTTTAAAAATACAACCATAACCACTTAAGTTCACTATACTAATACTAATACTTAGTTGATCAGGGTCAGCTGTGTACCTTTTCTCACTCTACACCAAATCTCTTTGCTGAAAATAGCATTTTTTTTGTGAATGTTCCTCCCAGAATAGAGATGCTATAGGGTTCAAGTGGATTGAAAGAGAGGCTGAAAAACAGCCAAAACCTCACCAAAACCAACTAGGCTCAGGCTGGGTGCTGGACCAAAAACAGTAAAAGTAAGGTTCAAGTGGATAACACACCATGACCATATACCAACAAGCGGACCTTCGAGGTTTCTTGTTTCATTGAATCAATCCCAAACATTAAAGAATATGAAAACGAGATGAGAAGCCACTGTACAATATTAAACCTTTAATGCCTTCAAATGTGCATCCTTTTGCAGTGATTTGTAAGTTAAGCCTGATTTATACTTCATTACGATGGTGTCGCACTGCGAAATTGCCAATCTACATAAGGACATGACACATCACAATGTAAATAATAATTTGAATGTTTTCTTCTACAATGACATGCCCAACATAAGGACACCAGGTTGAAAGTGGTTGTTTAACAAACATAAAGGTTACTTGACAACTCCTTTTGACAGCGGTCATTTGCGCTAAAAAAAACAGAACAAACTGCAAGTTATCGTCAAAGTGGGCAGCAGAATTGTAGGCACAACCTTTAATGACCTTTCTCACAAGACCAGGACACTATAGAAGGCTCAGTCAATTCTGGTTGATCTTAGCCACCCTATGTCTAATGACTTTAAGTTGCTGTCTGAAGATGCAGGAGCAATAACCTGAACAACTCATTTGTCCCTGCTGCCATTGACTTCTTAAATAATTCAATGTGATTTTCGTGTCTATTTATTACTGTCTGTCTGTTGGTTATGTGGTTACTGCTGTGTGGTTGCTGCACTACAAATTGCCCGTTGTCGATAATAAAGATAACCATGAACCTTGAACCAATAATAACTAACAAGAACATTACAAAGTCTTAAGACTACCGCTGCTGGATAATGGAAACATAACATCAACAATTCTATTCATATTTTTAGGTATAGGTTTTAATAGGTTTTGAGTGCCACAGGATCATCTAACTTATTCAGCACATACGTCCATACTGAAAATGACCATAAACTTTGATGAACGATTTGAACAGAAAAGAAAAACTGACATTTTGAGTTGACAGTACCAATATGTTAATGAAGTTAGATGAAGCCAAGTTTGTCCTTGAATAAGTTAAATGACGCTAGGTTTGTCCTTACCTGTGGTAGGTGTAGTGTATCCGTGGTCTGTGTTGTGTTCACAGGTAACTCCAGGGAGCCCACCTGTGTCTCAGGTCTAGAAATCACACCTTCGGTCCAGGGGAGTGGAGGGCTGAGGAGGAGGGGGCCAGGGGCTTGATGATGTCCAAGGGTGTGTATCCGTCAAGTCGCCTGGTACATCATGTTGCCACGTGGTGTGAGGGCAAACCCTTCAAACCTGATACCCGTCTTATCTTGCAGAAGCAATCTTTCCACCAAGTGTGTTGCAATCAAGACTTAGGTGCTACCTCACCAATGTTTCACAGCCTACACTTTCACTTGTCTGCTGTTGGTCAGTTTTTTCCTTATTCTGCCCAGAAGCGCAAATAAGGGTGACAACGTGTCATTGTAGCTGTTGTGAGCAAGGAGTGCCCCCTAGGTTATTACGTCTATAGGTAGCCTTTTCTTCACACATCTGTAAATCAGGCAATTTGTCGGCCCTTCCATCATCTCTGGTCAAAGATCCTGCAGAAAAGTTCTACATCAACTATAACCTACACATTCAATGTGATGCCTCAGTCTTGTACATCCATCCAACTCGCAGCCCTGGTCGCACTAGCTTCATGGTGGATGGATTTCTGTGATTTATAGCAGCACAGCATTAACATGGAGAATTCCCCCTCTGGCCAAGGTCCCCCCACACATCAACAGGCAGGGGGAGAGGATGTACTGTGTGTATCTATCAGTACCTAAATTGAGTTTTAATGTCATTGTGTGTGTGTGTGTGTGTGTGTGTGTGTGTGTGTGTGTGTGTGTCGGGAGCCCATGTGTAGGCCTACGTGCATATGGGAGTGCCCTATTTCTCTCACGGAGGGTGGTCTTGTGCAGACATTCATTGATTCCTAAACACAGTTACCAGTTTCTCAATAAATATCACTGGCAAAACTCAGAACCTATTAAATTATAATAATAACAATTGAGAGATCATAGACACACACAGTTCATAATAATGCTTCAAAGGACCTGACAATGAAACCACAAATGAGCAAACCAAGAGACTCCAGCATCCTCTAGTCTAGTCTACGCAGCAACCTCATCACCCTGCCTATATCTTACTTTAAAATACACAAATGTCTCTCTCTCCCTCTCTCCCTCGCGCCCGCCCGCCCGCTCGCACACACTCATTTTGTTGCAATGACCTGACCTCTCTTGCTCGTACAAGAGTCATGTGGCCAGTGAGAGAGAATACATGGTAAATAGAGCAAGAAAGGAACAATACATTAATTACTACTATTTTAAGACCATCAATACATGCAGGACTATTGATCTCTCTCTCTCTCTCTCTCTCTCTCTCTCTCTGCTCTGACTAAATGGGAGACTGGGAAACTTTTTCTTTCTTTCTTTTTTTCTTTTACCTTAAAAGTCAATTTGAGCTGTGGTTATGGTACAACAGTGTGCCAGTGCAATAGCATCCCCTACCTTCCTTGTGACAACATTACAATTTAAACTCATTCAGAATTTCAAGGGAAGGCTTTGTCAGAGATGACAAATTCAAATTACCCACACCTACATTCTAATATATGCAACACAAGACGACACAGTAAAATCCTCAGTGATAATTTCTCCATTTGTAACTATGAGAGTACAAATGGAGCCAAACAGAAACTTGGCTCCATTTTTTTACTCTCGCTCTCCGAGTTAAATTAACACTGAGGATTTTACAGTGAAGGGTTTTGGCGTTTATGTAAAAGGAAACCATCAGGTGGATGATACCTCTCTGATAGCCTCTGGATAGCCAGGGCTATCAGGTTGTCTGGTTAAGATAACCTCTGACTGTCTGGTATAGATTATTGTGTGACTATTGGACAAAATGTTACTTGATAATAATACAACATATTATATATCGCTGTTGTCGGGTAGAAACCTCTTAATATTTTAACTTTTTGTGTTTTCATTGTAAATTAACGGCCAACTTGATCATAATACATACATCAAAAGTAGCAGATCTGCAAGCTCAAAGCTGACCTTGTAGATCTGCTACTTTTGATGTTTGATGAATTTGACAAAGCACATTTTTGGCACAAGTATCAGTATACCATTATGAAAACCATGAACATGAAAAAATATCATCCATTTTGGGGGCAGTCCAGAGCTCAAGTTCCCTTCCTTTGGTTATACTGTATGTTTACCTTGTCTGCCAGAAGTCACAACAACACCCAACAAACATTGACCTGCTTTGACCACAAACCAGTCCTCTTCTCTTACTGGCCTATCTACCTACCTCCTATGGGTCCTGAGCTCTCCTGGTCACCATAGTAATTATCTCCACCTCTTATCAGCCAGGGTAGAAGTGTTCTATCAGAATTAGGACGCCGGGGAGGAGGAAGTGGATGTTGTTGAGGAAAACCGGTGTCACCATGTCCAAGATGCAACAGGTACTCCACCAGGGCGGGGATCACAAAGGCAATGAGGGAGAAACTGTAGAGAGAGAAACGACTGCTGCCTTAGCTTAAAAATACTTTAACAAGGAGAGGTGCTCAATGCAAGGTGTGGTTCTTATGTATAACTTATGTTCAAGGTGTTCACAATTGTTACATCTTGTGTACATAAGAGTACAAATTATTTTGTTCTGGTTCCTCACGACATTATAGCAGCATCAATAATAACAATAATAGTAAACATAGGCCTACAGTAGAAAAGTTAGAAGGCCAGTAGTGTGTCTCTGTCATACCTCAAGGAGGCTGCTATGTAGAGTATACGGGGAAAAAAAGATAAGAAAAACTAAAGTAAGTTAAAGGGTACAAAGTCAATGAGGAGCCCAGTACGATGCAGCGATGTTGGCGCCATGTTGGTCACAACCACTTTGCTTACTTTAAGGTCTTGCTCTGTCGAGTGAGCCCAGGTTTTTGAAGTCATTGACTTCTTTCAGTGCCGTGCCTTATACTGTTGTTAGAGGTAGATGGTCCAGGAGGATGTTGTTCGTATTAACCTTGGTTTTCTTGGCATTTATCCGAAGACCAACCATGGCGCATTCTGTCTCCACTCTGTTCTAGAGTTCCTGTGCCTGGCTGGCTGAGTTCCTGCTCCCGTCCACTGGTGGCCTGGCTAAGTGCATAATGAAGACAAAGGGGGCAAAGGTTTCCCTTTGCAACACCCTGGCCCTGGCAGGATGACAAACACCTCGCTGTTGCTGCCCAGGGTCACCACCTTGGCTCTTGTACTCGTGTGTGGCCCAGAGTAGGTTGGGAATTTAGTGCTGTATGCATAATGGACCTCAAAGAGTCTAGGACACACACCACAGAGTTATAGTGGACACAGTGTGATGTGTGGACAGATCAAATTGGAACCCGGGGCAATGATCATCCTATATGCTGACCACTTCTTGTGGAGCAGAATAGCCTATGTTCCTGACCAGCACCTCAAAATAAACAGAATGAAGCGAATGAACAAGATGAGTGAGAATTCAAATGAGAGATATGGGATGTGTCTGGTATTGTTGTTGGTTTGAGTTTGCAGGTGTGCGTGTTTCTAGCATGTGCATAAATGTACAGAGGTGGACGAAGTTCTCGGCCCCTGTACTTGAGTAAGAGTACAGATACTCCTGGTCAAATTTACTCCACTACAAGTAAAAGTAGCTCAGTCAAAATATTACTCAAGTTAGAGTAAAAAAGTCATTGCTTTTAAATATACTTAAGTATTCAAAAGTACATGCTTTGATAAATAATTGAAGTAAAAGTAGAAGTACATTTCTTAATTTTTAAATCAATTTATTGCTGTAATGTTTTCACAATGAATTTCACTGCGTGCACTGATGTGCTAGATTGTAGAACCACTACGTTATACAAAGCTTGCAGAAACACCTATAAAAACATAGTAAATACTGAGGAACCAGAACTAAATAATTTTACTCCTATACACCCATACAAGCTGTAACAAAGAGGAGAGCGGAGGGGGAAGCCAGAAACACGGCTAGTGTGAGAGCAGAAGTGTGGCCAATTGCATTTTAGGGAAGAAAAAAAAAAACAGCCAACCTTAAAGCCAAACCGCACCATGCAACTAGTCGCAACTCCTTGCAACAAAACCATTTTAAGGTCAACCAAACAATGCAACTCCTTGCAACTGCCATTGGGGATAATGGTTGCAAGTAGTTGCAAATAGTTTCATGTTGCAAGTAGTTGCAAATAGTTGCATGTTGCAAGTAGTTGCAATAGTTGCATGTTGCAAGGAGTTGCATGGCGAAACATTGTACTCAGTACTTTACAGCATCCTAGAAATGTACTTGAGTAAAAGTAAAATATTTGTCTTGGAAATGAACTCAAGTAAGAGTAATACGTATAACAAAAATCTAATACTCAAGTAAAGTACAGATCCTCAGAATCTGTACTTAAGTACAGTACTCAAGTACATTTACTCCGTTACTGTCCACCGCTGTAAATGTACTGAGAGATTGATAGATACTGGTATGCTCTGACATGGTAAAGTTTTCTTTAACAGGCAAATCTAATCTTAAAACTGCAAGCCATAACTTTTCTGTCCTACGCAGGACCGGGTCGAACCCAGGTATCTCGCATGAGACCAAACACCACTCAGCCAATTCCTGCTTGGCCAGGGGATACAGTATTAAGTATACTGCACTTGAGCTTAAGGCAGTACAACTTGTGAACTAGTAGGTGGCCTACCCGACACCCGCGTCTTTTCTCAATGGAAGCATATGGGAGACCAGACCACATCAATACGATATAGATATATCTAGATATATCTAGAGAGAGAGAGAGAGAGAGAGAGAGAGAGAAATTAAAATGTGTAATTAAGGTAAGGTAAGTGATTTTCTTTGGTTAAAATAAGTGTTAAATAGTTCTATATTCTGATAGTACTCATTGCTATAGAGTGTTTGTTCAGTAAAAGGAGTCTCCATGTCTCTCCAGCTCTTTATAAAACAGAAAATGCATTTTCGTTTCAGTTTCATTTCCAATTTTATCCAATAAGGATAGAGAACTCAATCAGGATATAGATTAAACAAGTGAAATTGGAAGTGATGACACTAAGAAATGAGCAGGCAAAATTAGAACTGGAACACTATAAAAATGAAGCTTAAAAATGTGTTCTTTCTCCTGATTGGCTGAGATTTTGACACCTACCAGAAAATGTATTTTCTGTTTATTAAAGAGCTGGGGAGACGGGGAGACTCCTGTTACTGAACAAACACCCTATAGCAATGATTACTATCAGAATATAGTGCTTTAACCTTTAAAAAAAATATTTTTTGTTTTAACCCACAAATATCACTTACCCTACCTTTAAGATTCTTCGTGTTATGCAAATGGATATGTATCTGATTCTGGTTCTAGTATTAATGAATCCCTTGCTGATACAACAACAAGAGCTCAAGCTCCTATCCTGGTTTGAAATCTCCACCTTCCTTGGCCTTAAAGAACCCCAAAAGGCAACTGAATAATCACTTCCGGGACCAATGTTCGATTCCAAAATAAAAGTTCCACTTCAATAGATTATGTGCTTTATAGCGCTGACAGACAAGGGCATTTGAGAAATGCACTAATACAAATCATTAAATCAATTATCCTAACAATGATGTACATTCAGTAAAAAAAAAAATCCCAAACTTTGTTCTTGTTTTGTTTTTTATCAAGCAAACTTTCTCGCTCTGCCATTTAGCTTCCGGGTCATGTCAATCTGTGGTGTAATGTGGTGACATTGTGCCTGCATCTATGAAGTCAAACCTATTATCTGCGTGCACTTTGATCATTCACATGCTTTGAAAAGTGACATTTGTCAACGACATTGTTTCCAACATGTCATCAGTGGGTCATTCCGAGGAGCGGCAGCGCGGAGCACAGGTTACAACTGTACTAACGTTACTAGCTATGTAGCTAACGTCCAGTAGATTACTGTTAACCTGTCCCAGGTTAGCCACCACAGCTCACAGGCTGCTGTAAGGATGTGGTGCTAATCCTGTTATTTAGCTAGCCTGTAGGTGATGTATTATCAGTGGTGGAAGAAGTACTCACATTTTGCGCTGTAGAAATACTCTGTTACAAATAAAAGTCTGGTAATCAAAATGTACTTGAGTAAATGTACAAAAGTATTCGCATTAAAATATACTTAAGTACTGAAAGTAAAAGTACTCATTTTGCAGAATGTCCCATTTCACAAGTTTCCAAATGTATTAGAATGCTTTGAAAATAGCTGATCTACAAGCTTACAACGCAAGCGATGTGTTGTCAGCTTGTAGATCTGCTATTTTCAAGTAGCTTATATGCATAGGCTGAAGTGGTTAATGCATGTTTTGTAATTGTCAATATTTACAAAGTAACTAGTAACTAAAATCTAAAGATAATTGTAGTGGAGTTGTAGTACGTATTTGCCTCTGAAATGTAGTGGAGTAGAAGTAAACGTATTGAAAATTGGAACCACTCCAGTAAAGTAAATATTTCCCAAAGGACAGTACTTGAGTACATGTACTGTACTTAGTTACTTTACACCACTGTGTATTTTAACCACTTTCAACCCGGTGTCCCTATTTTGGACATGTCATACAAGAATGACCTTGTAGATTGGCTATTTTAGTAGGGCTTGAGTGGTTTTGCTTTTCATCTCACTTTGCCGAAGTAAAAAATAAAATTACAACTCTCTCCCTCTGTGTGTGTGTGTGTGTGTGTGTGTGTGTGTGGCTACAAAGGGGCCAATGGGTGTGGATTATGTTCCCACTGAAGACGAGAAAAGGGTCTTCAAGGAATGCAATCAGGAAAGCTTTATGTACAGATGTAAGTTTATCTTCCATGCATGCACAACATGTTGACAGAAGTAAGCTCACTGCATGAGTGCACACTCATGTCATTCTGACAAATGATTTTCCATGTTAAATGAAGACTCTAAATTGAGTTCCCAAAGCATGCTGTCATTGACGTCCATTATTTTCTGTTCCCTCTTTTTCAGCTGTGCCCTTCTCAGTAGTGAGCATGGCCATCACTCAAGGCCTAATTGCCCGAGGTAACGCCACACCATACATACTAAAACTAGTCCCTTCGTCCTATAACTGCATTTGATGTTTGCAAAAACCTCTGACTTTACAAGTCAAGATATGGAGTATACACCTAGACTATTAATTGCAAAAAGAACATCCTGCCACTCTGTACCGTGTATGTATGCCAATATGATGATCCAGAGTTCGGGCTGCTATGCGGCCCTCACACACGTCGCACAGCCGATCCGACCAATATGCCCATATATGGAGAAATCTGTATCTGTCAGTCCATGTCCCTTTTATGGCCATATATGGAGATTGCTCATGTCATCATAATATGCCTATATATGGGCATGCCCCCTTTTGGGCCCATATATTGAGCTGACTCATTTGTTTGCGCCTGATGCCATGATGACATTGAGGTGTCCTTATATGGTTATGGCTGAGTCATAGTCACATGAGGGTGGTGACGTGGTCCACCGGCTGATCCTCCTTTAAGCCAATTTTAATATAAGATATGATATCTGTGTGTGCGATTTGGTTCTAAAAGTTACAAAGTAGTATAATACGACTATCTCCAAATCAAGGTGGCACGGAAGGCAGAGCAAATGTCTGGGAATTGGAAGGTTCCTGGTTCAGTCCTGACTCCTGGCTCCTCCTGGCATCTTGCAACTGTGTCCTTGGGCAAGACATTGAAACTGTAACTGCTCACTGCACTGGCTACAATAGATGTTTACTGCTCCTAAATTGTTGGGATGGGTTAAATGCAGAGGACGCATTCCCATTATGTGCAAATGTACTTTGCCAATAACATTTTCCATTTGTTCTACTATATCTAGGAACTCTGGCTGCATCTCCAAGGTTTGGATCTCTACCCAAAGTTGCATGTGAGCTGATTTGGTGTTTCTGTATAGTACAGTTTTATTACGGATTCTTTATAAAACTTTTTTTTTTCAACGCCTGTGTGTCTGGTTGTCTTTGCAGTTGCAGGACTATGTGGCTACCTGGCTGGGAAGATGTCTTACATGAAGGTATGCCAGGAAAAGTTCAAGAGGCTGGAGAACTCGCCACTGGGAGATGCCCTGAGACAAAGATCAGCACTACCTCTACAACGGTCAGTAGCACCTAAACCAGCTTCACCTTCATTTAAATCAATATTGTTCATGTTATAATATCCACACTTTTCTCATTTGCTCTCCCCATAATTTGCACAAACATATTCGTTCTATTCCATCAACCATTAAACTATTTGTTGCTATGCTGTTCTCTCTCTCTTTCAGTCCCCAGGGTGACCAGTCAGAGATGAGTGACCCGAACGCAGCATCATTTGATCCTATGTTCCAGCCTGCAGAATCCTCAGACCAGATCTCGCATCAAAGAAGAGACTACGGATATAGTGATGAGCAACCTCTACAACCAGGGAGAGCAGATGACATCAACCCTCCAGGTAAAGGCATATAAGTGCTAACAAAGTTAAACGAACTGCATCTGTATTAATGCATACAAAGTTTTAAGTGGCTTACTACTGTTTAAGCATTCCAGTAAATCGCTACCTTTCTCCTGATTAACTTAATAATTCTTGAATTTGTGCATGCTAAATAAATAAATAAGAAACCGTCAAAAAGGCATTTTCTACTACACTCAGCAAGTTTCATGGCAATCCACACACACAAATGTGAACATGATCAAAACATTACTATTGTGGTCCTCCGTTATGATGTTTTTTTTTTGTGTGGCAAGTTTGAGTTTATGTGGCAAAATGGAAGTCATTCTGTGGATTGATTTGAACTGAATACTACTAAAAGTAAATGTTGGGGAAATTTAATATAATACCTTTTTCCTAAATTGTATTACCAAATTAATAATGTACCTCTATTCTGCATAACAATGTTTCAACTTCCATCTATCACTATGGACCCACGCTCCTTTTACCTGTCCAAGCTAACCTTGTCCCCCTCCCTTTCCCCTTCAGTCCAGTCATACATGGAGGATGATGATGAGCCCAGGAAGAAGGTGATCCTTTATGAGGATTTAAGGACGAAGAATAGAGAGAACTATGAGGTCACTCTCACCCAAAAGGCTGAGACACTGCTCAAAAGCCCCCCGGAGAGGGAGCCTGACAGGTCTCTGCCTAAGAAAGATGGTGAGCTGCCGCATCAAAAAGCACGTCTGGTATCACAATATGTCTGCTTTTGGGGCTTATCAGAAGTCACATTTTTCATGGAACCTGACATTCAATTAATTGTCAGGATTGTCTTGCTTTTTCTCTCCCCTTCTCATTAGTCAAGAAGAACATCTATGGAGACTCCTGGGAGGAATGAATGTGCATTCGAGCAATAGATGTAATAACTACTCTATGATCTGATTCTGCACTACACTGATGACTTGGTAGCCATTAGGCTACAGTAACATTTAGTCATAAATAACATGAATTGTGTGTAATGTTCTGGATGAATATATTTGTGTGAGTGAAATAAACTGCAATGCTTGAGGACTAATCTTGTGCACTGAGACTTTTGGGATGCAACATTTTGAATCTTCATTAGGAAAAGGTCCTACAGAGACCATGAATATGAATTTCATAAAAAATAAAGTAGGTGGACAGCACTAGTCAGCTTATTGGCAACGGTTGGGCCAATTATGTCAGATTTAACCACATGTAGTTTTCAGGAACATAACCACAGTTATATAAAAACGTGTTTATTTATAGAAACATAAAAATATACATACTGTATGTATATTATATATATATGTTAAAGTTGTATATAAAAAAGACAAGACAATTTAAAGACAGTCATGTGCATTTCTTCTTACATCGATGTAGGCAAAGATGACCAACTAGCCAGCCTAAATCAATTTGCCAATTTATCCAAAAGCAGAGTTAGCAAATTTACAGTTATACCACCTCTGTCTCTGTAGAGAGGTTTGTGCAGGAAACAAATGCAAATAATTACCTGCATACAATGTCTGTTATGAATAACCTTATGCCACCCTGCTGTTAAGCAAACAAAACATCTATAGCTAGTGATGACTATGAGTGTGACCATGACCATGGCTGTGGTTGCAGCTATGTCCATGCTCCAGACCTTGTCCATGAGGAATGAGAGGAGAAGCTGGACTATACATGTCATTGGCCAACTGTGGCCATCCTTCATATGTCTTGGGAGTGGTCTCAGTAGCTTGGACACTGGACATTGGCGCATAGGCTTGGACCGGGTAAGAGCCAGGGGTTGGATTTATGACTGGGAGGAGGGTCTTCGTCTTCCTTCGCTCTTCTGTGGAAGCAGGAATGTACAGAGAACCACTAATATTCCTCAGCAACCTGAAAGGCAGCCTCTTCTCCAGTGCACAAGCTTTGGCCTCAGAAATGTCTACAAGGCTGAACCATCCCTTACCATACATCCATCCGATCACAATCGCCACAACATTGCAAGGGAGCACGGCGTGTGGGATGAAGATGACTGTCAGGACGAGGAACACCCACGGGAGTGCAATAGTGGGGAAACTGACCCCACAGAGGAAACTTTTAGCCATGCGTGTGTGCATAGTGGTTACGGCCACAAGAGCCAGGGTGATGGGGACCAAACCTTCAACGCAGGTTCTGGCGCTGCCCTCCTGTGAATGAATGAATATTTTATTAGACAGAAATGCAAAACAGCACAAGTACAGTCAAACACTTAGGTCTAAAATGATAGCACCCAAAAAAGTCCTTGCGGTCTTGTTTCCATTGGGGTCCCATTCCATTAAGACCGGAGGCCGATTCTACAAATGTCTTCTAAAATCCTAACAGTGAAAAAACTCATGTTGCTATATCACTGGTTCTCAAACTTTTTCATGTCAAGGACCACCCAAAATGTTATGTATTTAGCCGCCCTTGTCTTAATGGATTAAAATGTATTCAATTCATCAACATAGTGTAGCAGAGAGGCTCACAGCCTCAGGACCTAAAGTCTAATATCTCCCAGGCTATAAAGAATTCCCTATAGTCTATTCATGGTTAAGATGCTGTCTTTCGAAGCGGGCGACCCAGGTTCGCATACCCGGGCGATACAGTGCAGTGGCATTAAAAAAAAGAACAAAACTTCAGTATGGTCACCTGTATCAGATCCATCAGGGCATAGCAGAAACCCGTGATCGTTGGCAGTAATAAGAGCAGGTATAGAAAGCGGACGGTGCCGACGCTCTTTTCGAAGCTGCCGCAGAGGACCGTGAAAACAGCAACGCACAGCAGCAGCTGGACGGAGGTCCTGTGGTAGAAAGGGTAGGTGAACAGAGTGTGCACCTGAGCATCCTCCACAGCACCGGCACCCAGGCTGAACACCACGTCGGTTAGAAGTGTAGCCTTGAGAACGAACAAAGTGCAGGACAAGAAGACTGCCGTAAGGATACCAACGGTCAACTCAGGAGTCGCGTCTCTGAGCAGATCCTTCAAGAACATGTTTCATTAAATAATTCAAACTGCTGGTGTTGTTGCTTCTTCAGGAAGTCTTGCTGTTTACCAGGAAACACTGTTGCCAGGTTTTGTAAGAGAACTAAGCAGCCTGGTCTATGGAAACAAGCCCAAAAGAAGCAACAAATACAGATTAGACCACATGGGTACCTTTAAACCTATATGCATCGGATATTTGAAAATAGCCGATCAACAAGCTCACGATGCGACGCGTTGTGAGCTTGTAGATCTGCTATTTAAAATAAAATAAAATGTGGAATATTTGGAATATTTTTTGAAACATTCTAACAACACAAACGCTCCCTTGGCACAAAACGTTTTCATGAAAATATTTCAGAACCACTGGTTTAAATCAAAACAAGCCCCAAAAACCGCAAACTACCAATATTTGCAAGCAACTTTACAGAAAATGAAGCCCAAAGTCGCTTATAATAAGCCAACATGGCAACACTGACCAGGAAGCCGGAAGGTTGTTCTGCCAGTCTGTACTCTGTCGTCGTACGACGGTGTCCTGCGCCGAAAATAGCAGATCTACAAGCTCTCAACGCGTTGCAGATGCAACGCGTTGAGAGCTTGTAGATAGGCTATTTTTGTCGCGTGACACCGTCTCACGACTGAAGTACTGTACTACTGTACTCGCTGAACTACTTTTTGTAAAACATAAATAAATATATATTATAAATACAATTACCATTACCATTAAGTAATCTATTCACACGGATAATATTATTGTTAACCCTTCCATTGTGTTAGGGTAATTTTTGACCCGTTTTCAAGTTTAAATAGGTAAAGAGTACCCTTTACATTTCTTTATTGGAACGAGGCTTCATGATATCCTCAAAAATAGCCATATTAACGCAACAACATTATTTATCATCATTTTTAATTAATTCTGATGGTTTCTATAAAAAAAAGTGACACTTGTGGACGTGTAGGGTCCGAAATGACCCGGCAGAGAAGTGTGGCTCAATTCCCCCCAAAGTGTCAATAATATTCAATGCTTACATGTTTGAGAGTTCGTGAGACAGACTTATCCTCAATTAGCATTTGCTATCAGGAGTAAAATACAGTTTGAGTTTATGAAAAATAAATGACTTTATACCTATGGTATACGGGTCAAAAATGACCCTAACACCACTAGTGTCACTATTTTTAATAATATTAACATTTTTTTAAATTAAAAAAACGAAAACAACTCATAATTTGCTATGAATGAAAGTCAGCTATGAGGTGGGAGGGAAAAAATAATGAAAACAAATATTTTTTTAGTCAAATTTGAAACACCACAAGTGGATGCAGTTTTCTAACACAATGCAAGGGTTAACCCCCCCCCCCCCCCCCCCCCCAATGCAAGGGGCGGGGGGGTGTAGAGTGTGTTAATACATTAAAGACCATCAACATTTGTCTATGAAATGTTGACAAATATTATGCACGGCACGACATCTGTGACGTCATCACGTCCTCCCCCCTCTCTTCCGGCGCGGCGTGGGAACTGCGGCGGATGTTGATGTTTTGTTGAGGAGTGTGAACCTCAGTCTGGACGATGTGAAGAACGAGGGTCGTCGGCGTTTTGCGGTTGGTTCGTCGTCACGGTTCTTTCTTTCTTTCCTGTGTGTTGTCTTCTTTCTCGTCGGAAGGTTTGAGTATCAGTGTTATTTTCACCGTACCGTCGGCATCATCGTGTCTCTCCCGGCGGCGCCTCTTCCGGGAAGCGCGACGACGAGGCCGAGTCGTGCGATGATGGAGGACTTTGACGAGATCTACGAGGAGGAGGAGGAGGAAGAAGAGGAGGAGGACGAGGACAGGGCCGCGGAGGAGCAGCTCCTCAAGTACGCTCCCGACCCGGTGGTGGTGAGGGGATCCGGCCACGTCACTGTGTGAGTAGCGATCTACGAGACCCCGCCGGGCGAGAGAGAACCACGTTGATCTGTAGCCGTGAAAATGACGATCCGCCGTGTTTTTATTAAGTTGATATCGATGTTTAAAACGTTAGGTGGACACACTGGTAGTGTTGCCAGTTTTTTTTGAGAGAAACAAGCAACCAGGGCTATGAAAACAAGCCCTAAAAGAAGCGAACCCTTCGCCCTTTAAACATAATACATGGCCTTTTGAAAATAGACGATCTACTGTGAGCTTGTAGACTTGCTGTTTTCATGAAAAAATATTGAAGAAAATTTGAAAAGTGGTATATTTTTAAATCATTTTAACAACACAAATCTTGTATGGGGGTCCCTGGCACAAAATATTTTCTGATGGGAGACGAATATATTTTAATTTAGGGGTCCTTGACTGGAAAATGTTTGAGAACCACTGGTTTAAACAACATTAGGAAGCAAGCCCAAAATAAGCAACTACACTTTGGAAACGAGCCCAGAAAAATCGCCACCCGCAACAACCAATATTTACAAGCAACTTCACAGAAAAACAAACTCAAAGTCGTCTAGTAAGCTGTAAGCAGACATGGCAACACTGCACACTAGTGACCTAGCTTCAGGCTAGAGCCACCTAGCGACAATAAACATACCAAGGATGGGTCATTGACGTCACACACAATGGGAAGTGTGTGCGTCGTAGACTGTGGATTGACGAGGGCCTGTTAAACTTAAATGTGCGTAGAATCTACTCAAATAGAAAAGTAATATTTCCAGTGGCAGACGAAGTACTCAGACATTTTACTTTAAGTAAAAGTAGCAATACCACAATATAAATAATACTCTGTTACACGTATAAGGCCTGTGTTCAAAATGTTACTTGAGTAAAACAAAGTACATAAGCATTGGCATCAAAATATACTTAAAGTACCATAAGTAAAAGTAGAATACTAAAATGTTTGAAAATAGCAGATCTACAAGCTCATAACGTTGTGAGATGAGAACTGTTCAAACTTCAACAAGGGCCCCGATGTGAAGCAACTTCCGCTAACAGTCGGTGACGCTTTGTTGTGACCTCACTGACGAAACCGTGGTATTTTTATTCTAGCTCCTGGCTACTCAGCTAGCCACCTAGTTGAATGTACGCTCCATGTAAGCAGCCACATTGCATTGGAGTTAACATCATCATCTCGATGAACTGTAGATAATCTGGCTAATGGGGCTGGGTTGCCTTGACTTTTGTGTGTGTGTGTGTGTGTGTGTGTGTGTGTGTGTGTGTGTGTGTGTGTGTGTGTGTGTGTGTGTGTGTGTGTGTGTGTGTGTGTGTGTGTGTGAGTGTGTGTGAGAGAGAGAGAGAGACTGAACACATAGTATTTCCACACATACAGTGTGTGTGTGTGTGTGTGTGTGTGTGTGTGTGTGTGTGTGTGTGTGTGTGTGTGTGTGTGTGTGTGTGTGACTGTGTGTGGTTGTCTTGTGAAATAATCTGTGTTCATTTCTTGTCAAGACAGGTTACCCACGTTTTCTTTTTGCATACTCAACGTCAAGCCAACTCTTATAGGTGCTGCTGTTCTGCATTTCCCTTTCTGAAAACATCAGGCCATTATCCATCCCCATTCTCAAATAAATCGTATTGTAAATGGTCAACTCAACTGTTAACAACCACTCTGTCTTCTTCCACCAGAATAAACTGTGGGCAGTAAAGTGCTGTCCAAATTCATTTAAAATGTAATGTTTTGTTGAATGACAGCTGCTACCAAGCACAACGTTTGAGAAAGAAGGCAACCAACCCTATTTCAATGATGTGATCATCAGACACCATTCGTTATCTTAACGCCAAATTAAACTAAATTTTTCAAACAATAAACCAGGACCCAAAAGTGGGCAGTGAGATGTTTTATGACAGTCATGTTCAGATGCATTAAAAGAGAAATATTGTGATTTAATACAGTACTTTTGTCCTAGACTTAATTATTAATGCATAATTGTAGTCCCAGTATGATGGTCCACACTAGCATTATGCAAATCCCCATGTTAGTACTGTATTTGCAGGATATGCCAACGTTGGTAACATTTATCCAGCTACCCTCGAATGTGTCTCTTAAACGGATTACAATAGAGAATGGCGTGCATGATTTTCAGTCAGATTTAGAGTTTATTTGTAACATTTTGACCCTTACACTGACAGGTTTGGACTCAGCAACAAATTTGAATCTGAGTTTCCTTCAGCACTCACAGGGAAGGTGAGTAACCTATTATAGCCTGTTGCCAATTTTAATCACCCCATTAAAAGCCTTGTTAGTGCTTGGTGATAATAATTCAATGTTATCATTTATCGTCTTTCAGTAAAATCATATTGTGAAGATATGGCAATAATCAGGTGATATGAAAGTAAATTGAGTGTTGGTGGGAACATTTTTGTCTTTTCTCAGGTGGCCCCAGAGGAGTTTAAGGCCAGCATCAACCGTGTGAATGGTTGCCTGAAGAAGACACTACCAGTGAATGTGCGCTGGCTACTATGTGGCTGCCTTTGCTGCTGCTGCACGTTGGGCTTCAGCCTGTGGCCTGTCATCTGCCTCAGCAAGAGGGTTAGACACAAACTTTCTTTCTATCTCAATACTTTTAACACCGCCAGATATATAGCAAAAGCAACACAAACTAGTATTCAGGTGTTGAGTAAAGGGAATGCCATCTCATGCCCTTCTCACTCTCGTTGATCAACCTAGACACGGAGATCCATGGAGAAGCTTCTTGAGTGGGAGAACAGCAGACTTTACCACAAGGTAAGCAGGCATAAGGTGCATGTGTATGAGACATGCATAATGTGCATGTGTATGTATGCGACACGTAGGAGGAACTGTTTATCTGAATACTGCTACTTTCTCTCTCTCAGTTGTGTTTGCATTGGAGACTGAGCAAACGGAAGTGTGAAACTAACAACATGATGGAATACGTGAGTATCTGAAATCACGATAGGAGCTTGCTCGCTGTCCTCTTTGGTCACTGATCAGCTTTACATTAATCTTCACATCTCTTTTCACCTACAGGTGATCCTAATAGAATTCCTACCCAAGATCCCCATCTTCAGACCAGACTAGCCACGCTGCAGCCTGACTTTGTTGCCCGGTTCTGTCACAGAAACACTGCGACTGTTGCGGTCCTCAGATACAGTCCACCCACCCTTGAAATACACCACCATTTTATGTTTACAGGGTACCATCTATTCTACATTTTTCCTGACCCACTCCCCTACCCACACATTCTATATACTTGTTTACAAAATCAGTATAAAAAAGACTTTAATGGAGTGCATTGATCTTCTAACCTTGATGTCTTGGAGGAGCTAAAATGCTCTGACACCCTCAAGCCATGTTGATGGACACCAGCCTGTGGGTTGTCAAAGGAGATCCAGCCTTGGGCAGCATGATGAAACTGGGAACTGGAGCTTTTTGGACTCCTCACTTGGTTTTTGTTCGCTACAACTGGAATTCTTTTGGCCCCCCTCATTCCCTTACCTAAGTGAAAGGCACAATCTGAATATGATAAATCTCTGAACATTTTCATATACTACGTCATGCCGCCAATTACACTTGCAAAAAATACACCCCAGTGCTATTGGAACGGTTTGGTGTTCTGGATTATTCTATGGAACTCAAAACAAACCGAAACATGTATGGAACCTCCATCTGAAACAACCGTTGTAGCAAATTGACTAGCCTTATAGCAGCTTAGAGAAACAACCACAACAATACTCAATGTCGCTTTTGTTAGCATCAATTGTTAGCAATCCCCCACCCCTCCATAATTCTGCACGATTTTGAATGTGCATCACAACCCAGAGACAATCACACTGTACTCACACAGACTGTACTCTCCATAGGATATATGGACCTCTGATACACCTGTACCTGGAACAATGTAATTTCAGCGTTATCCGTGTCCAGTTGATGGACTGTAATTCTCTTGCTGCCTAGCAATTGCTGCTAAGTGGCAGTGAAACATTGAAGCAGGAGACAAGCCCATTGGTGATCCAGAGCAAAATGTTTCCTTCACTTTTTGTATCTTTAGTTTTGTTTACCTGTTTGGTGTGTGTGTGTGTGTGTGTGTGTGTGTGAAAGGAAGAGTACAAAGGAATAGCAAAAATAGACAAATCAAATGTATAGAACTATTAGCCCTATAAAGCAGGGTTCTGTCTTTAAACTATTACTTTGCCATAACTGATCTTGTTACTTTTGTTATAATCATTTGTGTGCGTGCATGTGGGTGTGTGCACTGCACGCACACTCACATGTCATTATGTGGATTTATGAGATAGGCCTAGATTATTTTTGAATATGGTATGCTATGGCTGTTCTAAATGGGCTCTGATGCACTGTGGTCCTGTGTTAACACAAAAGCACACAAACATTTGATAATTTTTGTTTACTTCAATTTTCACATGGCCTCTCTTGTCTACTGACCTTTTGCGTGCGTGCATGTGCGTGTGTGTGTGTGTGTGTGTGTGTGTGTGTGTGTGTGTTTGTTTAACCACTTTAGCCCTAGCACCTCTATTCTGGAGTTAACATTTGGCAAAAATATTAGATCTACAAGCTTGTAGATTGGCTATTTTCAGTGAAGATATTTAGTGTAGAGTGAAAGCAGGAGAAGTATTAGAGCCCTTGGCAATCCGGTCAACTAAGTAGGGTATAAGTGGTTAAACCTGGATGTCTAATGTTTGAGAAAGTACTAAGATGTGCCCAAACTCACGCAACTTCATATCTTTGTGATGACTTGATATGTGTTCACTCCTTGTTTTCATCAGCTAATGTCAGATATGCCTTAGGAGTGAAAGCATGTGAAAGTGCACACTGCACACCGAAAGGGACGATTGCATTAATTTATAGACGGTAAAATTTTGCGTGTTAATTTAACTTTTAGTGTAAAAATAATTACACTCAGAGTTAAAATAACAGTCTGGATTTTGCTTTGTACATGCCTTAAAAGTTTATGAGCATGAAAGGGAACAGGAAAAGATGGCCATTTTGATTTTTAGTTTTATTTAAGTCGGCACCCTTTTTCGTTTGGATTCTTAAATGGATTGGTCATGGTCCAGGTCAAAATTCACATTAGTTACAAGAATTTGAGCAATGAGCCAAGAGTTCAGGTCTCTCTGGTGATTGTATGGGTCACACTCAGGGGATTAAACAGAAAATCAAAAAGATGTAGCATTGGCTAAGCTCATTATCAGGAACGTTCTAAATGAACCATCAAATATACATTGAGATCACTTATGTGAACCATTGTGAACTGAATTATTTGATGGCATTAAGTAACCTGTTTTAAATTGTCCTAAAACATGTCCAAAGAAAAAGAAGCATTGTCGTCTTTTCAGAGTACAAAATGGTTCCAGTCTTTTTCTTTAGTTGGAAAATGTATTCCTTATAATCACGAAGCTCAGACTTCACTTTGGTCTATATGGCAAACTGTGAAGCCTAATTTATACTTTATAGACACATGTGTCAAATTGTTAGCTTGAAAATCAGTTATTTTCATTGGGTGATGAAATATAAATTAGGCTTGTTGCCCTAATCACCACTGGGTGTCTGTTTGTTCATATGCCTCTTTTTCCCCGTTTCTAGAGGTCTGATCACTAATGATGACAGATTTATACTTTGTTGTGCGATGTGTCACGCTGAAAATAGCCCATTTAAACACGTCATACGATAAAGTATAAATCGGGCTTAAGGCCATATGCAGACATGTTTCTGAGTTTGTGTGTGGGAGCGTGCACGTACAGTTCTGTGGACATGGATGCAACTGTCCACAGTAGATCTCAGTCCATGACTGGACCCTGCCCAATGAATGAGTCAGTCCTTTTTATATAATCTGTAGAGTATTCTGAGTGTGTGTGTGTGAGAGACGTAATATATGTATGTTGACCCATGAGCAGGTGTACAGTATGTACAGTAATAAACTACCCATAAACAAGTGGTTTCTATTCTGATTCTGAATGAACGTGACCATTATAAAGCTATAATATGGAAAATGTGTTGGTTTGCATTGCAAAAATTCTGTTTGATTAGAGTAAACAAAGCATTGACATAAGCTTTATATTTCCTACAATATAACAGGCTGATGTTTGTGGCCAATATTTCTCCAGTGTGAAATATTGTATCCAAAAGAAAAATACATATTTACCCGACTACATTTAATGGATCCCTGATCACATTTAAAACGGCATTTTCAATTGTTGGTTCTTGTTCCAGAGTCTTGGAGAGTTTTGTCACATTTGTATACTGCTACAGTTTATATGTGAGACAGGTCCCTGTCTCTGGAGCCACATATGCCCATCCTAGTCTTGGGTTGAGTCCCTCCAGGGCCTTCACTACTAGTCTTGGCTTGAGTCCCACCAGTGCTTGTGTCTTTTTCAGGTATTTCAGGATGTCTCTTTTTAACGTTTGGGGCAATCATTTGGTATATAAGCTTGCAATTAATGATAGGAGCATTCGCTATCCGATAAGCAATTGGGTGTACTTTGAAGTCTGCCCCGAAGGAACCTTGTATGCTCTATTGGCAGACCTAAGTGAAGAAACCTTGTATGCTCTATAGGCAGACCTAAGTGAAGGAACCGTGTATGCTCTATAGGCAGACCTAAGTGAGTGAATTGAATATGGAACCTTGGAAAGTAAGTAACATATTGTTCCCATTTATATTAAAGGTAAAGATAAGGTAACAGCACACCTACTGGTGAATATTAATTATTGGGGCAGAGGGGGGAAATAGCAAACATTACCCATGTACCGTTACAAAACAATTTATGCAGTTGAGCCACATGCACCAGGATGTATCACTTTTGATACTTGCCATTCAACTTATCCTGATGGGAATTAATCTAGCTGAATACCCCCCATAAGTGCAAATTTATCCAGCATCTTGGGGTCATAACACAGTTCTCAGTGCCTTGGGACTTGGAGAGAGCGTCTGGGTGTGGACTAAGACATCTTTGCAAAAATAATAAAGCAAGAGGAAGTGCCTTTGCTCCAATGAAGAGACAAATTGCATCTACCATGTTGCTGAAGAAATGACTGACTTGAAGATAATAAATTAAGGTAAAAGGCCTTACACAACCACTGGTGACCTGTTAGTACAAGTGTAAATATATATATATATATATAATTATATAAGCAATGTGTCCCACACTCTGCCCTCATCTCACACTTGTCAATATGGATGGCAATATTAAGCCTGATTAATACTTTGTTGCGCGACTTTGTCACTTACTGAAAATAGTAGATCAACAATCTCACAACGCATCGCAGATGTGATGTATTGTGTGCTTGCTATTTTCAATGCACTTAATGCACTTTATATGATGGAGCATAAACCTATATATAACGCATTAGGAGGCCCATCAAATTATTCATATGCCGATTAGGGTGTCTTTGAATATAGGTAATATATTGAGGGCTAGTTTAAACTATTATAAATGTAAATCTTATAGCCCATTTATTTGTCACTTAAACTCAAATTAACCATACTAAAACTAAGATTTGCCAGGAATGTGACTGGGCTGGTGGGTAAATATTTAGTTTATGTTGAGAATACACTATTAAAATACTTCCCCTAGTCCTGGGACAAAAATATACTCGGAACTGAATAGAAGTGATCATGTTGCGTCCAATTATGACATTTTGTTTGATCAGGAGACATGTCTCGCCAGCTTCAGAGCTACCTCAGAGGCATAGATAGCACACGCATGCACACAAACAGTGTTGTAATACACACACTACTTTGGATCAATAAGTATGTTTACACACTTTGCTAGTTTGGGATGGCTCAGTGTAGAAGACAAGGTTAAGCAAATATCAATGGGATTGGTATTTAAGATAAGATAGTCAATAGGACAGTGCCCTCAATCAGGAGACCACAAGGGGAGGTGAATGTAAATTCCCATCAAAACGAAGTGTTTTTCACTGTCGCCGTTCTTCCCTTTTCTCCTTTGAACAATAGTGTTTGTACTGGTTGATGACATATATTATTATTGTGTTATTTCTTTATGCTATGTTGATGAATTGAATACATAGGTCCTATGTCATAGTACCACAATGGAAACAAGTTCCCATGACTTTTTTGTGTTATCCTTTTAGCCTTAATGTCTTACTGTACCACATTCTGTTTACATTTCTAACTAATTAAGTATTCAATTAATCAAAAAAACACATTACTCTGACAGTAACACATTCACTGTGGAATGTTTTCAAAGGTCATGTTATATCTGCGTCCAACACAAATGGCAAACCTTTCAAACGCATTGTCAAAACTATCACTTGGTGTTTCCATTCAGATGTCCAGCAACTAGAAAAGTCTGATAATAAAATGACTGGAACAAGAGTAACTGTCATGGAATATCTTTGAAATCAGTAGTCATCAACATTTTTGGATGATAGTTGAGTTGATTAGTTTTTAACAGCCTTGTAGTAGGCCTATATAGAAATAAGGGGTTACAGTATCCACCTAAAAGTATCTGTATATTAGAATAGTATATATTGTGTGAAAAGTTAGTATTTCTGCAGTGAGGGTGGCACCACTACAGGATAGGCCATGGGGTCACTCAAATAGATTTGAGTTCATCTTCCAACATCCCAATGGGTTCATGAAGGTGCACAGAAAATGATAAGGCAATCCAGGTGGTAGTTTCTGAGAGATTTTGTTTGGGACCAAAGCAGCGAGAAGACGGACAGACGAACCAGCAAGTTCAATTTTGAATTGCTTTCCCTGGCACCATATATTTCACACTCTTGTTTTGATACACTCTGTATATTATTTGTGAGAAGTGAAAAAATGAAACAAATGAATTGAGTCACAACGGTGAGAGTAGTGAACAGATTAATTTGAAGAATTTTATTCTAATGTATATATTTAAGATATTTAATAAATATGACTTTCTAAATATGAGATTTCCAGAGTTTTGCAATTCTGTAAGAAATATCTCAGATTGGCTTCAAAGTTATTCCAAAATGATAGTATTTGTATTTTGTACAGCAGTCAAGTTTTGTTTATTATAGTATATCTCATTTGGAATGAAATCTTCTACAGTACTTTCATTTTATCCGACTTGTGAAACACTATATCTTATACTTAGCCTATCAACAAGCCATCTGCAATGACAATAAGGGAAAACACAAATTCCTGTTTACAGATAATTATGAATGAAGACTACAAATAATAATGCAGATTCTGATATCATATATCATACTTTATAATTCATTGGTCATGGAAAAAGTTAGTAGGTTATAAACCAAGCTGATGGATGGTCAGTTCACAAACATGTCAAAAACTCTATCCAGCAGTCTGACAATTGGATGCGCCATTTTGGCCTCAAGTAAGGTATTCATGCCGTCTAGACCTTGCATGGGTGAAGTGGGGTCTGGACAGATTTCTGTGCACAAGGAAAGGAGAGATTTAGCAACATAGCAAACATCTAAGTAGGCTTAAGAGCCTAATTTATACTTCATCGTATGAAGGTGTCACGTCCCGAAAATAGCTATAAGCTCACAGTCACAACAACCCATTGCATGACACCAGCATACGAAGGGGCATAAATTAGGCATTATTGTGCATGAATGATAGGGAGTATGCTACAACGATAACAACCAAAATATTAGATTAAATGTGTACAGTACCATAGTTTGTGTCAATCATAATTGGGGGTGGCATCTTGAAGCACTCCACCTGTGTCTGAAACATCTGTACAACAGCAGGGGAGACACTCTTCCTCTTACCTGGATATCAAAATGCATAAGCCAAGTTAAAAGTTGTATTTTAATACGTAGAGTAGTACGTGTGGTCTTTTTTCCCCCATACTTTCTTGAAAGTGGTCACAACATACAGTATAGTTGTGACTAATTTACCTCTCCATCTAGTAGTCCTAATGTTCCACAAACAAACTCCACCCTGTGTCTTCCCTACAAAACATCACTCTTCTTCATGTGTAAATAAAGACAAAAACATTTGTTCTTACTAAATAGCATAACACTGGTGAATGTGTCTTTCCCAGAGATGACCTCTTCATGGATAACCAGACAGTCCGGGCAGTCACTTCTCAAGTACACCTCCTTCAGGTAAAACGGCTCCTCTGGGAAACACACAGAAGCACAAAAACAAATACACACAATCACAAACAGTACGTCTCAGGAATTATGAACTATTTCAACGTATTAAGACCTGAGGCTGATTCTACAATTGCCTTCTAAATCAGTAGTTCTCACACTTTCAAGAAATTTCAAAAAAATATCTTAAATAGCAGCTCACCCGCGCGGCACTAAGTGATGCACTGTGAGCTTGTATACCTGCTATTTTTGAATAGCCAACACTAAAATCTAAAATGACACAGATGCTTTCCCGGTTTTAAGGTGGAACATCCCACACCACTTGAACTCTTCTTTTCTCTACTTACCAATCAACATAGCGCTGTTTTCAAAAGTCACACTGTAATTGTAACTGGAGCACTCGCCATATCTGTGATGGGAGGAATAAAGGCAAAATACTGCATTAGAAATATCAATACCATGCATGTGAAAGTAGATATGAGATCTATCTATCGTAAACCTTGCCATGCCAAGGACCCCCAAATAACCATAGCCTCTGGCTGCGACCCACCCACCCTATTGAAAAATAAATGTCTGATCTACAATGCGTCATATTGTGACCCTTGTGAGTGTGACACGTTGTGAGCTTGTAGAGCTGCTATTTATGAAAAATCATTCTGTATTTCACAAGAAGTTTGACATCAACTCAAAAACAGCAAGGGAAAAAATCCCTATAATAGTATACGGATAGTAGTAATAACATATAGAATTGTATCCAAATCATAGTATACTGTAGGAGTGTAGTTTGTCTTACACTCTCTGGGTCTGCATGAGATTAATGATGTTCTCCTGTGGGGTTGGAGCAGGGATGTCAAACATACGGCCCGCGGGCCGGATCAGGCCCGCTAACTAGTTTAATCCGGCCCGCGAGATGATTTTGCAAAACATTTAAAAAAATTTTTTTTTTAGTTCCAAAAATGTTTTAATTGTTTTTTGGCCAAGTCTACGCCTGCAACCACACGTAACTTCCACTTTCCTCTTCTTCTTCCTCGTCTTTGTATTGGTATTGTTTGTGTTGGAGCGCCTCAGTGCGGCTGCAGAGTTCATGTGCAACCTCTACCAGAGAGAGATAGAGACACTAGAAACTCTGCTGGAGACACAAAACAAATTGTGTAGACTTGGCCCTTTGAAATAAAATGTATTTTGGCACTAAAAAAAAAAAACACATTTTTTTTTCTTAACGGTTATCGATTAATTAATCGGTAAGGCCTAACGGTAGGTAAACGGTTAATAAAATGTCTCCATTTGGCCATCCCTATTTGTGAAGTTTACATTTTCAGAATGTGCTTGTACTAACTAAGACTAAGTAAAGTAAACAAAGAAAACTATCTGAAGTTGTTGTTATTGTTATTAATAGTTATTATGCCATGATTTTACCGGTCCGGTACCGGTCCGGTACCGGTCCGGCCCTCTGGCCCTCTGGCCCTCCTCCATGTGGCCCCTGAGCTAAAATGAGTTTGACATCCCTGGGTTGGAGTGAGGTCAACCCAGGCACTTGTCAGCAGGTGGCCTAGGGAACGGCTTCCAGGGAGATCAGAGCTCCCCCCAATGTATAACCACTTCCCTAACATCTGGATGAGGGAATAAACAACATAGTTAGTATACTGCAGTAGTTCCCAAACCTTCCCATGCCAAGGACCTCAAATAGCCAAAGCCATTGCATTGGCTAATGGCTGTTCCGTTTAATTTGTAGACTCCAAGGAGACTAGAAGTGAGTCAAGTGACCACTATCTGGAAGCTAATGGTGATCGAATGGTGAGTATATATAATCTATGTGTGATCGAACATTTTTTGCCAGAAGGCTCTGAGCTTCAAAAATATAAAGGAAAACAGTAATTTATTAAGAGAATGCAATCTCTCTCTCTCCCTCCTCTGATTTGGCTCAATTCATAATGATGATAATGACATTATGGAAACATTCATACCACGAATCATGGTATGAATGTTCTGAGGGATGGCTCCAAGTAGCCTACTCAAACTAGCCTGCGTAAACCATCAATTTAAACGACCAGGATGGTTGGTTTACTGTAGTTTTACTCAAACTACAGTACAAACATTTTTACTGTCTAGTGTCCTTGCCTTTGTGTGTCAAGTTGGAGGAAAAAGATAAAGTAAATTGAGGATGGACTGCAGATTCTGTCAAATTATGCACACAGTGCCTTCACATACTATTTTTCACTTACCTCTTTATTGCTCATTTCTATTGGTTTTACTAGATTCTCGCAGCTCGAGCTGGTCAGAGGAGCGGAATGTCCCACTGGGAAAAGACACAGAAATGCAACAATAACGAAATACATAATGACTCCCTGGTTGCTTGTGTAGGTTTGCTCTGGCTCTCTTTGTGTCTCCTGTGTACTGCACTCAGTTAATTTCAGACAGTCACGGTAAACCTTCTCTTTTGCCTGCTCAGTTACAAATCCAGCGTATTTCACTTCACTGATATTATGGCCTCTGCAGAAAATATTCCTATACAGTAGCTTACAATGGTGATGTAACAAAACAAATAACAGGGGGCTCTGGAGAAGTTAAACATAGACTTTGTTCAGTAATACGTGGAATCCTAATCCTCTCACCATCTATAGGAGCCCTTTGAGAAGCTATGGTGTTACTGTAGCCGTTTGACCGTTTGGCGACTGGATGATGATTGATATTGCTGAGTAACCAGAGCAAATAAACGACATTACAACAGAATGATAAAAGAGATAAAAGGTAGAGCAAATAATAGTCAGTCACTAACTAGTAAACTGGTATTCAAAGGTTGCAGATGTACAGCGCCAAAGAATGCATCAACACTGATTTTTGAGATCTTACACTTCAAGATAGTAATGTGGGTTCTTAACAATCTTGTAAATGTTCATCACATTCAACAGTTAAAGGACTCCTGCCATTACACTGTCACACAAGATCATACATTTAACAATCTAAATTTCTAAATCTATTGCCAATACACTGTGGACCACGATCATTACAGCTGTTTAAGCAGAAACACATTTACAGAAATGTAAACTACTTGAAATTACAGCTGCAGTATATGGAGGAGTATATTTACTTGAAATGTACAATGACAGGTAAAGTCAGGCAAAGCTGGACTACACCCCCACCTGCTGGTTAAGTTTAGCAACAAACACTACCATCAGCAAGAACTAGCAGTGCTACTAACTGCTAGTACCACTGCTAGTAGGAATATGCTAGTAACTATCATATTCCTACTAGACATAAATAATATTTGTAACCATTTTCAGATCTAAATTGGTGAATCAAACGTATCCCTTTGGACTGCATATTCCAACAACGCCATAAATATACCCAGTGAGTGACCAGTAGCGTAAAATAGTTTGTATTTTGTGCGAAGTATATCTGAATTGAATAGGGAAAAAAACAATAACCCCACAAATAACAAAAGACAGCAAGACAAATCTTATCAAAAGCTTGTTTGTTTTTTAATTCAACAAACTTGACAACATTCTGTAGATGTATCTATACAGGACAAGAAAAATGATACAACAAAATAAATGACTAGGGGAAAAAAAGAGACATATCATCCAGACAACAACGTCAACAACAGAATCTCTGAGCGTGATCTATTATAAGAGGGTGAGGGGTGAATGGAGGAGAAACAGACACCCTCCTTGTTCTAAGTCTGGGATGGGAGGTTAGAGACAAGGAGAGGAATGTAGAGGTACAGAGAGGAAAAGAGACAACGCTTCCACAGACCTCCGAAAACACACCTCTGCTCCTCAAGCTTCCGTTCACCTTTTAAAACACTGTTCCTCAACGTCGGGTCCGGGGACGACCAGCGGTCCAAATGGACTGTTACGGGTCTGTAACTCTGACAGTGTACAAATGGAACCACATTGGTTCAATTTGGACACTCTCTGAGTTCAATCAACACTTGAGGATTTTCCAATGTAGATCGGGGTCCCAGAGATGAAAAAATGGGGGTCCGTTGCCCAATGCATATCAAACTGAGGGTCCTTGAAATTAAAAAGAGTAAGAATCACTGAACTTAACTATACTGGAACCCCCAATCTATTCTGTAAAATCCTCAGTAATTATTCAACTTGAGAAATGGCTGCATTTCTACACTCTGAAGAGTTACAGACCTGTTTTCTCAAACTGACGTGGAGAGACAGTGTTTTAAAAGACATGGGAGAGAATGGAGGGATGGAAGATGAGTGATGTGAAGGGAGGAGGGGCTCACACTTCTCATTTCTTCGCTCTCTTCTTGGAGGGAAAGGGAAAAAAAAGGGATAGAAGAATGGGTCGGAGGGAGGGATTAAAGTGAAGGAGTAGAGGTTGCTCATCATTCCATGGCCTCCTGGTTCTCCTGGTCCACGCTGATCTCCTCGCTGGCCTCCTTGCCCTCCTTGCTCCTCTTGCTTTTCTTGTGTTTGTGTCTCCGGTGGCTGTCGCCCTCCTCGCTGTCGTGCCTCCTCCTGCTACTGCTGCTTGCGCAGGAGGGGAGGGGGGAGGAGAAAAGGTCAAAGCGGACCGTAGATAACAGCAAAAAAAATAACATCTAACATAGAACTGATATATTGATGTTCTCTGGAACTTTCTCAATCTGTACAACAATAACTACATGGATGTGGGAGAGAGAAGTGTGTGTGTGTGTGTGTGTGTGTGTGTGTGTGTGTGTGTGTGTGTGTGTGTGTGTGTGTGTGTGTGTGTGTGTGTGTGTGTGTGTGTGTGTGTGTGTGTGTGTGTGTGTGTGTGTGTGTGTGTGTGTGTGTGTGTGTGTGTGTGTGTGTCTACCTGCGTGAGGACTTGTGGCGTCCCTCCTCTTTCTCCCTGTGTCTTCTCTCTCTGTGTCCTCTGTCCTCTTTCTCTCTGCTTGCCCGCTCACGATGGCGCTCGCCGCCCCCGTAGCCACGCTCTTGGTACTCGCGGTAACGGTAACGCTCCTCATCGCTGCGGAGGGCACAAAGACAGGTTACATTTTAGTTGGTTGTGGCAAAGATTTATTTGAAAAAAGATATTTACAACAAATCCATCATTAAGGTGGCAGAGGTAAAGCACTAGCTCCATTTCAATTCACAGCAGCGGTGCCTCCAGCTTGGCAGGAAGTTTGTTTTCAATGGGAGGCCAACGTGGTTAACATGGAGTAAGAGGGAAAATGACCTGGCAACTTGAAAGGAGTCTACCCAAATATAATACTGGAGCAGTATTGTGAAGTCCCCAGGACTTTTTTGTTTTATCCTTTTAGCCTTAATGTCTGACTGTACCACGTGCTGTTTACATTTCTGACTAATTAAGTATTCAATCAATCAATCAAGCGCTCGACTGGGTCTGCACATTTTCAGTTGAATGGGCTTATACTGTATAGGAGGGGGGGGGGACCCGGTGTACACAAAAGAATGAGTAGACATTAAAATGACCCTTGAAGTGTTTTAATGTGAAATACCCCTTTGAGTTATGTTTTTGCAGCGCTTCTTGCACCATGTCCGATTTTGGCTAATATAACTTGATTTCTACTGATTCTACGCATGTCAAGCAGGTCGAGTCCAAAAGACAAGGTCACCTTAGACTTCAGACTAGCCTCTGTAGAGGTGTTAGTATCTGTCCCCCTCACCTGGTGTAGCTCATAGCTGAGGGGCTGTGTTCCCTCTCCCTTTCCCGTTCATGTGGCCTCTCCCGGGGCCTCTCTCGCTCCTTTTCTCTCTTCTCCTCGCGACGGGGGTTAGGGTAGTAGTCCCATGGCTTGGAGTTATCCATCATGGGGGGCCACGGCGGGGCCACATTGCCCGGCATGGGAGGAGGGTATGCACCTGGCATGAATAGAGAGAGGAGGGGTCGGTATGTCTGTGTTGTTGAGTGTAGTGCAATTGGATGAATTTAACCACTTAAGCCCTATACTTTTCCGTACGTCAGCGAATAGTCAAAATAGCTGCTCTACAAGCTCACAACGCCTGGCGATGAGACGCGTTGTTCGCAAGCACACTTTTCAGTTTTCACCTATAAAGACAAGCCGAACATAAGGACGCAAGATTGAAAGTGGTTAAAGGGAAATGTTGCCGATTTTGAACATAAATCCCATTGTTCTGATGTACATAAACGGTGTGGGAAAAAATACTCAATGTGTTCTGTGTATTTCTAATTGTGCGCCCAATGACGACAAATTACATCAGGTGTACGCAGTGTAGTCTGAACATGTCTAATGTTGATTACAAACTGGTTTTGTTAGGGTGTAAGTAGTTCAATGTTGTAATTCTTACCTTGAGGGAAGGGGTATGGTGGGACAGGGCGGTTATCATAACCTCCAGGATGGCTACTGTTGCGACAAAGAGAGAGAGAGACCATCAGCAACTACTTGTTGTATTGTTAAGGATTCAGTGTGTTTGTGTGTATGCGTTTACCTGTCCATGGTAGGGATGAGAGAAGGAGGGGGTCCGCTAGGTGGCGGGGGGAAACCAGGGGGAGGGACAGTGATGGGCATTCCTAAGAACAGGGAGATTAGTAGAGAAAGAGAAGACAACAGGTTAAACAGTAAATCAAAAACACAAACTATAAATGCACTCAAGAGAGATGCTACACCTGCAACACACATGCTGCATAATCGTTGCTGTCGGGTAGAAACCTTGTAACTCTGTATTTCAACTTTTTATGTTTTTTCTTAAATGAATTCATCAATTGTGTTCATCGTACAATAGGGGGCTAAGGTTTGACTTTGCGCTGTGTCTATCAACTTTTTGCACCCACCCACACACAACAAACAGAATTTCAAATGGGCACAATCTGAATGAATCTAGAGGTAGGCAGAGTAAAAGTCACAAGTGAGCGACTGTGGTGACTTACTAGGCGGGGGGATGAGTGGGGGTGCCGTGCTGACGTTGGGAGGAGGAGGGAGGAAGGGTGGAGGAGGGATGTTCGGAGGGAGGGGTCCAGGAGGGAAGAAGTTCGGAGGCATCTGATTCTTGGCCGGAGTTGGTTCCACATCCGATGAAGTGTGGCCATCGGAGATCACCTGCGTGCCAAACACAGATGGGAAAGGCTCAAACTCAGGCCTGGCTATAACAAGTTATCTACTCTCAAGATAAGACAAGACAAGTTCTATCAAGTTCAACTGTGAAATGTATCAGAAGCAAACCCAAAGCAAATATTTACGCCTGTGCTGATCAACAATTGTTCAGCAGTTAGTAGAGATGTGCCAAAAATCTTTTATCTAATGACTAGATTCCGCCCCATAGATCATTTTGTACTATATCGAGATAATAGTGTGTGTTTGGGAAAATTATATTAGTAGGCTACAGTACAGTATATGCAAGCAGTTATATCTTCCCCTCAGGATAGAAATCAACATGTTTTCTCAGCAAACGCATCATGGAAAGCTATTTTCGCTGAATGTTCACCCCCCAGAATGAATAGGGACGCTAGGATTCAAGTGGTTCAACGTGCAGTATGTCATGACCCTGTGTTTTGCCAGAATAGTTAAAATTTGATATCACTGATATTGTAGATATTTTGGTTTGCAATAACCCTATGTATAAATGTCCATTATCGGTTCAAACCTGTTCAGTATCATTGACAGTTTGTTTGTTTGTTGTGTCAGACTGCATGTTTGTCTGTGTGGTTGGTTTACCTGAATATTGTTTCCTTCCAGATTGTGCCTCCGTCGTCCCTCCACTCTGCTGATGGTGGCTGTCCCTCCACCGATCACATCTATGGTACCGCTGGTCTTCCTGATGGAGGAACCAACAGCAACAATGCACTGAGCAGCATGCCAACACGGGACAAAATGCACCCGACATGTTCTTAAGCCCTATATACTTTGTCGTACAGCCAATGGCGAAATTAGCTGATCTACAGGTATAATCTCACAAGTGAGCTTGTAGATCTGTTATTGTCACTATTTATTCTAATTGTTCGCCTATAATGACATGGCCAAAATAGGAAGGGCGCCAGGTTGAAAGTGGTTAATACACTGTATAGATGCAGTATTAATACTTTATACGTACAGTATTAACTCATTGAGTGCCATTAACGTGTTTCACGTGTTTTTACCGCTATGGCGCTGGGTGCCAATGACGTGTTTGACGTGTTTTTGAAAAAATAGTAATGTTTTTTTTCTTTCTTTTTTTTAAAACATGTTCAGAACCCAAGATATCATCATCTGAAGATTTGCAGCTCCATCCACTCCTTGTTTAACGTATAACTGAGAAGGGCTGTATCTCGCTTCCTAAGCACTTTTTTTTTACTTTGAAAAAAACTCTGGCACTGGGACAACATATTTCTATATAATTCTGGCAATTCTGGCACTCAATGAGTTAAGACACAAATCTGGCCACTTATTTAAGTCCTGTGAGCATCTGAACAGAAATTAAGTCCAATGTTGTACATCTGTATAAATGATTTTGGTTCATAGGTTTTATGTCTCATGGAGCATGCTCATTTAGAATTTAAATGAGCAGATCATTAGCCTGATGGGTACAGTTGTTGTTGTTGTTGTTGTTGTTGTTGTTGTTTGTGGGGGCTAAAATGTTTGGGGACGATAGATTTCTAGTCTCAGTCTGTATTACATGGCCCCATAATCATGGATCCAACAAGTCTCTTTGTTTTAGTTTTTTCCACTAATGCACCACCAATACAACAATGACACAATAGCAACCACCAAACCAATGACCATCAAATCAAAATAAATTAAATACATAAAAGAATGCATCTTTCTGGCCTCAGCAGAAACCTTTGCTTGATCGTCGCACATGATGGCTATGGCTAATATTCATGGCCATTTCATCTTGTAAGAATGAGGCCATGCCCACTTACGTATAATAGGACATGTCTTGAGCAGGTGGGCCAGTCTGAACCCACTGAGGAGGGGAGATCCTACCAATACGAAACAGACAGCAAGGGAAAATGACACAGAGTTACACCAACCCTCACAAACACACAGTAAATGGGAGGTGGGCCTATTTCATACAGAGTGAGTAATTGATGCATTTCTTTCAAATGGAGGAATCAGGTGTGTTTCGCTGTGTGTGTTGCGTTTGTACAGGAAAGCAGTGTGAGTTTAACATTATATGTGCGTTTCAAATGCCACCAAAAATATTGTTCAGTACTATCAATTTTTCTTTAACTGCCAAACAAGTAAACATTACAAGTACAACCCCACCTACCAGTCTGAATCAAACCTCTATTCTGACATTTCAAAACCCAAAGTCTAGTAGGAAAAGCCAGTTAGGTGTATTTCCATTTCCCCCCAGATCCTTTCAATGTCGATTTAATCTCCCCTGATTTTTCTGTTTCCTACAATCGTTCAATGACAAATACATTGTTACTTAGATGTGTCTTACATCTTCTCCTGTGTTTCGTAAACAGGTATCATTCCAGACCTATTGGTGACCTGGCTGATGGGAGGCTTGTTGTAGTGGGAGTGGCTGGCCGGAGAGATGAATTCTGGCTTTGAGGTGTGGACAGGCAGGGTGGATATCATGTCCTTCTCATTACCTGTCCTGCCCTGCTGAACCTGGGGAAGGCACAGATCTGTCTTTACCACAGGATGGATGACAGACTTGACACAGACAGCAAAATCTACATTTTTCATTTGTCCATTTGGTTCCATTTGGTACACCGTCAGCGTTAAATTTACATGGAGGATTTTACTGTGTGAGGTGGCGGCTGTGTGTCTGTGTTAAACAAGGAGTGTGTATAGCGGCCTCTTACTGTGATCTTGCTGGTTATAGAACCAACAGTGGTGACCTCCAGACCCATGCGCATCCTCTTCTGCTTCTCACAGTACGTCTTCCACGTGTCCTCATTGAAGCCATAGTTGAAGTAGTCAGACAGGTCCGCTCCTACACACATAAACACAGTCAGACAGTAGTAAGACAGGTCTGCTCCTACACACATAAACACAGTCAGACAGTAGTCAGACAGGTCCGCTCCTACACACATAAACACAGTCACACAGTAGTAAGACAGGTCTGCTCCTACACACATAAACACAGTCACACAGTAGTAAGACAGGTCTGCTCCTACACACATAAACACAGTCAGACAGTAGTAAGACAGGTCTGCTCCTACACACATAAACACAGTCACAGTAGTAAGACAGGTCTGCTCCTACACACATAAACACAGTCAGACAGTAGTAAGACAGGTCTGCTCCTACACACATAAACACAGTCAGACAGTAGTAAGACAGGTCTGCTCCTACACACATAAACACAGTCACAGTAGTAAGACAGGTCTGCTCCTACACACATAAACACAGTCAGACAGTAGTAAGACAGGTCTGCTCCTACACACATAAACACAGTCAGACAGTAGTAAGACAGGTCTGCTCCTACACACATAAACACAGTCACAGCAGTAAGACAGGTCTGCTCCTACACACATAAACACAGTCACAGTAGTAAGACAGGTCTGCTCCTACACACATAAACACAGTCACAGCAGTAAGACAGGTCTGCTCCTACACACATAAACACAGTCACAGTAGTAAGACAGGTCTGCTCCTACACACATAAACACAGTCACAGCAGTAAGACAGGTCTGCTCCTACACACATAAACACAGTCAGACAGTAGTAAGACAGGTCTGCTCCTACACACATAAACACAGTCAGACAGTAGTAAGACAGGTCTGCTCCTACACACATAAACACAGTCACAGTAGTAAGACAGGTCCGCTCCTACACACATAAACACAGTCAGACAGTAGTAAGACAGGTCTGCTCCTACACACATAAACACAGTCACAGTAGTAAGACAGGTCTGCTCCTACACACATAAACACAGTCAGACAGTAGTAAGACAGGTCTGCTCCTACACACATAAACACAGTCAGACAGTAGTAAGACAGGTCTGCTCCTACACACATAAACACAGTCACAGTAGTAAGACAGGTCCGCTCCTACACACATAAACACAGTCACAGTAGTAAGACAGGTCTGCTCCTACACACATAAACACAGTCACAGTAGTAAGACAGGTCTGCTCCTACACACATAAACACAGTCAGACAGTAGTAAGACAGGTCCGCTCCACAAGGACACACACACACACACACACACACACACACACAAAGCACGGAAAAAACCCACACCCACACACACCTGGCTTCCTCCAAGGCTTCTCTTCAAAAGACTCCATGTCCACCTCCAGTACTGGAACCCCGTTGATGTTCCCGGGAGCATCCATATCCACTCCCTTCAGCTTAGCTGTTAATGGAAACAAAACAACTTGTTAGTGGACCTACACATATCCGTTATGCTACTGTCCTATCTGAGCATCTGCCATACCATTCAATTTGCTATTGAACACATTTGATTCAATATTATACAGGTTGATTAGAGCACAATACAAAAAGTTTTCAGTAAAACTAAAAATAGCTGCAATAGTTGGTAATAGAGAACATCACCTTGTCCATAAGGTCTGGTGCCTGTTGTTTTAATGTTGAGGTTGACAGGTGGTGCTCCATAGGGCCTGTGAGAAAAACATAAACCAATAAACATAAACCACATAAACCAATATGGTATACTAAGTACCAAGTATTTTATTGTTATCTCCGCCAGGCCGAAGGCAAGCGGCTAGATAATGTTTTCCTGTGTGGCAGCCTAACTATGGACTCACCCGCTTTATTTTCTTAAGGTTTTCAGAAGCGTTTTTTTACGCGGAAGCGTTTGAAATTTGTGTGAGGCAACCGTCTGTCTCAAGACACCGTGAAACACCACATTATGTGCTTCATTTCGATGCATAAAGTTGGATTAAAAAAAGACAAGAGGAAGACTGACACAGGTTAGCATTAGGTGGAGAGGACGATAGAATGCTGCAGCTTTCATCACTGCCGGATCAACTAGTAGGCCAAGGTGTGAGATAGCAAGCCTTCACTGGGACCTACGTGTACTGTGGTGCTCCGGTTTTAATGTCTCCAATGGTGACACGGACATCATCGTCATCGTCGTCACTGTCGCTGTCACTGTCTTCATCCTCACCACCTGCTGCAGCCTCTCTCTCTGCAGGCTGACACAGAGAGAGAGAGACAGACAGACAGACAGACAGTTACCAACCATACAGAGATTGTGAACATGTGAGAGAGTGTGTTGGGGAAGAAGACAGTAAAAATAATTAAGTCTGAAGATCCAAATAATAAGTCAGAAAGCAGTCAAGATATTAAAGCAATCTCATCCACATTGTGTGTGCGTGTGCGTGTGCGTGTGCGTGTGTGTGTGTGTGTGTGTATGTGCGCGCTACCCACCTCGGAAGCCACTCCATTTCCTGTGGCCACAGCAGGGGCATCATCTGTTGCGGGGAGGGCGGCATCGGCAGCTCCACTGGGAAACGTTCAATTTAAAACCTCTTTAGGTTACAAACCAGGCACCAAAATAAAACGGGCTCAACACATGATAGACAGATATAAATATATATGCCCACAATAGGGTCATGGTGTATTGTTGCACAATGTGCTCCTCAAGTTTTAGCAAACGTCTGCATGCAGTATGCAGTATCATTACATGACAGGTAACGTGAGATGCAAGTTACCTGACTGCAGCGTTCAACTTGGCTTCTTCATCCCCGTCTTTCTCCTCGGTTTCATCTAAAAAGACACATATTTTGTTACATTGCATAGCAGTTTAACAATTAACAATTTAATTGTGTTTTTCTCATTGAACAATTTTCATTTCTGTTTGGCTTTTAGGCATTGAAGTTGCACAGGGCAAATATGACAAATAACCTATATACAAAGAAATGACTGATACATATCAGTCATATAGATACTTTTTTAAATACTGTGGAAATAGCCGATCTACAAGGTCACAACGCGTTGTGAGCTTGTAGATCTATTTATTTCTACATTATTTTCCATATTTATTTTTATTTAAATGAACTTTTTTCACTAAGCCCCATTTCAAAAATAGCAGATCATCTACAAGCTCACACAGCGTCACATCACGACTTGTGAGTTTGTAGCTATTTTGTAGCTTGTAGCTACTTTGTTTTTGTCTATGACTTGACTTGCACAAAATAGTGGTCAATTTCACCTGTTAGAAGGTAATCCAATGTGTATGAGAATGTACTGTGTAAGAATGACCATCAGATTCAGGTTTCTTCAAATCAGGGGTCCGTGGCTTAATACGTATCAATTAATTTGGAGGTTCTTAGCATGAAAATGTTTGAGAACCACTGCTTTTAAAAGAAAAGGTAGGGTAAGTGATATGTTTTGGTTAAAACAAAATTTTTTTTGTTAAAAGGTTAACTCACTATATTTTGATAGTAATCATTGCTATAGAGTGTTTGTTCCTAACAGGAGTCTCCCCACCTCTCCAGCTCTATTAGGAAAATAAAAATAAAATAAAATTTCACATGTGTTGCCAAATTTCAGCCAATCAGGAGAGAGCATCCATTTATCAGCTATAATTTTAAAGCAATTGGTTCTATCAGAATATAGAGCTATTTAACACTTATTTTAACAAAGGAAAATCACTTACCCTACC
The DNA here is from genome assembly GCF_963454915.1 of Gymnoscopelus microlampas. NCBI lineage: Eukaryota > Metazoa > Chordata > Actinopteri > Myctophiformes > Myctophidae > Gymnoscopelus > Gymnoscopelus microlampas. Next base: position 23,339,418 of record NC_139939.1, read on the forward strand.
TTTAAGTAGCTCTGGTACATAGCGTTAGAAGGAGTTACAGTACGCTTTGGACCAGAGCTAACCTTTAAGTAAAGTCTTAGTCCTGTGTAAAAGCAAAGCAAAGTTTGTTGTTTACCCAGGGTGTCGGACTAAGCACGAAGCTTGTTTCCAGCCGGACCCTGCATGGAAGCCTTGCTCAAGGGCTATTCAGCGGTGATTCATGATTGATGTGATGAATTGGGGAATCGAACTAGGGACCTTCCGGTATCAAGGCCGCCCCTCTAACCACTAGGCCACCGCTACCACTGTGTGTGCAAGCAAGGTGCATTCCTGCTTCCTACCAGGGCAGCAAGGGTCTGCTATCATCTAGCAATGCACTGCAGACATTATGATTGTTTATACCAGGGGTCATCAACGTTTTTCAGGCCAAGGACCCCTTAGCTGAGAGCGAGATGAAGCAGGGACCCCCACTACATATTGTATACAATTGTGTTGTTGTTTTTCATAGATGTAGTGTTGTATTCATGTTAATGTGTATTTTCAGACAGTTAACCACTTAAACCCTCAATACTTCGAAAACTTGTACTTGGTCTGCCCCCCCCCTACACCAAACCTCTGCCGAAAATAGCCAATCTACAAGCTCACAACGCCTTTTTGGTTTATATTCCCTTCAGAATAGGGATGCAAGGGTCCAAGTGGTTAAAAAATAATAAAGGAAAAAAGGTTCTTATCATACAAAGATTTGGCGCCTCCCCCCTGTATAACTCTGAGGACCCCCTAGGGGTCCCGGACCCCCTGTTGAAGACCCCTGGTTTACACTACTCAATCCATTAGTGTTATAATCTCACCTCCATAGAGCCACTCCTCCTCTTCATCCCCGGCACTGGCCTCAGCAGCAGAGCCAGTCTTCTCCGCTTCCTCCGCAGACATCTTTCCACTGGACTCACAAACCCTCCTTCAGCGCCAACCAAACACCGCGCTGCAACACTTCACGAAAACAACGTGTTCAGGAAGGCTTTCCGACTGTAAAACACTACATACGTGAATTATATTTAGCCTTTATACGTTATATTCTCGCAGAAATGTGCCACAGGTTGTTTACATAAATATATATTTTTTTCATGCATTCATTTCATCCACAAGACTTCACACACAAGCTCTCGTGCCCCGGAAGTTATTGGCAGACAGACACCGGACGGACGGTGAAAGGGCAAATGTTTTGTTGGGTTCCTTGGAAAAGGTGACAGCGCCCCCTAGCTGCAGTAATGTATGGTACCCACAAGAGGGAGCCAACAGGTCACGCACCCTTAATCAATCTTGCCTTGTGGCCGGTTTTCAAATTCAATTAGTTTTATTGGAGAGCTTTAGGATATAATCCTCCTGTGACAAATGTTTGATCATCATTTGGGGAACCCTATATTATTATTATTCCATCCTAAAAGCATCTGGATTTCAATATAGACCATAATGACCAAACTTGGCAGATGGGTCAGGGTCCTACTATGGAATCCACATCCACACTGTCCATCACTGCAACCTAATGTCAATTCAGAAGTCTTATCCATCACTCTATATCCATCTATGGCCATTGTTGTTCATTCATGCTACCAAAATTGGACACATAAGCTTGTCTGTCTGATTGATTGATTGATTGATTGATTGATTGATTGATTGATTGATTGATTGATTGATTGATTGATTGATTGATTGATTGGTTGATTGATTGATTGATTGAAGGTGAAGGTGAAGCTGACTAACAGGGCTCTGGTAAAACTGTTTAATAATAATAATAATAATTATTATTATTATTATTATTATTGTTATTAAAGTTGACATAACCTTACATTGATTGATTGATTGATTGATTGATTGATTGATTGATTGATTGATTGATTGATTGATTGATTGATTGATTGATTGATTGATTGATTGGTTGATTGGTTGATTGGTTGATTGATTGACTGATTTTATACTTTATTAACACGTTTGTTAACAATACAGGTAGTACAGTCAAATGTTATGCTAAAAGAATAACACAAAAAGCCCCAGGGGGCTTGTTTCCATTGTGGACCATGATTGTACTCAATTCATCAGTACATTTTGTTAATATAATATGTCAGTCAACAAGACACCAAACCCTTAAATGCTTGTGATGAGCAGGCTGATTGATTGATGTACTTTATTTAGTAAGACATGAGAACAACAGTACATGGAAGTACAAATTCACAATACAAGGTCTACTAAACTGGAAGACTCATAAAAGCACAGAGCTTGTTTCAAATGAGTTCCCCATGCACACAAATCATGATGACATATAAGAGACAGACAGATATACACAACTACTATAGAATGTCATACAATCAGTTTACAGGTTACTGGTATGAAGAGTGAGAAATATGTACAAAAGGAGAAGGAGAGAGGGGGGGGGGGGTAGGGGGGTAGGTTAGGTTAGGACTTAGACAGGGGCCATTTTCCAATTGCAGCCTCCTGAAGGTGTATCTTTAGGGCTGTTTTGAAAGAGAGTAGGGTTTTACACTCCTTTACTCCTTTTGGTAGGGCGTTCCACATTTTTGATGAATAGCATGAGAACGAGTTACTTCCCTTTGTTGAGCCAAAAAAGGGTTGGACAAGGTTTGTGGAGCTGCCTCTGGTATTGTGATCGTGGACATCATTAACATTTTGGAAGTATTTTGACAAATACAGGGCGATCCCAATGTTGTGATATATCTTGAAGACCAGGCCCATAGCAAGTTGCTGTACTCTGTACCTAAGCCATCCAATCCTATCAAAATGATCAGGGGTTAGATGGATTTTGTAGTTGAGGCCAAGAAGTAGCCTTACAAGTTTGTTTTGGGATGTTTGGAGCCTTGTTTTTAAGGCCTTGGTGGTGTTGTGATACCATGAAGTACATGCATAATCGTAATGACCTTGTATGAGGGCCACTGCAAGAGTCTTCAGAGTCTTCTTACTGACTTTACGATCAATACTCCGCAAATAGCGTGTTTTTTTGTGGACCGTTTTGATCGTTTTTTCAGCATTTTTGTCACCAGAGAGGTCAGCCTCCAAGATAGAGCCCAGGTAGGTAATTTCGTTTTTTCTTTTGATGATATCATCACCCGCTTTGATCGTGAAGCTCTCTGCCTTTCTGAGGTTAGGAGTGGACCCAAAGAGGATGCATTCCGTTTTGCCCAGGTGTAATGAGAGCTTGTTGTCGGAGAGCCAGATGCAGATCTTGTTGAGTTCAGAGCTGAGAGTTTTCTCAACCTGCAGCCTGTCCCTGTCCGAGACTAGCAGGGCCGAGTCATCTGCGAACAGGAACAGGTTGCAGTCGCAGGCTGACGACATGTCATTCACATATATCAGGAACAGTAAGGGTCCTAGTATACTTCCTTGGGGAACACCACAAGTCACTGGGAGGGGGGGGGACTGGGTGCCGTTTACTTCCACCACTTGCTCCCTCCCTTCCAGGTAGGATCTCATCCAAGGCTGTTGCCTTGCATTCAAACTTTATTAAACCAATGGAATATCTGGCAGATTATGGCAGATATCGTTAGAGGCCTGACAGAAATCGTCCAAGAAACCAGACCACCAAAGAGTTCTATAATGCATCAGCTACACAAACCAGGAATTCATTAAGTGATGTTGTGATAAATACAACAGCTGTGATACTCCCTGTCTATGTCTAAAGGTGTGAGTTCCAATCTCACTGTGAACAACCAAAATGTTTTTGTTTTTTACTTCTGAATCTTTAATCATGTCATAATCTTATTCTGTGCTTGTACCCCGTTGCTTTCCACTATATTTATTATTATATGTATTTGTAATTGTAATTTATGTTTTACATTAACTCAAAGCATAGACATTGTTAAATCAAGCCAATCCCTACACTATTTTAGCATCAGCCTCAATAGGTGACTGCCTTGTGTTAGGGTTGTTACACAATAAATAAAGCAATCTCATGTGGCTCCATAACCGTTTAAGAAAAACATGATTAGCGCTGTGGTTTTGTGTCCAGGACAAGTTGGCCTTTAATGCAGAGAGGGTTGTTAATGCATTTAGGGCCATTGGCCTGTTAAGTGGGGCCACTATAGATGTGGACTCCTGGTGTCTATATTTTTATTGATTCTCTATCTCTCTCGCTCCCTCTCTCTCCTTCTTACATTATCAAACTTTTGCATCAGATGCACATCAAACTATGCACATCTTGCTTTCCAGCACTTCAAAGTCACATTGCATGCGATGCCCACATAAGTCTTGTGTAAAGCACTTGTGTAGACTCCTGTGTTCCTGGAAAACACACATAAATAATGCTGATGCTGCCCCATTGTTAAAGTGATCATGCGAATCCATGCACTTAGTAGCACGCCTCCTATGTGTTTTTCAATCATTCCCTCCATCTCTCTTTATATCTTTTCATCTAATGCTCTCCTCTATGTTAGCCTCTCAGCCTCTGTGATTACATTCCCTCCTATGCTCACACTAACCCCATTGCCCTGGTCTATATCTTTTTTTTCCATCTCACTCATCAATCTCCCCTCTTTCTTCCCGCTTCTTTTTTCTTTTTTCTTTTCTTTTTCTGGACCCTCACTATTATTTCCTCCTCCCTCGTTCCTCCCCACTCTCTCTTTCCATCTCAACCTTCCATCTTCAATTTTATTGCTCCCTTTTAACCCCCCCCCCCCCATTTATTTCTCATTTCACCCTTACTATCATCCCATCACCTTGCCTACTTCAACCATTCCTTCCATCCCTCTTTCTCTTCTCTACCCTTGTTCTCATTTCATCTGTGTATTTTCCCTCTCTTTTCTTCCCCCTTTCACCCTCCGTATGATCCACTCTCCCTCCCTTCGTACATCCCTCTCTCCTAGCGGTGTATTAGGAGGGTTAGTCGATGCTAATCAGGTTTATCCAGACAGAGGGCGATCATTGGACTATCTGTAATTACAGACACTGATATTAGCTTACTCCGATACTGTATGTGCTCTAGCACATTTTCAATCCACATCATCTCTTTGGATCAAGGTTATCTCAGCCCAGAGTTTACTACAGTATGATAACAAACTTAACTCTATCACCACGCTCTGACTACTCTGGTGTGTTTAATAAAAAAAAAAGGGAATATATTTCTTTACTGCAGTATAACCATTTTCAACCTGCCATGAGGCAAAAACGTTCCCAAAATTCTCAAACCTTTCAAAAATAGCAAACATAGTATAGCTACAAGCTCACAATGCTCACAAGCGTCACCGCTGTATGAGACAAAGTATAAAATAGGGCTTAAGTGGCTAATTGAACCGTTTCTGCTCCTTTGTTTGCCAAAACAAAGATCCATCTGTCATCATAAGCCATGCTTGTTAATTCCCGCCTACAAACTTGTAACATGTTACATACTGTATTACATATGTGGGCTGAGAAGCCATTCTGTCTTCTCTGATGGGAAATTAAACAATTTGTAGAATACAAATATGACTTTTCTTCATGTCATACTGTACAATTGTTGAACAATGAATGCAAGGGTGACTGAAGGAATGGAAAATAAGAATTCAATGTATCAAATTCAGACACATTTAATTTAATTACAGCAGGTGCAATCTGCAGCTTCAACTTGTTCCTAAGTGGAAACATTCTGGCCTTGAACTGCCTCAGGTCAGTTTAGTTCATTGGGTCATAATTGATTGATATTAGAATGACCACAATTCAACCATGATGGAACACTTAGCAACCACACAGAGTGGGCTGAACAGTGTCCATGCTGACCATATTAAAGGAGAGGAAAAACAAATGGACACAGATATCAGGTTTACATTGCTCAGTCAGCAGACTTGCAAGAGAGTTGGATTGCATTATGAAGAATGGCTACAGTGAACATTTGGCCAATCATCAGAGCAGAGAGCTGAGGGGATAGAATTGTACTTTGAAGAGTGTGTTTGTGAATGTATTCAAATGATTGTGTTTGTTGAATGGTTGAATATGTGCATGGACATTTATATGCGATAGGCCTATGTGTATAAGTTAAACTTTTATTGATCCCTGGAGGGGAATTCAGGTGACATAGCAGCAACATCAGTAATACAACACCAGAGAGGTACAGTACATGTAAGAGTAAAAGTCAATAACAAAACCAAGCTTAATACGAATAAAAATAGAGATGAAATAAAATACTGAATATAATTACAGATTTCTGGGTTCTAATTAGTTTTGAATGTCCAGAAAACCACTAGCGCACTTCAGCTCGCCCACAGAGTTTAGAGACTTTTGACCGTGTCACGCTAAAGGGGGCTGGTAAAATATCTGCTTCAGCTTGTTGCACACATTGTGCCTTCTATTTCTCCAGGTGTAGGAGTCATTCTTAGGGATGTGATCCGGGGGCAAGAGTGAGGGGAACAAGCTGAGAGGTATAAATGGTCTTGGGGGCACTGGTACTGGTGAGTTGGTGAGACCCAGGCTGCCCTGCTGCACCAATTTGGGTTGGGTGGTAAAATCTGTGAAAAAAAGGTGCAGCTCATGTGCACATCCCAACACACATGCACACACCTCTCTGGACGTGTTGGCCAGTAACCTACCCTCCAGTCTGTCCTTGTAACTGTCCTTGGATGCACCCGGGCTGCACCTCTCAATGTGCCATGCCACGAAAGACCTCTTCTCTCTGTACAGCAGGGCTTTAATGTCCCCATTGATCCAGGGCTTGTTGTTGGTTAAGTTGTGTATTTTATTTAGTGGGTTCAATGCTCTCCTCACAGAACCGGATGTAGTCTGTATTACAATGGGAGAGTCCATCAATGTCCACAGTGATGTATGTGTACTGGGGCGCCGAGGGCCGAGTGGTTAAGGCGTGTACCATAGGCTCTGATGCGAGTGACAGTGAGTCCAAGTTCAATTCCCGAGCTCAGTAGACCTTTGCTGCGTGTCGCTCCCCGACTCTTTGCCAATTTCTTGTCAATCTCCACTGTGCTATCAATAAAGGTGTATAAATATATATAAATGTATTATGTGTAATATACTGTATAATCATGTGTACTACTGTATATAATCATGGAACAAGCCCATGCCGGCTGGACTCCTACTGAAATAAGACACGTGAATAAAAATCATTATCATCATCATCATCATCTTTACCATCTTCACCATCTTCATCATCATCATCAACAACATCATCAATGTCATCATCATCATCAGCAGCAGCAGCAGCAGCAGTAGCAGCATTAAATTGAGGATTTTGGAATGTCCTTAAACCATACTGAATCTAATCCTTCAATGTTATGTAAAATTATGAAACTATCTAGCTTCAAATACATGCTCACATCAGTGTGATGGAGATGGTTGCATTTTGTGCATGATTGAGTTAGGATGAGTGTTTACTGTTTACATCACAAAGTGAGAGAATGAGAAAGAGGAGAGAGAAAGAGGGGGGGGGGGGTGCTTTTCATTACGTAATCTAATCTAAGTGGCAATTTTTCTTGTATAAAACCTCTGTTGCCCTCTGTGAGACGACCGTCCTCATCTCATCTGTCTAAAAGCAGAGAGTGAGTCACGTTGCACAACCACACACACACTTCTCAAGTCATGGTGAGTCAGCGCTGGTCTGCCATACCCCCCTCGCCGCACTAATGAATAATGCAACAGGGACTGGCATAAAAAATGCTCAAATGACATCTATAAAGACACAGGACACAATAAAAACACTCAGGCAAAGTGCCATCATCATAGACCAGAGCATATGGGCAGCTGGACTGTGGTGAACAGGTGTACTACACGTGTGGGTTGGGCTTTCTATTGTCTGTAAGGAAATAGTCCATGACTCCTACTAATATCCAATGGCAGGTCTTCAACCGGACAGATGAACTGACATCAGGGTTTGCAAATGCAACCCATTATCAAGTATTATTATTATTATTATTATTATTATTAGTAGTAGTAGTAGTAGTAGTAGTAATAGTTGTAGTAAGCTAGGCTAGTAGTAGTAGTAGTAGTAGTAGTAGTAGTAGTAGTAGTAGTATAGTTGTACAGTAGCAGCTATAGTACTAGTACTAAGTTTGTAACTAGACCCATTTATCAGGTCAGCTGTTGGGCCACTACAGCCCATAACAACATATTTTATAACCACATGGTTTGTCTTTTATTGACGTTCCACATGCATATGCCTACAAGATTCAATATGTATTTATTTGTTAAGCCCCAAGGGTGCTGCGGTGCAGCACAATGGCACAAACATAATAATGTATAACAAACACACAGGATGGAGGATCATCCTATAATCCCATCTTTAAACGGCCAACTCAAAACAACCTAATTAGTAGATATGGCTCGGAGCAGCTAGTGTCTTATGATTACATGTGGTTTGCCTGATTTGAGGGCATGAAAAAAACAAAAACCTGTGATGTTAGAATCACTTTTTTCCTCTTGTTTGGAGTTTGCTACCAGGAAAAAGTAGAGACAATTGCAGGCAGAAGGAAAACAATGAACCTAAAAGGCTAAAAATGAGTTTAAACGAATAGACTATTAGGCCTATAGCCAGAGAAGTGAGGGGTCAATGCATGAACTGGTCATCCTGGTCTTTATACTCAGTTTTATTTTAGTTATATTTGAATTGATGTTAAGAACATGAGGGCAATTTGGGCTATTATATACGTAGTTTCAAAGAAGAAGGCTAGTTGTTCTTGGGTGCCCTGGGTCATGGGGTATGCGTGTAATCATGTGTGTATGATATTCCAAGAAGAAATACAAAGATCCTAATGTTTTCTAACTTCAACACACACACACACACACACACACGCACACGCACGCGCACACGCACGCACACACACATGCCTCACTATTGAGCCTCACTATTAAGTGAGACCAACTTCATCAGATTTTATTTCATTTAGAGGACCTACTTTATGTATTGATCAACCAATCAATCAATCAATCGATCGATCAATCAATCAATCAATCAATCAATCAATCGATCGATCAATCAATCAATCAATCAATCAATCCATCCATCCATCCATCCATCCATCGATTGATCGATCAATCAATCAATCAAACAAACAATCGACCAATCAATCATTCAATCAATCAGGGGTTCAGTGCGCATCTACAGGGTGGCACGTGGTTACTGTTCAGTGTTTACTGTATAGTCCACTGACTCTTAAAACCTACAGTAAATGCGAGGTGTCCTTTCTTTTCCTTAATTCCTTTCAGGAATTAACGTTATAAGAGTGAATCAAATGTAAAACTGTGAACGTTGCTTCGCAGAGTTGTGTTATTTTCCGGTAATAATAACCGACTCATCACTGGCGACTGTCCAGCCAATGCGGGACAGGACGGACTGAAAGGGAGGGACGTAGAGAGGAGACGCACTGCATCTTTAACGTCCATTGAAACCCATCAGGGAGTCGTATCAAGTCCCCCATTATTATTGTTGAGGGACCTGTATCGGTTGGAATGCCTTTTATGTAGTTTGTTCTCGCTCTTCTTACCGATCGCATGGGGTAATAATAATAAAGCGCAAATGATGAGATTCTACTGGATCCTGTTTGCCACACCTTTCGTTTTACTATCATTAACAGGTAAGAAGATGATCTATATTTCACCACAACATACCGTGACTTTCAGAATCAGTAGAGAGCAGGTATAGGCTACCATTGTGAATAACAGATTATCTTTGTTTAGATTCACTCATGTATACGAGCGTAGTCTATTTTCATGTGACCTATAGCTGCAGGCAATATAGCCTATATATATATGCGCTCAATTTATTCTATAAAGTTTTAGCTCGAGAACAATGTTTAATCATAAACAATTTATAGCACGTGTTACGGGATTAGCCTATATGTTTTAACATACACACGGCCAATTTACGTAGCAAATACAAGTAGTGTTTTAACGGTAAAACCCACGACTGTTGTTAATGTTATCATGACTGATTTGCATAACTGTCAAACCAAGGGAAGGCGTTAGTGTGTCCGCCTCCACGGGCAACAGGTGTGTGTGTGTGTGTGTGTGTGTGTGTGTGTGTGTGTGTGTGTGTGTGTGTGTGTGTGTGTGTGTGTGTGTGTGTGTGTGTGTGTGTGTGTGTGTGTGTGTGTGTGTGTGTGTGAGATAGAGAGAGACAGCGCGCACCCTAATAGGGGTAATAAATTATTGATCACACTATGGATTACATTGCTGGCATTCACACGCTGCGCAGCAGCGCAGGGCACATAGGTGGCCTGTGTAAAGTGATTATTGACTTGAGTTGACTGCTATGGGAAGACATAACACTGTGTGTTGTGTGTTTATAGGCGTAGGCTATACTGACTGACTGAGCCCGCAGGCTGTCGTTTGCACTTTGCAGTGGTGGAAAAAGTACTCACATGTTTTACTTAAGTAAAAGTATCAATACTGCAAGTCCGGTAATCAAAATGTACTTGAGTAAAAGTATACAAGTATTGGCATCAAAATATACTTTAAGTACCAAAAGTAAAAGTCCTCATGCAAGTTATCATTAGGCTATGTCTAAAATGTATTACAAAAAGATATACAAGCTCAAAGAGGCGTTGTGAGCGTTTAGATCAAATAGCCAAAGTTTAAATAGGGCTGAAGTGGTTAATGTATGTTTTGTAAAAATAATCATAATCTACAAAGTAATAGTAACTAAAATGTTCTAATAATTGTAGTGGAGTAAAAGTAGCCTACAATATTTGTCTCAGAGATGTAATGGAGTAGAAGTAAAAGTATAGAAAATTGGAAATACTCCAGTAAAGTAAAAGCACCTCAAAACTTTACTTAAGTACAGTACTTGAGTACATGTATTTAGTTACTTTCCACCACTGCTTTGTATGCATCTTGGAACGCTGCCTGGCCCGAGGGCACAACAATATTGAATCACATGGAAATTCTTGAACGGGTGTGGGTGCCATACATCATATGGAAATATATGTCCAGCTATGGCATATATAAATGTCAGCGCATCGTCTCTTCTTCATGATTTTCATTTAAATATTCATCATGACTTGTGTGCATGGGGATCTCATCTTAAACAAGCTCAGTGCTTAATGAGTCTTCCAGTTTAGTAGACCTTGTATTGTGAATGTGTACTTCCATGTACTGATGTTCTCATGTCTTACTAAATAAAGTACATCAATCAATCAATCAAAATCTTAACACGTGCATTGATTTAGATCTTTAATGCATGATGATGATTACTCCGCGGGTGCAAGTCGTTATTATTGATTGTTTTGTGAGCTGATGGTTGTTATGATAGCAGCCCGTGTTAAAGAGTTAAAGAGGTTATTTCCCCCCTCTTTTCCCCTTCTTTTCCTGTTTAAGAATAGCAGATGAACCCTCATTTCTATTCCATTTTATTTAAGACAACAAAGAATCCTATCCTAACAATTTAGGGTTGTTGAACTTTATTGTCCTCAGTAGGCTCTGTCATAACTTCTGTTTCACCAGAGGGGAAACAGAAAATACCATATATTATAAAGTTCAAACCAGGGGGTCTCAAAGTGGCGTCCGGGGACCCCCAGGGGTCCTTCAAGGGGTTCCAGGGGGTCCCCAGCAAGATTAGTTAATATAGCATCTAAATCATATTTTATATTTTGGCTAAGGCAGATCTACAAGCTCACAATGTGTTGCGATTGGCAAGCCGCAATGCATGTGTTATGAGCTTGTAGATATACTATTTTTGAAACATTTGGAAAATTATTACATTTTTTGGGGTCCCCATTTTTTAAATTATCGGGGTCCCTAGCACAAAATATTTTCAGATGTGGATCAGCAGCCAAATACTTTCGTACAAATGCACAGTTTGGGGATTCTTGACATGAAAATGTTTGAGAACCACTGGTTTAAACAATGGGTCTATATCAACATAACATAACATAACATAACATTACATTACATTACATTACATTACATTACATTACATTACATAACTGTATTTGTTCTAATCCAGGCTGGTCCAGGCCAGTCATCTCCCCCAGTGGGCCCCACATAGTAGTTCCTAAGGATGGGAGGCTGGAGCTGAGTTGCCAGGAGGATGCTGGGGTGGCAGGTCCCCCGTCAGGTTTGAGGTGGCAGAGGGTGAGGCCTCGCAGGCTGGAGGGAGAGATGGAGGAGGCTGGAATAATATACATCAGGGTGGCAACAGCACAGGCTACCCATATGGGCCGATATGTGTGTGTCAACAACAGCACCCTCGAACACAGCTCCATCTATGTCTATGTGAAAGGTGAGCTTTGTGTGTGTGTGTGTGTGTGTGTGTGTGTGTGTGTGTGTGTGTGTGTGTGTGTGTGTGTGTGTGTGTGTGTGTGTGGGTGTGGGTGTGGCTGTGGGTGTGGCTGTGCCTCTTGCCTTTTGAATCTGATATTTGTTTCTTCAGACATATCAAATTCCTCTTTTCATGTATTTGCCATGTATTTACCACTTATTTTATACTTAATGTATACAGGCCTATAGTTAATGTTCAAAAGTGAAAATAGCCCCCAAACATTTTTTTTGTTCTATTTACCATTTCTTCCCATAATGATCTGCCCAAAATAGGGACAACAGGTTAACCTATTCTAACTATTAGGACCATTGAGTAGCATCCAGGGACCAGCTCAAGCTGTCAGGCCAGTGCCTTCCCTAAGCTACATTTAAATATCTCTCTCCCATCCTTCACTATCCCTCCATCCGTCTCTCACTCTGTCTCCCCCTCCTTCTCTCCTCTTCCCAGACCCTGAGAATCCATTCCAACGGACCATGGTGGATAACATACTAGTTCGTGCAGGTGAGAACTGTACCATTCCCTGTCTGGTTACGGACCCTAAGATCGTCCACCTGACGTTGGAGACATGTGATGGACAACCTTTGCCCTCCAGTCTTCATTACCGTAGCAACCATCAGCGAGGCATTAACATCAGTAATGCCAGGAAGGAGTATGAGGGCTGTTATGTTTGCATAGGACACCTGGATGGTGTTGAAGTGAAGTCTAACCAGTACACAGTGGATGTACTACAAGGTAAGTGTGTGATAGATTTTAACCACTTAAGCCACGGGTCTTCAACGTTTTTCAGGCCAAGGACCCCTTAGCTGAGAGAAAGGTGAAGCAGGGACCCCCACTACATATTGTATAAAATTGTGTTGCAGATTAAACTTTTTCATAGAAATCATAGATAGTTTCATAGACTTGTTTGACACCACTGTCATCAGTGTTGATGTTGAAGTGTAAATTAATGTTTTTTAATATGTTGGATTCATGTTAATGTGCATTTTCAGGCATTTAACAACTTAAACCCTCAATACGTACGATCTACAAGCTCTGCGCTGTGTTGTGAGCATGTAGATTTGCTATTTTCGGCGAATGTTTCCACCAGAATAGGGATGCTAGGGTTCAAGTGGTTATGTGAAAAAACTTTCCTATCATTCAAAGATTTGGTGGCCAAATAACCCTGAGGACCCCCTTAGGGGTCCCGGACCCCCTGTTGAAGACCCCTGACTTAAGCCCTATATACTGTGTCGTAAGAGTCATAAGTCGTAAGTCAGTGCACCAATGTACAGTAACCACCTGAATTCGAACCCAGGTCTCCTGCATGGAAAACCAAACATCTATCGAAATACTTAATTGTTTGTATTTGAAGTTGAATGTCCAAACAGCCCCTACCTCCATTGACTTGTAGTGTCTCCTTACTCTATGACCACAGTATTGAAAATGCTATACTGTTACAGGCCTGACAGCTCTGGGATGAGGCTTAATCTTTTATCTGGATACCAGATGTAATTTAGTAAATATTATACACACGTCTCTGAAGTGAAGGGAGTGAGGGGAGGGGTATGGAAGGATGCGGTGGTGTGTAAAAACAGGAAGGTGGCGGTTAGGGATGGGTATCATTTGAATTTTATCAATTTTGATTCAGATTCTGCTTATCAATTCTGGTTCTTATCGATTCCCGCAAATAATTGGGTGGAGATTCTTCCTTGGCCTACTGGAAATGTGCGTAAATGTGCAAAAGTTTCCCGCCGATCGATCGGTCCAGCGGTGCTTGTAGCATGTTGTGCAAAATGGACCCCTCCAGCAAACTATGAAAGGCAATCAGTATAGAATCAGAAAGATCTGACAGATACATCTTGATCACATGACTACAGCGATAATGTGTACCAATTTGGGTGAGGTTTGGACAAAATCTGTAGTAGTAGTAAAAACGTGGCTTATTTGGAGAGTTCCATAATGATCGAAGTAATCCAAGGGAAAAGTAATTGTATTACTAAAATCGGCCTCTCACCGGTGGCGCTATAACAGGCCGATGTGAAAACTTTGGGGTAGAGGTTCTGCTCTGGCCACCAGGGAGTGTGTGTGACTGTGTGTACAGTTTCATGGTACCGGAGATTAGCTGTCAGACAGACAAACGGACGGACAGGGGCAAAACAGTCTCACAGTGTGCACTTAAATGGTGACTTGGCAGCAATATGGTTGGCTGGCATGGCTGGCCACACTTTTTTAGTTTTGTAGCTTTTGTCGCCGAAAGTGTGAATGCAACATATATGACAAGCTGTTACAAATTACAGTTAAATAGCAACTGCTCTGATCCACTGTTCACATGTTAACACAGAATAAAGAATATCCAGAACTACTATTTTTGTATACAATGATGTTCAGAAATGCCTTGGTAGTAGTAGGAAATATTTAATGTTCCAGTTAAATTCATGAAACATTTATGCTGTTTAAGCCGCAGGGTAATAGGCAAGGTGGTGTGTTGTGCACAGAATACTCGATGAGAGGCAATGAAAGAGCATTAGGGAAAACTTCTCATGCTATTTCCCCCCGCTGTGTTATTGCCGTTTTGGCTCGGTCAGCTGCAGTACACCTGAGGTTTTAAGAGGGATGAAACTTGAACTGCTGGGGTCACTTCTGGGCTAGTATCCTTTTTATTGAGAGCTTCTGCACATAAAAAGGGGTTAAGAAAGAGGATGGTATCAGTGGGGTAATCATTGAGTTTAATAAGAGAACAGGGACAGCTCTATAAAAGAACAAGGATCTGAAACAAGCATGAAGGCAGTACTCTAGGTATATAAAGTACATGATGAACCTAACCCTTTTCAAACACACCCACCAACGGCTACCGCTAGAATTTATATATTTGAACAAATTAGTCATCACCTTTGTGCGCACGGATGTGCATATGTGTGCATGTGTACATATGTTAAGGCACGTGCAAACACCGTTATTGTTCATTCAGTAGTGATTTATCAAGTCAAATGACACATTACCACTCTCCAACTTGATGCCACTCTCAAACGTCTTATTATACACAGTATAAGCCACTGTGTTAATCACGCCCTATTTCAAAATTGCAACACATTGTGAGCTTGTAGATCTGCTATTTTTGCCATTCCTGAAAAAAAAGTCTTGAAAATTTGGAGACATTTTGGTTTGCCTATAATGACATGCCCAGGAACGCCTGGTTCAGAGTGGTTAATCTACCTCTGAGATGGAAAAACGTTACCCGTACCCGTTCAGTTAGGCTTTTACTGTGTCTGAGTCTTTCTTTGGTTGAATTGATCCCTCACCTCTTGTTCCAGTGCCAGAGGCCCCTCCAGTGGTCATGCTGTCCCAGAGAGAGAACGTCATCCTGAGGAAGGGGGAGCAGTTTAGACTCACTTGCAGCTCATCCAACGTCAACTCTGAATTCAGTCTCACGTGGGACTTCCCCTCAACAGCGGTGAGATATGTGGGAATAGACGATAGCATCACACAATGCTTCTCCTGTCCTCTGTTTGTCCTTCTGTCTGGCTCTCTCTTTCTCTGTCTACACAGTAAAATCCAATATCCAGTGTCAATTTAACAGAGAGTGTAAAAATGTACCTGCTGTGTGAGATTTTACTGTGTAGACCAAAACCCCAGCTTTAGCTCTGTATGTCAGTACTTACTATGTTAATAACTATGCAACAAATGGTCAACTGTTTAACTTGCTTTGGATTCTGCTAAATGCTTAATTAGGAAATTAGGAAATTTAACATCGAATCAAAAAGGGTCGCTCTTCGGAGCGAATATAGTATCTCCGCCAGGCTGGGTGACCTGGCTGTGGAAGTCATGGGTTGCAGCCGTCAGGACCCGCAGAAGCTGCAGCGTGAAATAACTTTTCA
This sequence comes from Gymnoscopelus microlampas, assembly GCF_963454915.1. NCBI lineage: Eukaryota > Metazoa > Chordata > Actinopteri > Myctophiformes > Myctophidae > Gymnoscopelus > Gymnoscopelus microlampas. The sequence continues at coordinate 23,355,489 of NC_139939.1, forward strand.
CACTTTTCGGCAGAAGTTAAGTCGCTTTTGGTGGTGCACCCTATAGAGGCCACCTCAACATGCTACTGTATGCAGAACATAAAGCTGGCTGGTATAGCTCCAGCAAAAAAAGAAAGAAAAGAATGCAAGTTGCCCCTTTGCAGTTTGCAAGAATGCAAGTTGCCCCATTTTATTTTAAACGACAGTGTCCAACATGGATACCTTTGTGTATGTCTCTTTTATCACAAGTCTAGCTGGTGCAGCATTGCTTCAAACCTAGTCTGGGAGTCTGGGCGTCGGAGCTTGGACAGCAGGGGCGCGGCCACTGCGTTGTGATTCAAATCAACAGCCAATGAAGAAAAGGGGGCGGGATCCACAGCGTTGGGTGTTGGATCTAAATAGAATCGACGGGAAGCAATTTCCCCTTGAGAAATTGCGCCCGCCATTGTTGTGTAATGCTGTTTGCCTCTCGTCGGACTTTTTAGACGAGTTGCACAGCCTCAGACCGGTAAGAGACGTGTCCGCTCAGATTCTGAGCGTAAATTACATCCCGCCCACAAATACCAGGGCTCTGGATCAGAAGTTCCTCGCCAGAGCTGGCGAAAACTTCTGGGAACTCAGATTACTTCAAACCAAGTAAACAAAATGGGTCCCGACCCACTGTTTGGTAAACACTGTAGTTGATAGTGTTGATCTGGCTGACTTCTTGCAGAATCCTCAGGAAGCCAACACCTCCTACCTCCTGTCTGGTCCCCGTGGATACCAGCGTTCTTCCTCACTGCTGATCACTACTGTCAACCAATCAGACTCCGGCATTTACCGATGCCGCGGCCAAAACGAGAGAGGCACTACGACAACAGCGCTGCAGCTAGATGTCCGTGGTGAGTGGTTAAGTTGGTAATAGGTGCGTGTGTGTGTGTGTGTGTGTGTGTGTGTGTGTGTGTGTGTGTGTGTGTGTGTGTGTGTGTCACTTCTGTGATGTTATGCTATATGGTGTTGTTGTTCACCCAAATTCCTTAAATATTAATAACCGCTCTTTCTTTGTTACATACTGTTCGATATGAATCAGTTGTGTGAGATTTTGAGTGAACTTAATATTCTTATCTCTTGTGATCCAGATCAAGGTTTCATCAGCATGCTGGGGAGCCGTCGTTCCAGCCAGGCTGATGTTAAAGAAGGGGAGAGCCTGAGGCTCAAAGTAGAATTTGATGCCTATCCTACACCCAAAACTCTGAGCTGGGCTTACAACAACCATCAGCTTCGCAATACCACCGAGCATGTGATCACAGTCCATCGCCGTAGATACAGGTATAGTGGACTGAACTATGCATGCACTAGGGGTGAAGCGGTACAGTTCCGTACCTACCTCGGTTTTAAAACCACATTTTATTATTTTCCGGTACAGTAACATGGGAATACAATGAAACGGTTGGGCGTTTATTAACTTTTGTTGTCAACAGTTTAGAATTTGTTACACATTTGTAAAAGTCCTGTTGCTATCTGTGTACAAAACATCAAATGTTTGGGCCCAGTCCAGCTTCACTGACTGCATTCACAATTTTCTATTGTGACAGGACAGGGATTATAGTTCCTGGCCTCTCCCACTTCCACTCCAACATTGCCTCCTTACGTCCTACGCCTAGTATTTTGTTCATAAAAAAGGCTGAGTTTGCAGAACATGGCTTACCATGTTTCACTCAGGGTCGATGTGATGGGCAGTCACTGTAATGTAACTTTCCATAGCTCTGGGTGTCCATCCATCAGTGCTACTGTACTGTAGATGCCTTGGACAAGAAATCGACAACAGAAAGGGCTGGCATAACTTTCTGGCTGAAATGCGGACATGAAGACAGTGGTGTAGCCAGAACGCTAGCCGAGGCTGGGCCTCGGGCGAAGCGCGCGCGGTTATTATCGGTCTCTGACACTTTTTTCTCGGGTTTGTGACGGATTTCGGATACCTATATATACACTGTTATCAAAATGGCTGAATATGATATAGAAAAAAAAAAAGAAAAAAAAAATTATAATTGTTTTCAAAAATGTTTGGGGTGCGCAGAAAAACCAAATGGGTGGGCCCAGGCCTACCTATGCCCACGCGTGGCTACGCCCCTGCGTGAAGAGGAATCTTATAACGCTGCTCAATTACCTTCAACATGTTTAAATCCTCTGTTCTCATGGTCGTATGGTCGTAGATCCATTGCTATGAAAATGCCTGTGGTGTTTGTTATTGCTTTGGCCCTATCTGAATTACAGGCAAAAGGCTGTTAAAAAGTCAAAGGGAGCTCCATCCTGTGTGTACAGCGTGCTGTAAAGGTGCGCTCGTTTATTGCGCTCACATGACTTATGGTCAAGTGATTTAAGGACTTTGAGCAAAAAAAACAAGAAAACCTCGTCCCCAACCCTCCTGGGGAAAACAAACGTTGTGTATGGTGCGCTCGCTTAATATGTGTCCATTCATGTCCACATAAGAGATACAATACAAGGACACAAATATTTACACGGTGCTGTAAAACATTTACAGTCAGCAAATCTTGGACAAATACCCACACACGCTTCAGGGGTACAAGTAACAGCGTCTTCACCATATTTGGCAGCTACTGATAGTAGAAGAGATTGCACAGATTACGCACACACACACACACACACACACACACACACACACACACACACACACACACACACACACACACACACACACACACACACACACACACACACACACACACACACACACACACACACACACACACACACACACACAGATGCTTACAGTGTGTGGTCTTACTTATCAGATACATCAGTGAGCTGAAACTAGTGAGAGTCCTTGCAACAGAGGGCGGGATCTACACCTTCTCAGCCAGCCACCATGATGCATCTGTCAATCACTCATTCCCTGTCTATGTCAACAGTGAGTAGTACTATTTCTTCTGTCTATATCTCGCTCACCACTGTAACCACTTTGCAGAAAGTGTACATTTTTGGAATGTTGATTATTGTTGCAATTCACCACATACAGTAATACTGACTGCTATTTGCACTACTCAGTTGCTAACTTCATTCATCCTTACATGAATGTTAGTATCTTTTGTATGTATTTGTCCGTTATTTTACTTTATATTCTATAATCTGCATATTTATTTTGGCTGCAACATAGAGACATATATCCTAACTCCTAACATCCTATCCTAACAGGCCAGGTGCAATCCTAAATTGTATATACTATGAATCGGCCTAGTCTATGGTCACCCATTGTCCGCGCGCGTCCGTGCGTGTCCGGCGAGTTCGAGTGAAACCGAATGGAACCGAGTGCAGCCGACAAAAATGGAATGGCAGCCATTGTTTTCTCTGCAGTGTTTTTACTTTCGGTTTAAAACTTTAAAACGCTCTCAAACTTCTTTTTTGAGGCACAGAATTTACTTTTAAGATAGCGTTTGGATGGAATTTAGTTGTTTAACGTCATATATGTGGTCAATTAATCATGACAGAGCCTATTTAAACATAAAAATTCAGAGAACCGGCAGGGGCAGGCAGTGACACGCATTGTATCCGAATAAAGCAACCAATTTTCGGCATGGCCCGTTCAGAAGTCCCCCCTGCGTCAACCCCTGGTGGTCGGGGAAACTAACTGCTGATGAGGAGGGGGGTAGTACCACTGCAGTAGTACTTTCTACTGCAGTGGTTCTCAAACTATGGGTCGCGACCCAAAGTGGGGTCACATGATGGTACTGTTGGGGTCGAGCATTGGCAACTGTTTAAAAAAAACAGAGGGGGGGGGGGTGTGTTCGCGACCCACGTGAAGACTCATCAAACTCCAATAGCACACACTAGCACAAGCCCTTGCAGAGACATAGAACGGATTTTACTGCTCATAAACTATATACTGTAGCCACTGTGGTTCCATTTGTACCCGAGTAAAATTGACACTGGTAAATTGGCGCTGGAGGGGTGTGTAAATATTATCTGTTGTATGTGCCAGCAAAGAAAATAAGTCCCTGTATCGGCATTCTTGTCAACAAACTGCGTTCGATACGGATCGCGTATACGTTCGAGAGCTGGATTAAGAAACCCAAGTGTTTCTTATGCTTCAGATTACAAATGTGTGTACAGAAACACTTGCTTTTATTGATATTGTAGCGTTTTAGTGCTCCGAGCTGGAATCAAACCCCATTCTCCAGCTCAGCAGACCAGACAGTAACCTGCGGCAAGAAAACTAGCTCACATGAGGAGCGAGTCGTGACCGAGTCTTAAGATAGGCCTACAAATCAGCAGGAATCACTGCTTTAACTTAATTTTCTAAAAAATATTCATATATAAGGCCAACAATGTATGATTTTATTTTAAGATATTCTTTATTTCCACTTTGAAATTGCTCTATAAATAAAGTGTGGGGTCGCCAAACAATTTCCCACATAAAGGGGGGTCGTGGCATGAAAAAGTTTGTGAACCCCTGTACAACTGTATTACTTACTACTACTAATAGTACCATAGTCCTGTATTGTTACTTTTTTATTGTAGTCTTTTATCACCTACAGTACTTGTATTATATTTTTTACGATCTCACTTTGAAACCCATTGCCAGCCTCTTTCTCTGTGTGTTTCTTTCCAAGGTAAGCCGGTCATTATCTCTCAAGAAGGGCCTGTTGACGGACAGGTGCGGTGCATCGCTGCTGGTTACCCAGCCCCTAAAATTAGCTGGTACTTCTGTGAGCCACCCCACACGCGGTATGTACAAGATTGTCCTTTTGTCAGAGATACGTACTGTATGCCATTGTTGAATTGTTTACAGTGATGGCTGATGGGTGACAGGAAATTTGGTAGAGAGAGAGTAAGAGTGAGTGAGAGAGAGAGAGAGAGAGAGAGAGAGAGAGAGAGAGAGATGGACGGAAGATTACATGATGACACAGAAAAGATCATATGCTAGATTTAAACCTGTCACATCCCAGGCAACTGTAAAGGCTTCCACCAAACAGTTGGAAGTGCAGCCTCCCCCACTTCCGTATTGCCTTGCAGTCGCGTAAATAAGTCTTAATAATAAAATAGTAAAATAAGCTTACTGTAAATAAGCTTTATCTAGCTTGCTGCTCGGCAGAAATTGTCATTTTTTACAATAGATTTTAAAATAGATTTTTCCTCCTTCCTGCTTGCTGTTGCTTCCTGTCGCAACTTTTGCGTTACAGGCTCTCTGTCACATTCGAAAATGATGGAAGCGTTGTCTGGCTTTAGACACTATAGTCACACGTCAACCCCCATCTTTCACCGTTCAGTCCAACGGTGGAAATATGGCAAATAAATAATAGTCTTCCGAATAAGTAAATCCGGAGTATACTAGCATAATGAAGGAAAGTGCCTTTTAAGTGTTCCCTAAACCAGACCCCTTGGGACTTTCCCTCAGGTGTTCTCACCTGCCCAACGCCACTCGGTGGGGGACGCAGGAGACGGCCACGGTGACGGCATCAAACTCGGCTTTCGGGAGGAGCGAGGTAGAAAGCCGCCTGAACGTCAGCAAGGAACACAAACACTACCACACACTGGAGTGCGTGGCGTCCATGGAGGGAGATGAGGTCTACACACTGTTCTCTATAAGTGGTAAGACAAAAGAGTCCAAACACGTCCGAGGCATAACTCATTCAAACACAAGCAGACATACTGTAGAAACTTTGAATCATGTTCACATGAATGCAAGATGCACATGTTTCTGTGGCATATTTACTATTATTTATATTATATTTATTATTTACATACTTCATATGTCTGGGAGCACGCACACGCGCGCGCGCACACACACACACTCGCATGCTCTCTCTCACACACACACACACACACACACACACAGACACACACACACACACACACACACACACACACACACACACACACACACACACACACACACACACACACACACACACACACACACACACACACACTATACACAAACAGCAGGCCGTTATGTATAGAGGCCAGGTGTGGGGTGACTGGGTGCAGCTTGGATGAGATTATTAGACTGTGCTGACTGTGCAGGCTGGGATTACAATGGACACTCTAATCCCAGTCACACACACAAACAACAACTGCTGCAGCTGCCTCTGGAGGTGGAGGAAGTGGTGTGTGTGTGTGTGTGTGTGTGTGTGTGTGTGTGTGTGTGTGTGTGTGTGTGTGTGTGTGTGTGCGTGTGCGTGTGCGTGTGAGAGAGAGAGTGTGTGCATGCATTTGTGCGTGCATGTATGAGAGAGAGAGAGAGAGAGAGATTTTCTATGGATGTGTACGCTCATGTTATGCCTGATTTATCAGTGTCACGCACTGATAATAGCCTATCTACAAACTCACAACGTGTCACAGCATGACACGTTGTGAGTTTGTAGATCTGCTATCTTCTCTATAATCAGGCTTCAGTTGTCTCAGTGTTGTCTTTGTTTCCTCTCAGAGCGCACTGTCCCCCATGAGCTGTTCACCCCCCTCCTGACGGGTGTGGTGGCCACTGCCGGTGTCCTCAGTGTCATTCTAGTGGTGCTGCTGTATAAATATCTGCAGGTAAGAGTAGTGGTTGCATATTGTTTAGTGCTGCGTGCTTATCTTTTGCCTCAAATGTCAGAGATTTCTTATTGTTTTGCTAGAAAGAAAGGTTTAAATTGGTTGAGCGAATATTATTCTCCACATTACAGTCCACAGTCCCCAAACTCATTTACAATCCTCTTTATTATTTAAAAATGCATGCACATCGACATAGAAAATAGTGATTTTTCCTCATTTATGAAACGCTGACTGTAAAAAAAATATATGTTTTTTCATCTGACATCAGCGATTTACAGAGAAACCATATTATGTATCCTGCAGCTAGAAATCGGACTTTAAAGAGTGCTATATGGCCTATTATACAAGATGTTATTTTGGCTTGGAGCCCAGCACTCATTTTTACTAATGGCTGACGTTTCAGTCTGATTTATGACCCTCTGTGCTGGTAGGCTACTCGTGGATAAGTAGACCTTGTGTGGTGACGTAACGTTATGGTGTGCTGTGTTTGGGTCATCCTATTTTTCTGTCTATGCGGTAACGATTTTTCTGCTGACGTGAGAGCAATGCTTATCCAGTCGATCGATGCCCTACCCACTGCTAGAATGCATCCCTAATGAAACTGAGATGAATCACTCAGATTGGACTGCAGAAATGCTGAAAATCAGCTCATCGTGATGCATAGTCGTACTGTCTATTTGGATGGGAGTTTCGACATTCTCTGCGCACCTGGGCTGGAACTATCGACAGACTGGGATAGAAACATGTTATTGATGTCAGATGAGTCAGACCCTCTGAATAAGCATTGAGATCATGCTAATTCAATAAGCTGACCATAACCCTTCACAGAGTAACAAGACAGGGTCTAATAACGGTGTGGCTTCTATGTACAGATCTCGATCTTCATGTGGCCGGTCTATGACATCAGTCATCTTCATATTCATATTTGGGCAATGATTCAGCCCAATTTGACCTCCATTGACTTCCATCAACGCTAATCGGTTCAATGGTTTGCAAGGTCGTTGACAGACACACACATAGGAAGTTCCCTACATGCATGAAATTTACTGAGCATGTAATACATGGCTGGAAATCTCTAATTGTTACTTGTATCTTTACGCACGATAATATTTTGGGGACTACGGATGGAAAGTAGCTTTGTGTACAGGTATTACACCTGTCTTGTGTTCAGCACACCAAACATAGCCTACGCACTTTGTTGTTTGTCATTCGGAATTGTGTTTGGTCGTAAAAGGGTATAATTAATGATATACCCTCAGTTCCGTAGTGCTGGCGCCACCACTGGACACACAGAGACACGTGGCTAAATGGCTCGCCTCCGAGGAGCCATGCCGTAAAAATATCATAAAACGTGTTGTAGATTTCAGTTAAACAGTCGAGTCGTGATGCGTAATGTTTCTATAAAAGGATATTAATACACAGCGGGTATTAATATCAGCAGATATGCCATTGGATGTTCCGTCATCACATTTCTCTTCTCTCTGTAAACTGCCTGTCCTATCAGCAGACTGCATTCAGACCATACTCCCTCTTCTCTCCTGTTTCAAACAGAAACCCAAGTTCCAAATCCAGTGGAAGGTGATAGAGAGTATTCATGGAAACAACTACATCTACATCGACCCTACCCAGCTGCCATATGATTCAAAGTGGGAATTCCCACGACAGAAGCTTCGCTTGGGTATGGCTATAAAGTGTATACAATGTGTTTGTGTGTGTGTGTGTGTGTGTGTGTGTGTGTGTGTGTGTGTGTGTGTGTGTGTGTGTGTGTGTGTGTGTGTGTGTACACCGTACGTACGTACGTGCGTGCGTGTGTACGGGCATGCTTTTGTGTTTGATATGAGCTGAATTTGATACAAAGTTATACATATACATGTTTTAAACATGTGTTTTGTCTTTGATTTATGTATTGACTTATGTAATGTATCTGTGTGTGATACCGTAGGTAAAACCTTGGGTTCTGGGGCATTTGGAAAAGTTGTGAGGGCCACCGCCTATGGACTGTGCTCTGCAGACTCTGTCACCACCGTTGCTGTTAAAATGCTGAAACGTAAGTGTCTGTCAATTTGTCTTTCGTTCTTTCTGTCTCTCTCTATCTGTCTCTTTATGTGTGCCTGTGTGTCGTAATCATTAACGGCGGCGGCCATATTATTAGATTACAATGTAATCTAATCTATGGCCGCCGTTTAACATTATGAATGATGAAGTCCTGATGATGATGTCATCACAGCCAGTGCCCATGCCACCGAGAAGGAGGCGCTGATGTCAGAGCTGAAGGTTCTCAGTTACCTTGGAAACCACATCAACATTGTTAACCTGCTTGGAGCCTGCACTGTTGGAGGTGAGAGTAGCAACGTGATTCACTCACTCTAGTTTGTGGCAGCCCTACCACAGAAATTAATTCTGTGTAACACTTTCAATACAACTAATAATCTGTACTAATTTCTTTTCATGTGCATTTGTATCTTGTCCTCCTTCCCCCAGGCCCACTGTTGGTGATCACAGAGTACTGCTGCTATGGTGACCTCCTCAACTTCTTGCATAGAAAGAGACAGTCCTATTTCAGCTCCCAGATCAGCGATGGCTACTACCGAAATGTTGTCAATCAGAGGGAGCCTGCAAGGTGTGTGTGTGTGTGTGTGTGTGTGTGTGTGTGTGTGTGTGTGTGTGTGTGTGTGTGTGTGTGTGTTTGTGTGTGTAGTTTGAATTTGTGCCACTGCATGCCAAACTTAATTATGGGAGGGTGTGAGGATGTGCCATTTAGCGGCTGGAAATCAGTACAGAGCCAGGTACTAGATTGCAACCAGAAGTTGTATTTATTCACCAGAAATACATACAGGAACATGGACATCACACAGAAGCGCTCCACCCTCAACAGACCTCTCTCAATAGTGGCAAGTGACTGCCTTTTATGCTCAGCTGAGCTAATGAGCCAGCCTGGACTATACCATTATAAGGGGTGTTCTAACTCAGAGCATAACATACAATACATAAATAAACACACCATAAATACTTAAATACCCTTAACCCCCACAAGTATATTCAAACTGACTGAACTACAAAATACTCTTTCCCCTCTACTACAACCATAAGCAACTCTAAAACACATCACAACCCCCTCTGCTATTCTAACTTGGTCCAGCCCAATTACACTGGACAGAACAGCTCCACTTGAACAGTAACTGTTAAGATTCCAATCATCACTCAACATTACCTATCTTACACCAACATATTGCACTCAAGTCTCTATTGCACTCATTCTATTCTACACATTGCATTGCTCCTCCTAATTACCACTAAACATTTGTCTCCAGGTGGAACTACGTAGCTGAGTGGCCAGCTCAACAAACAGGAAACAGAATTCAAATGTTCAGTTACAAATGTATTCAATCAACAATAAAATCAGGACTGTGCAAAATACAACTGTGCAAATAATTAAAGTGCCAATATCTAAAGTGCCCATATGCTGTGCAAATATTGTTCAATTAATAAGGGTTCAAGTACATGTTTAACATAGTAACAGAGGTCCTCTCTGTTACAGAGGGCCATGCTAGTGAATCAGCCGGTAAATTGTTTGTACATAGTAAAATCCTGCATGTTAAGGGTCAATGTTTACACTAGTCTCAGAGTAAATGAACACTACTGGGTATCTGGCACAGAGACATTTCATGTGTCATTCATCCTCTCCCTACCCTGTCTTTGCTGTCCCTCTCTAATCTGGAATATGTAAAGATCACATGAAATGAAATCTTTAAACATTTTTGAAAATGTTCAATCCCAAAATGGGGACGCCAGGTTCAAGGTGTTAACCACTTAAACCCTCTAGTCTTCGTAAAACAGACTTGATTTTTTTGCCAAAAATATTCTGGCGAATTCTTGCGAACTTCCCCGGAATAGGGATGCTGGGGTTGAAAGTGATTAAACAGAGATGCCTTAGAAATAAGCTTTAAAACATACAATTGAGTGAATGTGTGTTGCTGTGTCCTTGCAGCAGAGAGGTGAATCAGAATGGTACAGGGTATATGCCCATGCGTGCCTCGGAGAAGGACCGATCATCCCAGTCAGGTACACATCAGTCTCACTTCACTTACAAACAGCAATACACAGCCACACATGACAATAGACCAGGTGACAACCTCCCAAAGTTGTTAAAATGTTCATATTTCTCTAAATCAGTGGTTCTCAAACCTTTTAATTTCAAGGTCCCCAATAACGGGTCCATTTGGTTCCATCTGTACACAATCAGAGTTACAGACCTGTAAGGGTCCATTTGGAACCCCCTCAAGGAACCCTAAGGGTCCCTGGACCCCATTTTGAGGACCACTGCTCTAAATAAACCAAACCATGACTTGTCTTAGGTAATCTTTATCTGTCTGACTGCCTCTTTGTCATCCTGTCCCTCCCTAGATGATATTGATGAGCTGTCCTTGGACACAGAAGATCTCCTCAGCTTCTCGTACCAAGTGGCCAAAGGAATGGAGTACATCACCACCAAGAATGTAAGGTTAACCAGATGCATGTGTCTGTTTGTATAGCTGCATGTATACGGGTGCTATTTGTCATTCATTACAGAAACTGGTTATAATGTCAATATGTGTGTGAGTTTGCTCCCGCAGAGATGTAGGTTTGTGTGTGTGTGCGTGTGTGTGTGTATGTGTGTGTGTGTGTGTGTGTGTGTGTGTGTGTGTGTGTGTGCGTGCGTGCATTTCAAAGCCCCACTTTTGATATGTAGGTTTGTGTGTGTGTGTGTGTGTGTGTGTGTGTGTGTGTGTGTGTGTGTGTGTGTGTGTGTGCGTGTGCGTGTCTTTAGTGTATCCACAGAGACTTGGCAGCCAGAAACGTTTTGCTGACTCAAGGCAGGGTGGCTAAGATTTGTGACTTCGGACTGGCAAGAGACATCACCACTGACGCCAGTTATGTACTCAGGGGCAATGTGAGTGTCTTTTCTGCTACCTCTGTTACTGTAAATCAATGAAGGGAGTGGGTTATACACACTGTATAATTGACATTAGTGTTCAAGCAACTTGCACACACCCACTTTTTCTGCATTTGGGGGGACATGAAATGTCATCCAGACTGTTCTTTCAGTCCCACTCCTGTTGGATTTCTGACCATTCCCGTCGGTTCCCGTAGTAGTTTCATTTCTGACCGCCCGCAGTCGATTTATGACCGGCCACTCCCACCCGCAGCAAAATTTAAGTACCATCTAGTGCCGCTGTATTTCCATTGGGACCCAAATACATTATACACAGAAATGATATGAGGAATTGTAATACAGTATACTCACATTGTCTGAAACACAGGAGAGGCATAGATCAGCTGAGTAAAAGTACAATAGATTTAATGGTACAAAACAGGTTACAGCAAGACTCTGTACAATGGAATCAATGACTGGTATGGGTGAATGAAAATGGATGAACAGCAGTACAACAGAAACAGCACAGTAGGAGAAGTGTAATGGTTGCTTGTATTTAGGGCAGTCCTTTATATAGGGACAATGATAGGATTTGTTTTCAAAGCAGTAGGTTTGTCTGCGTTAAAAAATACAAAATGCATTTCGTGTTTGAAAAAAAGTATTTTCACTGATCGACACTATTGTACAACAAAGTATAAATTAGGCAGGCATTACTACACGGTTAAGTCCTTAGTGTTAATGTATGCATTTATAACTCTGAGAATGTAAACATTACAGAGTTAAATTAACTGAGGATTGTACTATGTAACAGTGGGGTCTATCAGCACTGGCTGAAAGAAGAGCGATGAGAAAACACTGTACTTAGGTATTAATGTCTGTGTTTATCACCTCCCTGCAGGCTCGTTTGCCAGTCAAATGGATGTCCCCAGAGAGTATTTTTGACTGTGTTTACACTTTTGAGAGTGATGTCTGGTCCTACGGTATACTGCTGTGGGAGATATTCTCTCTTGGTGAGCACCCTGTTAATACTGGTGACTAATGGGGACAGAGCACATTGACATGTATGTATGTATGTATGTATGTATGTATGTATGTATGTATGTATGTATGTATGTATGTATGTATGTATGTATGTATGTATGTATGTATGTATGTATGTATGTATGTATGTATGTATGTATGTATGTATGTATGTATGTATGTATGTATGTATGTATGTATGTATGTATCTATGTATGTATGCATGTATGTATGTATGTACATGTATTTATGTAGCCTATGTACTGTATATATGTATGTATGTATGTATGTATTTTTGTCAGTCCCGGGGGGGCACCACATTTCCCACTTTTGGGTCTCAAGCTGAAATGTTTGGGAACCCCTGGTCTAAGTTATCTGTTTTTCCCCAGGTAACAGCCCCTATCCAGGGATGCAGGTGGGCTCACTGTTCTACAGAATGATCCAGGACGGCCACAGGATGAACAGACCTGAGTTTGCTCCCGCAGAGATGTAGGTTTGTGTGTGTGTGCGTGTGTGTGTGTATGTGTGTGTGTGTGTGTGTGTGTGTGTGTGTGTGTGTGTGTGCGTGCGTGCATTTCAAAGCCCCACTTTTGATATGTAGGTTTGTGTGAGTGTGTGTGTGTGTGTGTGTGTGTGTGTGTGTGTGTGTGTGTGTGTGTGTGTGTGTGTGTGTGTGTGTGTGTGTGTGTGTGTGTGTGTGTGTGTGTGTGTGTGTGTGTGTGTGTGTGTGCGTGTGTGTGCGTGTGCGCGCGCGTGCATGTCAAAGCCCCACTTTTGTGATGTTATGCTGTGGTCTTGTGACAAGTCTTGCAGTTCCCGAAGGACACATGGGGGAACAGACACTCTTTCATTGCTCTTTGAACAGCCACACTGAGAAATACATTAAAGGCCACTGACCTGAAACCAAAGCAGTTAACCAGTTCAGTCACAGGCAGTCTTTCTTTCTTCTTTCTTTTTCCTTTATTTATTCAGGGAAACCCATTGAGAGCACGCTCTCTTTTTCAAGGACGCCCTAATAACAAACATGAGCAGTTCAGATGCCTGTGGTGGTCAGTAGTTAAAACATTTGTCTTGAAAACCACACAGGACTTTCCTGACCTGATTGAAAACCAACAATTCCCTACATCCGGATTTGATTGTCTGACAAATGTCACAAATCGTTGCTGTCTGGTGGAAACCTTCCAAAACTCGAATTTCAGGCCCTAAAACAAAAATATAAATGATAAAACAATGTGTATTATTTGTAGGTACGATATGATGCTGTCATGTTGGAATGAGGACCCACTGAAGAGACCCTCCTTTAGGAAGTTGGTGGAAAGGACTGAACTCCTGTTGTCAGAAAACACCAGGAATGTAAGTATATGGAAATATGTCCATAAATTCTAGTCAACCCTTACGAGTTACTTGACTATAAATGCACATTATTCCTATGGCAACCTGGGAGATTTTTGGGGTTAGGGTTTTATGGTGTACGTTAATTAAAGTAATACAAATTCATAACATATGAATTTAATAATAATAATTATTATTATTATTAATGAATATAGGCAAAGGAAAACAAATGCAAGCAAGTTGACAGATGCAATAGCAGCTCGAGGGAGCAAGGTAGATACCTATGCTTCTGAATCAATTCTGGCCCTCGTCGCTTTTCATTGTGCACTATTTCAAGTAAAAATGTAACAATTTCTCAAGAAAACTAATTGCAAATACAAAAAGACTTCAATGGAATTCAAATGTGTGTGTGTCGTTACTCAGGTGTACCTGAACTTGAGCAGTGCTCCACCCCCTCCAGAACAGCAGAGGGCGCCGTCTCGGCGTCTGAGTTCAGTCTGCAGCACTACTGCGCCCACGCAGCCTCTACTGCTCAGCTCTGCTGATGTCTTTGTGGACTATGAAGCTGTCTGACCAGCACACATACACACACACACACACACACACACACACACACACACACACACACACACACACACACACACACACACACACACACACACACACACATGCTGAACATAGAAACACAATCACGTGCGCTTACTCATATGTCATATCATACATTCAGTGCTATTAAAACACACAAACCCTACCTCCCTATTCACTTTCTACCTTTACTACACAAACTAAACAAAAAAGCCAACTATACACAGACAGTACTAACTGGTCATAAAAAACACATCATTCTTAGTCTGCCTTCTGTCGTACACACACACACACACACACACACACACACACACACACACACACACACACACACACACACACACACACACACACACACTCTCTCTCTCTCTCTCTCTCTCTCTCTCATACATAAACATTCACTCCCTCTCTCTCAGTCATGCGCGCACACAACACTCACAAACAGCCGGGTTGCCCTCCAGCTCATCTCCCCATCAGTGTATTGATCGGTGTACGTGCCTGGTAGGTATTTCAGGTGCATGTCTATATAAAGCTGACTCCTGCACTAACCGTCCATCAGTATCCGCCATCAGATCTAACTTTAACCATCAGATCCAGGGGTGGGGATGGGTTTTGGCTTGCACTGTGGGACCCGAGATTGTATCTTAAGCTGCTGTGGGTAAAACAAAGAGCCTAAGATAGATGGAAAACGAATCCCTGACCTTGAGAGACAATATTGGAATGGATAAGCGGAGAGCAGCGCTCTGCAAACCGCGAACAAGAAGACGGCAAGTTATTTTGGATTTGTTTTGTATTCCGTGAAAGTTACTGTTGTGGCGTGATGTCATAATTTACTGCAGCAATCACTAAAGTGGCACGAAGTTCTCTGATAAGACATTGCCATTGAGTCTACCTGAGCGTGTTTAAAACACATGAACCCTAGCGTGACAACGTCCCTATTCTGGGGGTCGAACAATCAGCGGGAAATAGCAGATCTGTGAGCTTATAGATCGGCTATATAATCAGCAAGGAGATTTGGTGCAGAGGGATAAAAAGAGTGGACCAAATACAGAGCCAACACTGTATACTAAGTATACAGGGTTTAAGTGGTTAATTGGCCTTCAATCACAAGGTTAGGCCTCTCACCTGCTTGTAGGATGTGAATCCTGAAGTGTACTGTATGTGTATATCAGCCGTTCCCCAACCCGTGGGCCAGGGACCACTGGTGGGCCGTGAGGATATTGCAAGTGGGCCCCCCAAATGATTGGCAAAACACAAAAGATAATGTAACATTAATATACATTTATTTTTAGAAAGTCATGATATTTTTCTATTAAAAACCTTGAATAATAAGTTTTCATTGTGATACCGATTAATAGGAACTTAGAAGTATTGTTAGTTCCATGGATCCAAGCCGGATCACATCCAATTGATTGGTCATTAAAATAAACGTGCTCTGAAAAATGCCCCGCGGCCCACCCATCTGACCACTCATGTGGGCCCTGATCCTTGGCTTTGGGAACCACTGGTATTGACAGCTTAAGTGGTTCATTGGCCTTGAAACACAAGGTAGGCCTTTCACCTGCTTGTAGGACCTATATCCAGATGTGTACTGTATGTGAGCCATAGCAAAGTTGTAATGTACACAGTTGATGCACAAGTGAAGCCATAAGAAAGAGGAACACAAATCCTCATATGTGTGTGTTTTTTTTGGATACTGTGAGTTACAAAAGATACAACTATTGTACCTGTAAGTTAACAAATCACTATGAATTTGTAAGGGTAGCTATGGACCAGCGAACTCCTAATCTGTGGGCCAGGGCCTACTAGTGGTCCACGAGGGTATTGCAAGTGGGCTCCAAAATCATTGGCAAAACACTATGATTTTAATTATAATATAGCATTAATAAATTATAAATAATGGTATATTTTCTTTGAAACTTTGAAACATGTATCATTGCTGTGACACAGATGAATAGGAACTTAAAACATACCACGTTGGTTCCATTCATCCAACCCAATTGATCAATGAAATCAATTTCATTGATCGTTAAAATAAACAATGCTCTGAGAACACACTCCGAGGTTGGCTGCCGGTGGGTGGGCTTTTGATTTTTTTCAAGTGGGCCCTGATCCAGAAAAAATGTTGGGAACCGCTGCTTTTGGACTGTTTGTTTAGTAAAGACATCGGCTGGGTGTTCAGAGCTGTTCATGACATGCCTGTTCTTTGTCCTAGTTTTAATGTAAAGGGTGTATGCAATGTAAATATTACTATAGCTGTGCCTTTAGGGGTTGTTTGAGAACACTGAATGTTTGGTTGTCAAACACTACCTGGTGGGAGTGTGTTATGGAAGCGTCTGCAACACACAGTTAATGGTGGAGGTTTATGCAGTTTTGATACAGTTGGTTGACTTGTAATAAAGAATGTTCCTGTAATGGTAAGACCATGTGTTGTGTGTTCTCTGTGTATTTTCTTCCTGTATAAAACATAGGGGCCAAAACAACAAAACACACAAATACAGAACATGTGCATTGTGAATAATATTTGCAATTTGTTTTATTTTCAAATTGTCCAAGAAGGGAGAGGGAAAAGAGGGGGTTATAATAATAGCAAACATTTGCTTCAAAATATTCATTGTTACATTTGACTTTGGGGTAAATAGAGGAGCACAGTTCATGAGCAGAAGGGATATACATACATACAGACATACAGGTAAGCATAGCACCATTTCACACTGGATATTGGTGTGTCTTAGCCTTGTGTACAGTATGTGTACAGTATTATACTAGAGCTAGGTTGCTAAGAGTCAAGATGTGTAGTAGATACTGTAGGTGTAGGTGTCTATGTGAGTGTGGGGGGCATTACACCTAATTTACACCGTGTTGAACGACGGTGATGCTCGCCAGAAAAAGACAAAAAACAATGCATTTTTCACTTGAAAATCAATTAGGCCTGTGGTTCTCAAAGTTTTTCATTTCAAAGACCACATAACTCTGATAGTGTGCAAATGGAACCAAATGGACCCTTACGGGTCCATTTGGTTCCATTTACACAGTCTCAGAGTTACAGACCAGTAAGGGTCCATTTGGAACCCAGTCAAGGAACACCGACGGTCCCTGGACCTCACTTTGAGAACCACTGAATTATTGTAACCACTGAATATATGTTCGGCGAGCAACCTGATCATACAACATAAATATAAATTGGGCCTCAACAATGGCATTCCTTTCCAAATACCCTACAAACCATTTTCACCTGAACATTTACCCCCTTAAAACTGTTTCTCCAACCAGATATATTTCCAACACTCCACAAAACAAAAAACAAACAATGTGTAATATTGATAAAACATTCAGACATTTGTCAGAGGTGTTTGACATGTGAAGACATTTTAAAAAATTGATTGATTTCTGTATACTCTAAACATGGATACTTGTATGGTTTTTAAAACCCCTTCCTTTCCTTCATCACAAAAGCTGTTCTTTGTACTATTATCAGTTCACAACATCCATTAGTCTCTTTAAAACACCTTTACATTCTTTGGGCTGGGTATTAGTAACACTCAAACTATTCACATAATCAGCATTGGCCTTTAAGGCAATGCCTTAAAGCTGCAATCTGTAACTTGACTTTTAAATGGTACCCGACGCGAGCGCCGAAATGTCTACTGCCGAGCTAATACAGAAAGGCTGTTTGGGGCTGAGGATATATTGTGTTTTGAGCTTCATGCAATACCTCTTTTCAACTAGAAGTGGTCCTACCAACCACAGGATATACATTATATTTACCAACTGAAGCACTACAACCACCGCAGTTGTGTTACAGTACTTATATTGTGTTAACATACTAGCATACAGACTGGTCAAAATAATGTTTTATTCACCAAAACAATGTTATGGATTGCAGCTTTAAGCCCGACTTATATCTCATCGTATGCATGCCGAAAACAGCCGATGAGCTTGTAGATCGGCTATTTTCGGCGCAAGACACCATCGTACTCTAAATAAAGCATTAGACACAAACTAGGAAAGGGTCTGAATGTTTTCAAATGATGGTTTGGAAGACCTGGATCAAATAGTAGTTCCCCGCACTGTACCATTTTCTCTGTTATCCCTTTTTCTTTTAAAACCTTAGTTGAAACTGAAAAGATTTATAACAAACTCTGTAGGAATATAGTTCATTAATTTGTTTTTTTTAAATCCTGGTGTCATTCTACATAATCTAGTCTAAATTTACCACTATTGCTGAGGACTACCAGTAGCTACTATTTGCGCCTGGTCTCATGAGTAGTAGATGTGGTAAGTCTATGTTTTTTATATTCCTTTTATCAGAATGACAATTCTGTCACATATTGTTCTTGTAAACAAGACAGTGTCCATTTGTCTTTTCTTTCTTTCTTTAGCTTGATGGGTGACCAGTGCTCAGCAGCACTACAAAATCCATTCATCTTCAGTCATACTGTACATCCTCACCCATATGAAAATAAAAATGGGTTAATTTATATTGATTCTTAACACACACATGTTCTCAAGCACACAAAACTTTGTATTCCAGTTGAGCTGTCCTGCACCATGGGCAGAATACACAACCAGAGAGGAAGTTTCTGGAATATCACAAACAGTTATATATATATTTGTTTTACTACTGCAACGCAAGAACTGATTGGCCATCGCCAGGGGAGACCAATACTGAACCCCCCGAGTGATATACGAGAGGTGAAACTGAGAAAGATACACTCAAGTTGCACCTATAGAACAAGCATGCACACACAGACACACACAGACACACACACACACACACACACACACACACACACACACACACACACACACACACACACACACACACACACACACACACACACACACACACACACACACACACACACACACACACACACACACACACACACTCACTCACACACACGCACACACACATCCACTCTGAGACAGTACAACACATTCTACAAACTCCTTTTTTCTAACCATAACAACTCCTCCATTCAAAGGCTTTTCTGTTTGATATGGCTTACAACTGTGGTGCGTGAGTTATTGGGCTCGAGTCCATTTTCTAACCCACAGAAAGGCTGAAGTGAGAATGGACCACGGCCCAGTTCCTGGTTTAAAACGTTTCTTTACTGCTGACTGAGAACTGAGTGAGAGCTGAGCATGAGGGCTACTGAGGCCTGGAAGAACACAGGGCAGGATGAGACACTGATGCTGATGGCAAAATGGAGGTTATACTGAATGTACAATGAAGTCAGGACTTCTGTAAGTAAAATAACGACGGTTTTCACCAGTGGTCCTCAAACGTTTTAATTTCATAACTCTTGAAAGTGTACAAATAGCATGCATTTGTACACTTTTAAGAGTTACAGACCTGCACAGGTCTATTTGGAACCCCATAAAGGAACCCAGAGGATCCCTGGACCACACTTTTTGAGAACCACTGTTTTTCACCAATCGTGCTCAAAATATTTTAGCTGGTGTCCCTATTTGGGCATGCATGTCATTATACACAAAAATAAAGAAATAGCTAAATTAAAAAATAATTAGTAGATCAAAAGGTTTGTAGATTGGCTATGTTTGGGCATCGTACAACTACGTATAAAATAGGCGTAGAAATCTTTGATACTCAAGGAAATTAGAACATCAAATTGAATTTGTTATTGCATATTATGCATATTATGACTATTGTTCTTTGCAGCATCAATGTCCAATCCTTCCTTGTCTGCTTTCAGACTGAGGCAGAAGCAAGTCTATCGTTCCACATTCCTGAGAATACAAGTACCATCCAGCAAACTCCAAATCCTTACTAAGTCAATTACTGTAAGACACAAGGGGCAACACACACACACACACACACACACACACACACACACACACACACACACACACACACACACACACACACACACACACACACACACACACACACACACACACACACACACACACACACAGCCACCCACCTACCCACAAACCCACCCACACACACCCACACAAAGATTGCATTCTCAAATGCACACCCTATCGCACTTTGACTGAATCACACAAAGAGGTTACAAATAACTAGGTCTGAATAGTGATTTACTGTACACAACCACATTAAGTGCTAAAATATCATGGGGTTAAAGATATACTGTTTGTTACGTATAGGGCTCTCTCACTTTAAAAAATAATCCCTACTACTGTATATACACACAAATGTATCTCTGTTAGGGGTAATATCTTGTTGGAAAATATATACGCCTTTCAATAGTCAGTTCAAAACAAACAAACAAACAAACAAACAAAAAAAGAGACTATAATGTTATTATTGGCACTTGGAATCACCAAACCCGTTATAATAATATACGAACAGTGACCATCCTATGAAGCATTACTTTAAAGGTCCTCGATTCCTGTCAAACATCATTTGGGACTTATGGAGTTATAAAGATAAGGAGACAGTTTTGTATCTGCGACACAGTGTTTAAAAACACAAATTCCACAAACCCCCGCCCCCCCGAGCCCGACCATTTTTTAAAACAAACGGACATAACGCTAATGATTGATTTACACTCACTCGTGCATCGCGTCGCGCACCGAAAATAGCCGATCGTCTATTTTCCGTTCGCGACACTGGGCGCACAACTACAGTATAAATCGGGCATAAAGTCTTCCAGACTTTTAGAGAAAAGGGGAAGTACGAGGTCTTCGACAGGCGCTATGCATTAGCACAGAGCTGCGCAAGTCTTTGACCAAGAAGAACAAGTAAAAAGTCTTTTTTCTTTTCTCAAAAGCGACTAACAAAAAGCTTACAGTTATTCATTTCATGCAGTCATATAAAATACTACATTTGTGTTTCCCCCGTTAGGCTATATTGTATATTTACATGTTCTTATAATACAGTTGATCTGTACACAACCAAGTCCACTCTGAGACGCCTTCAAAAGAGTCTCTCGTTACCATGGTAATGGGGCGTCCACTGGGAGTTCTGTGTGGATTCCACGGAGACCGGAGCACCTGTACTCTTCCGCCGTCGCTAAGGGAATGGGGGATTCTCCATCCATCCTGTTGCCATGGTGACAGGAGATCCCAACGAGGCTCAAAGCCTTTCCTTTTTTTGTCACGTTTCAGTACGTTCAGAACGGAAGAACGGAGGACCACCATTACAGGATGAAGGAAGCTTTCGTCGGCCAGCAAACAAAACAAATCCAATAAAACAACAAGTGCTTTTAGGTCTTCAAAATATGTGTTCTCAAGCCTGATACATCCTTCGGTCGCACGGCGGTGCCACGCTGTGGTCTCGTAGGTCTGCTATTTTCGCCACGCGACACAGTCGTGCGACAGAGCATAAATTAGGCTCTTATGTGACCCCGGAAGTGAAGGCCTTACTGCGGCTGGCTGCTGACGCTGTCAGTCCTGTGTGAGGAGGAGGAGGGGGCTTTCTGGGGTTTCTGGGGCTGGGGTTTGAGCTGCTGCTGGTGCCGCTGATGGTGGGACGCTTGTTGCTGCTGTTGTTGCCGCTGCGCCTGCTGTTGCTGCTGCTGCGGCTGTTGTTGGTGCGTGGCCTGGGTGAACGTGCCCTGTTGCTGGAGTGGAAACGCTGCCTGCAGGATCAGCTGGGTGGACTGGTTACCGTGGAGGAGACGGGTGCCCTGACAATAGAATAGCACGGCCCAAGTTAAGAAAATAAGGCAATAAGGCAATAAGCAGGCACCCATGTCCTTTCACTATACATTAACCACTTCTTAAACCATATACGTAGTTGACCGGGGTACCCCAGGGGTCTATACTAGGCCCCCTACTTTTATCCTTATTTTTTCCTTCCATCTACAAGCTCACGTTGCGGAACGTTGTGAGCTTGTACATAGGCTATTTTTGCAGAATGTTGAGGATGCTAGGTTTCATGTGGTCAAGCCCTGTCTGTCAAATCTCACCCATGCACCAGAAATCCTTAAAGAAGAAGAAAGAATTTCCAGGCAAAACTCCAGGCTCACCCTTTGATTGTGGGAACAAAGACATTTTAAATTTGTTTTTAGTATTTTTGAATCATCTTGATTGTCCCATGTGTGGTAATTAGATTTATCTTAGGGAATCATAAAAAAGAAGCCAAAACCTTCCACCGCCATAAAACCCAGAAGTCACATCATGACTTGCCAAAATGTTCTTCCAGATCTTACTGTTCCATGTTGAATCCATGAGACATACTGCCCTCTAGTGTTATCCAGGGATTCAAGCTAAAACAAATCTCAGGACTTAAAAGTTTTTTTAGGGACAGGTCGATTTTTAAAGAAGGGTACCCCTGGAGAAAATGTATGTGCCCTGATCTAAAATGCCATGACCCTCCCTTTGACTAAAAAAATAAATCAATGACCCTCCCCAAGTGATAAAAAAAAAAGATTAACTCTCCCCGCCTATAGGAGTGTCACGATATATTTTCCCACGATATATAGCCTATTGTGGTATTAAAATGTGACGATAGGTATTGTCAAGATGTCATACTGTATTGTAATATTTTTGTAATTATTTTTATTTTCTTTTTTTTTTTTGCCGGTGAAAGTTATAGGAGTTCTTACTGTATGGTGTATGATAAGAAATGTAAAGCTTATCATAATCACAGTAATTATTAATCATGTCTTCCATCATATTCAAGATATTTTGTAGAGAAACAGACTCCAGTCACTTTCAGTTTAAAGCACTGCAGAGGGGAGGTGTTGTGTGTCAGCTGATGCTCATTGACGCTCATTAATGTGACACAAAGTAGTTATGCCAGTCTGCACTCTCAAATAGGCCTACATCTAATCTAATATTGTTTACATGGTATTATACTGTATCTGGTATTTATAGATTTTTTTTGAGCTGTTGGAAATAACTAGGCTGCACTTGGTTCGTAAAGTCCAGGTGACAAAAATATGAGGTTTGTGGAATTTATAGTTATGCAGTGTTATATTATATTATATTTGTTATATTAGTGTCTATCTGTCCTCTGAAACAATGGGTTTATAGTTAGTGAGAGCTTCACTTCTCCCTTAAGCTTGCACAAATGTATTTATTTGTGTGTACAAAGCACTTTGTAATAGTTTTTTTAAGTGCTTTATAATTGTTATTTTAAACTAAAGATGATGGCCAATGTTGATGATACAGAGAAAAGAACATTAATAATGTATCATATCGATATCATATGCCCAACATCATGTATGTATCGTGAAATTAGTGTTATCTTGACACCCCTAACCCTCCCCATCAAATACAACAACATGACATTTAAAACTGATAATGTCCGATGTTTTGTTTTCCACATTGATTAGAACATTACTGTAGTCAGTCTTGCTAAATGCACAGTGTAGTGTCTGTAGTGGTAGCAGAATGGACAGTGTTCTAAACTTACATGTGGGAAACCCATTGAATCCCATAATCATTAACTAAGGTTACTACACTGTTGCCTACATGTGGAGGTATTGCATGTGGTCATGTAGTAATGTAGGAAAGTGAAGATATATTTTATTTTATCGATGGTGGATACTGTTCATGTGCGTGACAACAGAAAGGAAATTCAACTCAAGGATAACAGTTTTACACACGCACACAGCGCAGTATTTAAGGGAGGTTTTAGTACATCAAGGTAAATACAGGACATCCGACTCCGAGTCAGACATCCGACTTCCAAGTAACTGACAACATTGATGCGTCATCATACATCAAATAAAAGCCTGTATTTATCTTGATGTACTAAAACCTCCCTTAAATACTTCCACAGAAATGGGAGTTAGAATTTCATGGGAAACTGTACCGGTTTACCTGGTTGAGTCATCATTAGTAGGAAATTTGCCCATATCAATTGTATGTGCTTGCTTGTACTTGTGCAATTCGAAAATGGCCAATGTCTAAGTCTTAACAATTAGGTTATCAATTATGGCCTGATGATTTTGGTTTTACTTGTGGAACTAGGCTGGCATCTATGCACAACTGTCCATATAGATCCAAATTAATCACATGCACAGAATTACTTCAAATGATTATGAATATCCAGTTATAAATTGGTCATTGTAACCTACGTGGTGTATGTAATTCTATGAGCAACAAAAACACAATTAAAAGAGGATATCTCTGTGTTGGAAATTGCGATAAAGCATCTCTCTAATATGCCTAACACCTGTTGAAGTGTTGCTTAATTGTTCAACCACCATCGTTAAGACGCTGAATAGATTTGACTGGGTCGTTCACACTTGCTGTGCGTCGATGGCTTGTTAACGACCGTCATTGATTCTAATAGACCAAGGTGTTACTGGATTTGAATCCTTTGTATCATTTGAAATAGACCACTGTTCTGCTGTACTAAAATGTATATAAAAAACAGACTATTTTATCAATTCAAAATTGCATGACCCTCCCTTGGATTCAAAGTAAAAATTAGCGGACCCTCCCTTGTACTAAAATTAGAAAGGCATGACCCTCCCCTGTTTTCCTCCAAGGACCCCCTTCTGTAAATTTCGACTGGTCCCTTAGGCCGTCCCAATCTGTGATTTGTGAAACAGCGTAAAAGGAGTTCCCCACACTAGCGCTCTATTTCCTAAACAATTTGCACAATTATGTAGAATCATTATAAATCTATGTTCTTGCTGTTCTACATATAGCCAAACAGTTGAAGGAATTGCATATTGAGATTGAGATATGAAATATCCTAGAGTTAGGGTTAGGGTTTCATAGAAAATGCTTCTGAACATGTATTCTGTTGCTAGTTTGACCCAATATTTAACCCATTCTTCACAAGCCACATATCTTCTGAACAATGTGACACTAAAATTGTTTTTTTCTTTTTCAAAGAGACAAGTCCGGAGAAAACTAACTTTGTTTGAGACCTGTCTGGGTCACCAACACACTCTCGCGAGATCTACCAACAGTAATCATACGACCTTTGCTAGATCTGACATCAGACACCACCCACTCAGGAGACCATTGTGTACCATTTTCCCCTGGTGGAGAAGCATGGGATGGCGTATCTTCCTAAATTAAGCATCTTTGATTTAATCCATGGTAATACCTGTAGGAACTGCTGCTGTTGCCCCTGTTGGCCACCCTGTGCCACTACAGTCTGGCCCTGCACGTCAGCCTGGGCTTGGGGAGCCTGCGTGGGCTGCAGGGTCAGGGTCTGGGTCTGTCCCGCCTGCAGAAGGAACAGACAGAAAAATACAATTATTCGACTCAACACAGCAG
This sequence comes from Gymnoscopelus microlampas, assembly GCF_963454915.1. Lineage (NCBI taxonomy): Eukaryota > Metazoa > Chordata > Actinopteri > Myctophiformes > Myctophidae > Gymnoscopelus > Gymnoscopelus microlampas. The sequence continues at coordinate 23,381,029 of NC_139939.1, forward strand.
GCCCTTAGCAGAACGGTGTGCATGAATCATCCACCACAATCAATTCCTTTGATTTTGTATTAGTCTGATTAACCTATTGAAGGAGTAGTTCACCCAAAAAAATACTTATTTTCTATCAATTACACACCCCATGATGGCTTCAATTCAAGATTTTTTTCAATCCATGATTTCAAGGCTTCATGGGGTATGTAATTGATGGAAAATATATATATTTTTTAAGCCCTATTTAATACGGTACTTACTTCTTTGCTATTTTTTAAATAAAGTATAAAATATAAATCTATAAATCTACCTCCAAAATAATGAATAATTAATTATAAAAAATAAAACAAAATAATATTTTTTGTTATAATTTGTTGGATTAACTGTTGCAACCCTACCACAATGCGATTTTGCAACCCTTTTTTCACCCGGTGCCAATTTGCTAAGTGATCCTGGGCACTACACTCCCCCCACCAGCCTAGGGAGGCCAGGGCCGAGCTCATGCCTCCTTCAATGCAGCTTCTTAACCACCCTTTGTGAGTCAGGTGTGTCTTCTTACCTGCTGGCCTCCAAACGGGTTGTATGCAGTGACCACCTGTCCCATAAACATGGATGTGGGCACCATGACCGCACCACAAGCCATTGGAGTGGTTACCAGCTTAGTCACCAGCTGCTGTCCTGCTGGGAACCTAGCAGAATGGACAGGGTGAAACAACAAAAGATGAAAAGAAAATGGGAAGAACAAAATAATGTTACTTGAGCACAAAGAGCAAAGAGAACAAATAAGGAAGTGAAGAATGCCTACAACTCGGGGATACATTTTTAAAGGTCTGGGAAAGTGGATTCAAATTCTTGTTTGAATTTCTGCCACGACAGCTATCACAGCGTTTCTGCAGGTATAGGGAAGTTACATTTAAGTCACATTTAAGTCCAATTTATCAATAACAAAAAAGCACAAATACGTGAGAAAAAAGTATTTTTAAGAAACCCTGTATCACCATTTGCAAACACTATTAGATGTTCATGACCTATTCAGCAGATGGCAAGGTTCATATATATCTGTGACGTCATAATGGCCCACAGCAATACACACAGCATTTGTCAAACCTCTAAAAATAGAATGTACTGTATAAAATGAAATAAAAATGCACTGAAATGCTTGTAGATGCTCCTCCATTTTTGAAAACTAGATGTTTGAAATCCTTCGAAAGATTTCACCTACAGTATGACATGCCCAAAATAGGGATGCCAGATTGGAAGTACAAATCGCTCAAAGATGCGATTTTAAGTGTAAACTGCTAGTGTTTATATTTGGAGGCCTAATGTACTGGATTCTTATAGATACATGCTCCCACCATTTATGCATCTACTATTATCTATGTAAAAGTCAAGTATGAAGCACTTCTAAAACTACCACAGCATGTGATTAAAAACAGCATACAATATAACACAATAGACCCCTTATCAGACCATATCACACTGGCATCACGCAGTGATGCGTGCGCAGGCAGGTTGCGAAAGAAGCCAACCGCTCAGAAGACAGCATGCAATGGAAAAGTAGGCTATTCATGTGTGAAAATGCATTCCATCAAACCTTCGGCTGCAGTTTGACTGCCAGTGCAGAGGAAGAAGGCTTGTAGAATGTGTACTGCGACCTCTCCTTGTTTAATATATCGATGATGTAGAGTTGATGTGAAGTAAAGTAGAAACCTTGCATGTCCAAAATGTTACTTTTCAGGAAATGGCAAGAATTCCAATGGATCCAATGTAGTTATTATATTATCAATATGTTTCAGTAGTCAAATCCTCCTATAATTCTACAAAGCTCTGTGGTGAGGCCAAAACGGTGGTGAGGCCAAAATCTCTTCTGCTCGGTTCTCCTCAGTGGCTGGAGCAATTGATCTGAATTTGCATACAGCCATTCACCATTACCATGTGCACGGAACAGCAAAGCCCATTTTTCGATTTCACCAAACGTCAGCTGTTTATTAGCGTTTTTTTGTAAAAGAATTTGGGATGGCCCCGCGAGCTATGGGATGAATGGCTCCCTGGTTGCCAGATCATGTGCGACTAGTATTTTTAAAACCCACAAACAGGCTCAACAACTTTCGCTTGTATTTCTTCCACCAATGTAAATAAAAACATCAGAATGTCACTCTGTACCGTATCTGTCGGTCCTGTGTGAAGGTAGCCACTGCGGTGCCTTGCTGCGTGTTGCTCTGTGGGAGGCTGCTGCTGATCTGGAGCAGGTTGGGCTGTCCAGGCTGGGAGATCATCATGGTGTTGTAGAGGGGTGCAGGCACTGTGCCCTGGGCCTGGGCCTGAGCCTGCTGCTGCTGCTGGGGCTGACGCTGAGCCTACAGTGGTCATAATGGTAGGAGGCAGAGACACACATAGGTTGAATTACTTCAACTGAATAATAAGAAAATATTGTTTCATTTTCCAAAAAATAAACAAATTGAAAAAACATGGCCCCTCACGCATCGGAAGGACAATATCAGTCACCAGAACCAGGGACGTGTGTTTTCAATGAGTCTAACATGGTTAAATTTGTGTTTTAAGTTACAATGGGTTTATATCGGAAGGAGGCGTGTCTGATAAGATGAATAATATGTCTAAATACTGAAACAAGCAACTGTCTGGAGGGCACACAAAAGCCAGAGTAGATGATAAAATGACCCCAAACATGTTTAAAAGTGAAATATCCATTTAACACTAACCAAGGTTATTAATTTCATTGCGGTATGAAAAACATGCATAGACTTCTTGAGATAGGTAAATCAACACACTAATATAAATAATTGGTGTTTATTTTTCATTTCGACCGTACGTCACTGATCACACCGTCTGACCCCAAAAATGTATTTTTTTTTTTTTACCCCAAAAATGTATTCTCTGGTTCAAGGCGACACACAACAACTCTAAGGTACAGTACTAATGACATCGTTTAATGTTGAAAATGAGCAGCAAGGAAGGGCTTTTAATTTACTTTTTATTTCTCTTTTTTTTACTTTTAATTTAGTATTTTTACGAGTGCTCAGGTCAGGAGTATTTCCCATAGGTGAAGTTAAACATTTTTGACGTTTACGAGCATCCTATGAACTTTCTCACACACGTACACCCACACATACAGCTTGCTCCTTGACTCTTCATATCGTTGCTGTCGGGCAGAAACCTCTTATCAACATATTCAAACATTTTGTGTTTTTTCGTAAATGAATGCCCTACTTGATCATCATCACAGCGTCACACGAAAACATCAAAAGTATCCACAAGCTTGAAACACTTGAAATGCGACGCAGCGTGTCGCATTGTGAGCTTGTCGTTCTGCTATTTTCAGCGAAAGCTTTCCCCACAATACCGATGCTAGGGTTTAAGTGGTTGTGAGAATGAGCCCTTTTGCGGCTGGCAGCAGTACAGAGGCGTTTGTAAAGTGCAACCAAAAGGTGTGTTTATTCACCGACATCAAACAAGGCAATACAGAAGCTCCAATACAGGTGACAGACATGGTGTTGCCTGGCTTTCATTCTACCTCTGACTAAACAGGCTTGTTACTGGCAGCATTTTATACTCAGCTGGAGCAGCTCAGGCAATTAAGACTCCACCATGTCAAGGGGTAGATAAACAGATATACAAATACAGAAATATATAAATACAGAAATACATATAACATTAACTCATAAAATATCTTAAAACTCCATGAACTACACCACTAATGATTCTCATACTACAACTTTACACAAGATCCCTCACAATTCCAAATACACATTATAACCCCCCTCTGCCCTTCTGACTTGGTCCAGCCCAATTACACTGGCAAACAGAACAGCCCACTTTGGTACATGTTAAGTTTTCAATCATTACTCAGCATTACCCATATTGCACCTCTCACACATTCCACTTAGTCTCTATTGCACTCATATTACACCAATTGCACTTGCCAGATATCACCAAACATGTTGTCTCCATAGGTGGACTAGTTAGCTGAGTGGCCAGCTCAGCTGGACAGGACACAACTCAAAAGTTCAGTTAAATGTAATCAACAATAAAATGACTGCATTCCTTTCTGTGCAAACTACAATGTGCAAATTATGCCGTGCAAATACTAAAGTGACCATATGCTATGCAATTAATCCATCCATAAATAAAGGTTACAATGTACATGTGCAAATGGCAAGTAACAGAGGACCTCTCTGTTACAGTGGTTAATGAGGGAATCACACCAAAGCGAATGTCAACAGACTCTTATTTCACTGTAGGGGTGGAATCAAACTACTACATTTAATTGATTATAAATAAAAGAAGATTTTTTACCATTTTATCATGAGCATTAGTGAGGACCAGTTATATGAAGATAGGTTGAAAATGGGTGAAGTCGTCCTTTCAGTGCTTAATCAACTCGTTGATATGTAGTATATATATAAAAATAAAAATAAACGTTTTTTTTATTATTATTCGATTCATCAAAAAAGTTATCAATAGAATAATCGCTAAGAAAATTGTATAGTTACAGTAAATGGAAACATACAGATACATGCACATGATTCAAAGTAGCTGGCCTGTAGGAACATGTAGTCCTGCACAAAAAATATTATATGTTGCTTGGCAACAGTCCAGTCAGTCCCAGTCCAGCTGCAGAAGTATTTGTGTTGGAGGAGCCAAATAAACGATTAAATCAAGAAACAAATCAGGAGGCGACTCCATAGCCCAGTTAGGGTGTGTACCATATGGGCTATAATGGCTGACAGTGAGTCCCCGGTTTGATTCCCGTCTGGGCAGACTATTTTCAGCATATCACTCCCCTACTGTCTCTCCATGTTTCCTGTCTCTCTGCACTGTACCTGACAAATAAGGGCTCAGAAAAGCCCCGACACAATAACTTGAAGAAAATGACTAAATATAATAAACAAATTTGTTGTCGCTTATTACCTACCTACGACCAAATCAAAGACATGCTGATATACAGTACAGCACAACAGTACACCCGGCTCTCGTGTGATAAGGCTACTACAGTATAAGATTGTTTTCTGCACAAAGGCCTGTGCCCCATATCTGTTACCGTTCTAGTGCTGTACCTCATGCACTGCACCTGCTGCTATCTTTTTTTAAAGACATATCACCTTATGTCTAATCTCTCAAGACAGATTCAGAGCTCCGCAGCTGAATCTGTCGCCACCGGAAGAGGAGGGCTGAAGGAGAGATTTTTTTATTTTTTTGTAGATGGGTTCCCAGATTGCCTTATGTCTACTGTACCTTATGCTTTTATGTACAAATGTGCAAATCTTATTTTTCTCCTAACCTGTTTCTTTCCAGTGTTTTTCTGAAAATAATTTAACCCTACTTCTTTACGCCTGAAATCCTGTGATGTGACAGTAAATGTGATTCTGATTCTGATATTATTTCATGTTTGTCTGTGTGTCTGCGTTTCCCACCTGTGCTAGGGTGGTGTTCTGCTGTCTGAGTCCCACCTGTGCTAGGGTGGTGTTCTGCAGTCTGAGTCCCACCTGTGCTAGGGTGGTGTTCTACTGTCTGAGTCTCACCTGTGCTAGGGTGGTGTTCTGCTGTTGTAAGCTCTGCTGAGGAGGAGCAGCTTGCTGTTGGATGGTCAGCTGCTGGGTTCCTGTTAGGGCGGGGTTTAGAGTTGTCTGCTGAATCTGATTGGTCAGCGTGGTCGTCTGCTGAACCGAGCCCACTTGCGGCAGCTGGACATTCGACGGCTGCAGGAACATCTGTCGCCGTGGAAACAACATTATGTTAAAGTCAATGTTCTGTGCGTCTGTGCATTTTCAGGATTTCAGTCCCATGCATTTGTTTGGACTTAACATTTTTCTTTGATGTGACAAAACTATCTACAGTTTGCATTGAAGAATTAGCACAATTTGCATGTAAAAAAAACAAATCCTTTTTTTTTTCTTTAAACACAGACAAACAATAACCCTCCCAACCAACCCCACCCCTAAAGCCATACATCAAAACATTCAAAATACGAAGAACATACAGAAAAAGTAAGGCTCTCAAGTAATTTGGGAGCCACCCTGAGAGCGAGCCTTAGTTATCACACAGTACATTTTTCTTTTGTTAGTGAAGGGCTTAATATACTTTGTCGCGCGCGGTGTCACAGCGGATCTAAGTGAGCTTCTAGATCTGCTATCGTCTCGGTCGGGTGGAAACCTCATACAGTATGTCCAAAACTGTTACTTTTCAGGATTACATTTAAAAGAAATAGCTAAAGTAGCAGATCTACAAGCAAAAACACATCGCTTCACGCAGCGTTTCGGGCTTGCATATCTGCTACTTTTGATGCTTTCGTGTGACGCTGTAGTATGATCAAGTAGGGCATTAACTTACGAAAAAACACAACAAGTTAGAATATGGAGATAAGAGGTGTCTGCCCGACAGCAACGATAGACAAATGTGGCTTTAGAATTGCTGCTGGGCTGCATGTGTCCGTGTGCATGGTTCTCCTACCTGGATGCCTGGTCCCTGGACTCTCTGCAGCTGCTCCTGGATGTTCCGGAGCTCGTCCTGCTGCCGCTGGATGTTGGCCTGAATCAGCCTGGTCCTCTGCTCCAGTTGCTCCCTTAAGTGCTGCATGGCGTTCACCTGGGCTGTGAACTCCATCACCGGCTGCAGGGGGCACACACACACACACACACACACACACACACACAGGGATACTTTCAGGACACGTTTAATTACTTTGTTTATATAATGGTTATTGGTGGCAGTTAACCACCATCTTAAGACACTATGTAACCACTTAAACCCCATATGGGTAACCATGGAGGAGTCCATCAGGGCTCAATACTAGTGTATTTTCTGTTTTCTGTTATTGTGGGGAAAGCTTTTGCTGAAAATAGACGATCGACAAGCTCACAATGCGACGCAACGCAGGTCCCCCAGGTCTCTAGGTGATCTCAATCTGCTAGGTGTGTTCCTGTTTTTTCCCCTCTACACTGAATCTCTTCGCAACAGCGCGTATCCTTCCCTCTGTTCTGCTCCCTGCTCACAGGCGCACTAACCAACCTGTAGGAGTCGCTATAGTGCAGCGACGCCCTGCCCTGCCAACTTTCCATGCTTCCTTCCTTGTGTAACACATGGATCATTTTGCCAAAAAATAAAGATAACATAAAGTCCACTGTGTTCACTGAGTACTTATCTCAAGAAGGTTTCAAGTCTCTGCAAGTTTGTTTTCATACTGTAATGAAACGAATGGAATTATACTGCAGATAGTGCTGACAAAGCAATTTGATTAGCCCAGTGGTTCTCAAAGGGTTCCCCAGCTAAATGATTGATAGTTAGGAACCAAATGGACCATTGCAGGTCTGTAACTATGAGAGTGAAGAAATGGTACACTCTCAGAGTTAAGGGTGTCTGTGGCCTAATGCATACCAAACTGGGGATTCTTGAAATGAAAACGTTTGAGAACCACTGGTTTAGTCAACAAGACATTTAGTAAATAAAAGTAATGTCCACACACAGTATACTGCTGTCCCATGCTTCGTGGGGCCACCTACTTGCTGGAGTAGATTTCCTTACATATGAGTCTGACTGAATATTTTCCAGGTATTGGTCAGCCCCCATGTACTATCCAGGGAAACAAAGGTAAATAAGGTAAATAAAATAAAGCTGTATGCTTTGGAAAATAGCCAGCCGTAATATAAATATATGTAATTTGGCAATGGGCTAAAACACTGGTATGCTCCTTCAAGACCGACTACAACAGCTTTTCCGACATAACGCTAACATAAGCAAATATGCTTTTCTATGCTATGATCACTTTTTGATTACAGAATTTGCAATGGTAGAAAAACATAAAACAGAGGTGAACAATATTCCAGGGGGTATAACAAAAGACCAATAGATAAGCAAGCTGAAGATGAATGAAAATATACATAAATCATATGAAGGGCTACCTCTGGTGGTGGACAATAAAAGAAAACCAATTGTAAACATCATAAGACTGTGCACTAACTAACTCAAAATGTCAAATGACACAAAGCTTAGAACTGACTAAAGGTTGTACAATCGCACTTAACACTTATAAGAGGCTTTTAAAGTTCCTGTTGGAAAAACCTTGTCATTTGGATGAGATGGTGTCTAGTCTCTAAAGCCAGACAACTACTCTATCTATACACTATCTTCGAATGCTATATAGTCTGTAGTTACGCCCCCTGAAAGCGGTTCAAAGGAAGTTGTCATGATATGAAATATATTTTAAAATATTGAATTTCCATTTCTGCTAAAGCAATATGCTTAGACTAATTTCCTTTCAAGTAGGAATTATTTAAGCGATTGCAAAGATGAAACGGAAGTGGATGGAGGCGGACATCCGCTCTACAGCCTTGAACCATTTCAGTACTTCAGTTCTATGATGGAAGCATTTGACAACTGTTAGGCAGAAGTCTATGTCGAGACACTAGGTGGTGTCTAATCCTCACCTGTACATTTGTTTGTAGCTGAGGCTGCTGTTGTTGTTGTTGTTGCTGTTGTTGTTGTTGTTGTTGTTGTTGTTGTTGTTGTTGTTGTTGTTGTTGTTGTAGTTGTTGTTGTTGTTGTTGTTGTTGTTGTTGTTGTTGTTGTTGTTGTTGTGGTGGTGGCGGTGGCGGTGGTGGTGGTGGTGGTGGTGGTGGTGCTGGTGGTGGTGGTTGCTGTTGTTGTTGTTGTTGTTGTTGTTGTTGTTGTTGTTGTTGTTGTTGCTGCTGCTGCTGCTGTTGTTGTTGTTGTTGTTGTTGTTGTTGTTGTTGTTGTTGTTGCTGCTGCTGTTGCTGTTGTTGTTGTTGTTGTTGTTGCTGTTGTTGTTGTTGTTGTTGTTGTTGTTGTTGTTGTAGTTGTTGTTGTTGTTGTTGTTGTTGTTTTTGTTTTTGTTGCTGCTGCTGCTGTTGTTGTTGTTGTTGTTGTTGTTGTTGTTGTTGTTGTTGTTGTTGTTGTTGTTGTTGTTGTTGATTGATCGTGCCTGGAGTTACACTCTGGCCAGTGGTCTGAGAGCTCATAGACTACAAACATGGAGAGGATGAAAATTAATGATGGAGAATGATGTGTACCATGGTGCATGACTGTTCCACTCCATTTCATGGACCACATTTATTCCAGGAGCACTGAGTGGAGTAACTTAAAGGTGGCGTGTAAGTGATATTTTATGGTTAAAACAAAACGTTTTGTTGTTAAAAAGTTAAAGCTCTATATTTTGATAGTAATCATTGCTATAGTGTTTGTTCAGTAACAGGGGTCTACCCGGCTCTCCAGCTCTTTAATACAGAGAAAAAAAATGTTCAGGTCGGTTGCCAATTTCAGCCAATCAGAGGAGAGCACCAATTTTTCTGCTTAAGTTTTAGAGTATCAGCTCAGCTTTGGTCTGCTCACTTATTTGTGTCTCACTTCCAGTTTCACTTGTTTATCCTGTATCCTGTATAAGTTCTTTCTCCTGATTGGATAAAATTGGTATCCCGTTTTCTGAAAAACGTATGTTTCTATATCAGTGGTTTTCAAACCTTTTCATGTTAAGGTCCCCCAGAATGATATGTATTTGCCCGCTGACCCCCATCTCAAAATATGTTGTTCCAGGGACCCCCAGAAGCAAAGATTTGAGTTAAAATGTTCGCTTTAAAACAATATATATTAAAAGATTTGCATACATTTTCACGATTTTTCAAAAATAGCAGATCTACAAGTTTGTAGCGTGGCACTCGGTGCCGCACTATGAGCTTGTAGATCTGCTATTTTTGAATAGCCAAAGTGTAACATAATGCTTATTAGCTCAAATGAGATGCGTTCCAGGTCTTAATGGGTTAAAGGGCTGAAGAGACACGGAGAACCCTGTTACTAAACAATCCCTCTATAGCAATGTTTTACTATCTGAAAATATAAAATACATTATTTTATAAAGGATATCACTTACCGCTGATTTAAGTCTCTGTTTACATGCTGTAGTGTAGGTGTTACAATTGAATTAAAAGAAGTTTAATGTTTAGTGTAACGTTGCCATTCTGTTTAGTCATGTCTCACCTGCTGACTGCTGATGGAGGACCGGCGCTGTGACGTCATCTCAATGGTTGAGGCCAATGACTGCCTGGGGGGCGTGGCCGCGGCCGTGTCCATGTGTAGCTTGGAAGCTGTTGCTGTGGAAATAGAAGCATCAGTGAGTCAGAGAGTTGTGCTTTTCAGCTTCCCCCGTGACCATAACATATCAGCTTACAACAGAGCTTAGTCATCACACTCTGCATGACCAGAACATGTCATTGCTGCCGGGTGAAAACCTTGTGTGTCCAAAACTGTTACTTTTCCAGAGCCTGTGTTCCAATATTTAGTTCAATATTAATAAAAACCCACAGACACACTTAACGCCTTTCACTATTTTTCAGAAATCGCGAAAAAAGCTGATATACAAGCTCACAACGGGTCACACTGCAACCTGTTGTGAGCTTGTAGATTGGCTATTATTAAAATATTTCGTAATGTAATTATGAAATATTTTGAGTGTTCATTCAATATAAACGATGTAACTAAGTTAAATCCACATGTAGGAAGGATAGGCATAAATAAGCTTCGAGCTTCAGCCTATGCCTTTTCGATCAAACAACATGAATTATTGGATTATAGTGTGGTACATTTTGTGTAACTGTTGATGTTGATCGAAATAAAGTAAACTAAACTATTATCGCTACTTTTGTGCGACACTGTTATACGACAAAGTAGGGCATAAAATATTACACAAATATAAAATGTTGAAATATGGATATACAAGGTTTCTGCCCAACAGAAACAATATCAGCTTACAACAGTGCTTAGTCAACCCACTCTGTGTCATTGTTGATGTATAAGTGGTAACCGGTCAGGTGGGCACAAAAAACAACTGGGCACACTGGACAACTGGGCACACAGCCGTCTGGGCACACAGGTCAACTGGGCACACAGTGAACTGGGCACACAAGACAGCTGGGCACACATTCAACTGGGCACACTGTCAACTGGGCACACAAGACAACTGGGCACACAGTCAAGTGGGCACACAAGACAGCTGGGCACTCTGCTTTGATGTGCCCCCCCTTTCTATGAAATCCAGAGATTAGTGAACCCCTGCTGTGAATTGTCTGCTCCTGAGTTCCTGAGCAGACGCTCCTGAGTTCCTCCCCTCAGACAGCCGCATAATCACCCCCCTAGGGTTAGGATGAGAGTTAGGTATAGGCCTAGGATGTGACAGTTTCCACTGATTCAACCTAGTGGTCCCTCCCCACTGCTTACACCTAATGGCCCTCCTCCACTGAGTTCACCCGCATAATCACCCTCCACCCAGGTTAGGGTTAGGGTTTAGGGTTAGAATGTAAGAGTCTCCACCGATTCAACCCACACACACACACACACACAGCTCACAACAAATGGATGAGGATGCTGTCAGAACTGCAAGGACACACTGCAATACACTATCTCAGTAACAGACATTACACAATGTCTCCCACCGTCTCTATCTCACAGTGGGGGGGCGGGGGGTACTTAAATATCAAAGGAACACAAAAATCCTTGGTAGTCATACGGTGTGCCCAGATATCCATGTGCCCAGTCATCTCGTGTGCCCAGATGTCCGTGTGCCCAGTCATCTCGTGTGCCCATATGTCCATGTGCCCATTCATCTCGTGTGCCCAGAAGTCCGTATGCCCACTTATCCGGTGTGCCCAGTTGTCTAGAAACTCGTGTGCCCAGATGTCCAGTGTGCCCACCTGACCGGTATTCGTATAAGTGATCCATAGCCAGCCTGTGTGTGGCTACATCTGTACACCTGGAGCTGTGTGCATGCATTATGTTTAGTTATTCATCCATCCATGTTCTACCGCTTATTTGGAGCAGGGTCGCAGTTACTGGGGGTAACAGTTCCGGCAGAGACTTCCCTTTCCCGGGCAACATTAGCCACTTTATGCTGAGGGATCCTGGGGCGTTCCAAAGCCAGCATGGAGATATAATGCCCCCATCTGGTCCTTGGTCTGCCCCAGGGCCTCCTCCCAGTGGGAACGCACCCAGAGGACCTCCCTAGGGAGACACTCAGAAAGCATCCGTGCTAGATGCCCGAATCAAATGAACCAAATTTGCTCCTTTCCATGTGAAGGAGCAACGGTTCTACTTTGAGTCTCTCCCGAGTAACTGAACTTCTCACCCTATCCCTAAGGGAGACGCCAGCCATCCATCTGAGAAAAGTCATTTCGGCCACTTGAATCCGCGATCTTCTTCTTTCGGTCATGACCCAGCAGACCCACACTTCATGACCATAGAGAAGAGTAGGAACGAAGCACCACCGGTATACGCGTGTGTGTGTGTGTGTGTGTGTGTGTGTGTGTGTGTGTGTGTGTGTGTGTGTGTGTGTGTGTGTGTGTGTGTGTGTGTGTGTGTGTGTGTGTGTGTGTGTGTGTGTGTGTGTGTGTGCTTACACGTGCATGTGTTGTCAGACACATGTGAGGAGACTTGCGACTTGCGAGAGCTGCGTGAGGAGGTCGAGGGGGTGCGGCTACGATCGAATCGCTCCAGCGCCTCCTTCAGGCTGGATGTATTGAGCTGGGATTCTGAACCAGAGTCCTGGCTCTAAAAGAAACAAATCCAACAGAGGGAGAAAAATAAGATATTGCTACATTCTTAAAATGTATAATTTGACTTCACATGGAAAGACAGTGAAAGACAAAAGAGAGAAAAGTATAATCTGAACCCATTTTTAGTTTAATTTTTTTATTGCAGACAGTCAATTAATTAAATAATTCAACATGTTTGAACTGCTTAGCTGGATTCATATGGCACATACCATTCATTGAAAAGCTTTCCAACCAGCTGTAAACTTCCAAGTACAGTTTCAATTCTGATACCAAACTATGTGTTATTCTCTTGTTGATGTAATCACTGACCAACAATTGAACTCCATTAGGTCAGAGAAAAAGAAGTTCCAGGCAGTGAGCCCAATTGCGAAGTCAATGGATAATGGATTAAATGAGTAGGGCACGTCTAGACTGTCCATTTTCTTAGAGTCAGAAACTTGAAAGTAGGTAAAGTAGCTTATTTTGGTCTTACTCAGTTATAATTATTTTTTGTTGTTCAGACAGACATTTGTCCATTGCACGATCATTGTTCTAGTGACTAGTCACTTCTCACCTTGTCCACGTTGGCCTCTGGGGGAGAATCCTCAATGCCCATCTCCCTGCGCTGTTCTGCCCTCACCTCCGCATAGCTACAGACATACGTGGGGACGAGAAGGGGGAAAGGGTTCAAGACAGATTATGAGTGTGCACACGTTTATGCACATGTGGGTTTGAACTGCAGAGTCAAATTAGTCAGGCAGAGACCAGATACTATTTGTATATATCAGTGTTTCTCAAACATTTTAAATTTCAAGGACCCCCGTAACTCTGAGAATGTACAAATGGAACCAAATGGATCCGTAATGGCCCATTTGGTATCTATTTGTGCACACTTAGAGTTAAAGACCTCTAGACCCTTAAGAGTCCATTTGGAACCCCTTCAAAGAACCCTAAGGGTCCCTGGACCCCACTTTGAGAACCACTGGTATATACAGTAAAAAATAAATGAGTGAGGATGTCTTCTTTATCACATAAGAGTTTTGGCAAAGCAAAGCAAAGCAAAGTTCGTTGTTTACCCAGGGTGTCGGACTAAGTACGAAACTTGTTTCCAGCCGGACCCTGCATGGAAGCCTTGCTCAAGGGCTATTCAGCGGTGATTCATGATTGATGTGATGAATTGGGGAATCGAACTAGGGACCTTCTGGTATCAAGGCCGCCCCTTTAACCACTAGGCCACCGCTGCCAGTAATGAGTGGCAATGAGTTGAAAAAGTCTAAACACTAATAAATAGCAAGACATTCCGTGAAAGATCTTTAGTGACAAAAAGGGACACAGGAAGGAGAGAGAGAGAGAGTAAGGGTCATCACGTCACCTGACAACGGTGTGTGTGCAGACAATAAACTCAGGTCTGGAGTTCCACTGGTGATAAGTGATGTAGTAGTGGGTCTGGAGCCAAATCCACTGTTGACCTTTAGTTAGGAAACGGTAGTAGCACGACTTGCCTTTACCATACTGCATCACTGAGCAGAACAAAAACAAAACGCAGACACGGAGAGCAGAGTGGTTACAACCAAAACAAGCTGAGAAAATGACATGTCATACAGAAATATATGGATAATACAGTGCTTTTGCCACCAGAGACCCTGGACTCTGGGATGACCTGCCTGAGGATATTAGAGAAGCATAATTGGTCAGAAACACAAATAACGCACATCCTCCGTTCCTTGGTGCTGAGCTTTAACTGTAAAAACAGTAGTAATAAGACAAAGATATGGCTCGCAACTCACTTTGATACTCCAGGTTTTATTTCAAACAAACAGCTGAAAAAATCAGCTGTTTGTTTGAAATAAAACCTGGAGCATCAAAGTGAGTTGCGAGCCATATCTTTGTCTTAGAAGCATAATTGGTATCATCTATTAAATCACAACTAAAACGATTTTGATGATGCTCATATTGTTTCCTTAGCTTGATTACTGTTCATTGTGATTACTCACAGTGCTCGTGACACTTGGCCAGGGACTCCAGGTCGTCAACGTGATAATAGTCATACCCCGATGTTCCCAGAACCTCAAAAGGAAGGTAACCTATGATAGGTGGAGCCCTGAAAAGGAGAACATGTCATGAATGATCAGAGACACAGTGTGTGTATGTGCGTGCGTGCGTGCGTGCGTGCGTGCGTGCGTGCGTGCGTGCGTGCGTGCGTGCGTGCGTGCGTGCGTGCGTGTGTGTACGTGTGTGCACGTGCGTGTGCGTGTGCGTGTGCTTGTTTGTTTACCTGTGGTCTAGGAAGAGGAACTTCCACTCTAAACTATGTCTGGAAGTGAACTCTTCATTGGGCTCCTCCACTGTACACATCTCCTAAGACACAGGAAAAAAACATACATGAATCAGAATCAGAATCAGAATCAGTTTTATTGTCACATCACAGGTTTACAAGGTAAAAAAGTGGGTGAAATTAGTTTTTTTACATCATTCCCATCGCAACGTTAATTTCCATAGAAAGAAGAGGGGGGGAGGGAGAAGAAGAAGGGGGGTAAGTGGGAAGGAGATCAGACAAGAGAACAGCAGAAAGGCCAAACAAGTTATCTACATATTTACAAGAGTACCTGAGATAAGAAACAAGCTAAGGTGCCTGAGCATAGCAGCAATGTATGTATACATGTTTTAGTCTAAAGCCATAATATTTCAGTGGGAGTTATATGTGAATTTCTCTATCAAAATCACTCACATATTGCCGAAAACATTTTGAGTTATGTCCACTGAGGAATATAATTGATTCTTAACCAATTAAGCACTATATACTTAGATGAGTATGAGAAATTGAAAAAATATCCGATCTACTGTACATGCTCACAACACGTCTCACAATCTTCAGGCTCACAACACCATTATAGATTTGCTATTTTTTGCAAATTTTGTAAATTAAAATAGAAAAAGAAAAAAGGATAATGTTGAAACTTTTCACAAAATAGGGATGCCAGGGTTAAAGTGGTTAATGATATAATGGTGGCACTAGAGGCAAGGTCATGTAGTCATTCAAATGGGAGCATGAATGCACAATACAATGGTAATCCGGCCATTAGCTTTTCATAGATATTGATTAGATATCTTCTTACATTAGATATCTATCTTTGTGTGCAAATGGACATTTTGGCCTAAGGGTGGCGCTAGAGGAAAGGCCACCAAACTCAGTAAGAGCCATGGGCTATGGAGCATGAGGTAGCCAATCGATTCAATGGCGAATCCATCCGCCCAGTGGTTTTTGAGAGATCTTGTTTGGAAGTAGTGTTGGACGGAATAACAAATTATGAATTCAAAGACTTTTGTTTCATTGTATTAATAATAATATGAGTGCCGCATAAAATAAAACAAAATTAAAATATGCATTTTTTCCCCCCTAGAAAAGAGTCAGCATCATCTGGCAGATGTAGTAGGTCAGATATGTACAGTAAATAAACGGTATAAAAAGGTGTGGCCAACATTACCCTGAAGAACAAATTTACTTCACTTCATGTCTTACCTTGATAAACTGAGGCTTGGCGAGGCGGACAGTGGCTACAAAGCAGACCTGGTCATCAAAAGCAGGCTGTAGTGACCGCTGTAACATCCCTGCTAGACCATTCCTTGTCACATTGGGAACTATACAACAGAGACCAGATGTTTAGTGCTCAAGGTGTTGCTCTCCATTTGTGTCACGGAAAGTCCAGACACACAATACTTTAAACCAGTGGTGCCCAAACACTTTTCCTTAAAGGCCCGCCTTCTTACATAAGCTGAGCCCACACGTGTGTGAACACACACACACACACAACTTTATAATTCTCGAAAGACAAATAGTGAAAATAGACGATCTGCAAGCTCACAAGATGTCACAATGCAATGCGTTATGAGCATGCTGCTATTTCCTTTTCTTTTTTTTATGTTGAATATTTGTAACTATTTATGACAATATAATGACATGCTCCAATAGGGATGCCAGGTTGAAAGTGGATGAAAGTAAGTTATGACTTTGTACAACAAGGACGTCCTCCTTTTTCGGGGACTTAATTAATCTGAAATAGCAGAATCACCAAAAGGCCCCCAAAATGGAGTCCCAAACCCCAGATCATGTCATACTTCATTCTACAATCTACTATGACTTTCTACTGAAGAGCCCATAGCGCCACGGAAGTTCAGTTACATACCATTGGTGAGCGACTTGAAGTTGCCTATGAATTTCACATATTCATAGACAGGGGACTCCTTGGGATCGATGGCCCCTCGCAGCATGTGACAGCAGAACTCCATCTGGTTTTTAGCTGGAGAGCAAATACATGCCAAAATGTCAAGTAATGACTGTTACAAACAAAATTGTGAAATGTTATGCTTTGACATGCAGGAGAGATTGTTTCATATTTTTTCTGTAGAAAGGGTTTCATTGTGCAACTTGGGATGGAACGTCGTAAACAGTGCATTGTAATACGTGAAAAATGCAAGATAGACTATCGGAAAAAATAAACCAGTCTTTCTAGATTCCTGGAATCTTGTCTTATGGCAAATACAAGGTTTCTGTACAACACTGGCCAAACCCATTTACACAAAACATTAATGCAGCAACAGCCATGGTGATTCATCGGGTTTAAACATGATGAACATCAACAAGGTTATTCGATTCTGATTGGATGCCAAGTGAATGGCCACCAGCATCGTGTGATGCGATGATCTATTGTGATTGGACAGCTTGGAAAGTAAATTATGGCTAAATTATGGCTATTTACTTAGAATAGATAGAAGACGTTTTACTTTTGTCTGAAGATGGAAGAATTGGCTCTGAGTCAATCCAGGGTCAAACCTGCCAGGCTTTTAAGTAGGTTTTGGCTAAGATTTGTGAGTAATGCATAATAAATGTTATTTAAGTCTTTAAGGGCCAGACAAGTTTCTGGCTAAGATTTGTGCATAATGCATAATAAATGTTGTTTAAGTGTTAAGGGCCAGACAAACAGTCTTTGGTCCACAGAATCACAGAGAGGCCCCAGGCTGTGTATCTTGATATCACCACAGAGTATAGTGTTCTCTGGTTTTGGTTTTTGACTTCATAATAGGGCTGGGCTGGGCAATTAACCAAAAATACATCAAAACCAACATTTAGAACCTCTAACCGACTTAATCTTGCTCATGAAGGTTAATTGCATAATCGAGAAGCACGTTTTTTAAAATAATGTATTCTAAATTTCTAATAAATCAACAAATCAACACAAATAACTTCCTAATAGATGTTTTATAATACATTACATCAATTACACTAATTAACCACTTAAGACCTGTATTATACTTCATTCTACAATGGTGGTGTGCAAAAATAGCGAGCCCGTAATATTTACTCTACAGTCCTTGTCAGAGAACTATGTGTGTAGTGATGAGTGTAAAAAAAAGTGTATAAATAATCGTTCATTAATCGTGATCGAGGCAAAGGTTTGCAATAATCTTGATATTGATTTGAAGCCAAATCGCCCAGCGCAACTTCATATCGATGAATACTCACTGAACTCCTTGCTATGGGAACATTATTATTATTAATATTATCCTTAACATCCATCAGTTATAAATATTTGTTTTTAATCCAGAGTGCCCTGACGGACCAATACACAATATGGTACAAATTGACGATATGGAGACAGAAGACAGAATGGTTTTAACCATAATAGAGCCCCAGGGCTCTGTAATTGGACCCCTCCTGTTTCCCCTCCACACAAATATCTCCGGTGAAAGCAGCCGATTACATAGATATAAATGTTATGAACAGACAATAACATAGCTATTTTCACCTAATGTTTGCCCTCAGAACAGGGACGGTAGGTTTTTAAAACAGGTCGGTCGGTACTAACTTTTGAGGTAATCTGACCCAAGCTCGGAGTCAGTCGGGTGTGTGGATAGAGCCTTGTAGACATCAGAGTGTTCGCCGAGTGGCAGGAAGTTCAACAGGTTCTGGTCAACCAGGTCCGCCTGATGGACACGCACGCACAGGCACACACACACACACACACACACACACACACACACACACACACACACACACACACACACACACACACACACACACACACACACACACACACACACACACACAACATGTATAACCTCTGTCATCGCATAAAAGACATATTGGAATGTTTGACCTAATCGTACACAGTAGATCCCGTGTAGACCTGTTCTACTACACAACACATGACTAATTCATGCCATGCCAGCGCAAAGCCCATCACTCATCAGTAGGGGTGGACAAAGTACTTACTTAAACCTAGTACTTGAATACAAAGTATAGATACTTCTGGTCAAATGTTACTCAACAACAAGTGAAAGTTGCGAGGCAAATTTGAGGCAAAACTTTTTTTTTAATGTTTTAATTTCTCTTCCTAGAAATGTAGTCAAAAGTGCAATATTTGTCTTTGAAATGCAGTGGAGTGAAAGT
This sequence comes from Gymnoscopelus microlampas, assembly GCF_963454915.1. NCBI lineage: Eukaryota > Metazoa > Chordata > Actinopteri > Myctophiformes > Myctophidae > Gymnoscopelus > Gymnoscopelus microlampas. The sequence continues at coordinate 23,400,010 of NC_139939.1, forward strand.
CATAAGTAAAGATACTAAAAAAAGAATTACTTACAGTAGGTACAATACTCAAGTAAATGTACTCTGTTACTGTCCACCATTACTCACCGGTAGGTGCTCCAATAGAGAGGTGACACTCTCTGAGACATAGAGGATGTTGCCATCAGTCATTATCGCTATGAAGAACCCATCCAGAGCCTGAGAACACAATGAGAAGTAGAAATAAAATTATTTGCATGTCAGCCCTTCTCCGAGTCAGAGATAATGATAATGCACTTTTATCAAAGGATCTACTTCACTCAGACAGACATAGCTGCCAAAAATATACTAGAAAATAAATTAAGTGTAGGGCTGCAACTATTGATTATTTTCTTAGCGATTAATTTTTTTTTTGATTAATTGAATAATCGAGAAGGGTGTTTTTTGATAATTACTATTAGTAAAACAAATGATATGAATGAATTGAGATTAATAGATTATTTGTATAATTTACTAAATCAATAAGTCTGATTGACCACACTGCATGTTCTGAGATCATAAACAGGCTCAAAACCACCAGTAAATAATAAATAAATAAATAGACATTTCCCCCTAAATCAATTTAATTTGTTTTTTATAATCGATTAAATCAATTAGTTTGATTAACTGCCTAATCAAGTGTAAGTGTTTTTCCCTATACATTAGACACTGATGTCATGAGACATATACATCTATAATGCTGCTTTGAACTCATGGCTCTAGCTTGCTGTCCTGACTATAGGTCAGTGACTCCACCAGGTCGTCACGGCATCAGCTGAATAGTGGATATCGTCGCAGTCGGGCAAAAACCTTGTATGTTCAAAGAATTGTAGTTATTATTTAGTCACAACCTCTTGGTAATACGTTTCATTGGTTAAATATTTATAAAAACCCATGGACAGACTTAATCACTTTCAACATCCCTATTTTGGGCATGTCATTATAGGCAAATAATAAAATATCTATATTTCAACAGTAGAGAAAATAATGGCCAACCTCCACAAGCTCACCATGCATTGCGATGGTGAGCTTGTAGATCGGCGATTTCCGCTAATTTCTCACATCATACAATGAAGTACGGCATTAATTTACGGAAAGAAAAAAATAAATCATTCAAAGTTGAAATATGGAGACACAAGGCTTCTACCTGACAGTGACGATATAGCACCAGGGTCATCACCTAAAAGAAAGAAGATTCAAGTAAAAAGTGGGGTTTCTGACCTCCAGCATGAGCTGGGTGAACTCCTCGTTGCTAAGGAACGGAGGCTTCCAGTCCTGCCTGATCTCGCTGGACTCTGACTGGGCAGCAATCTCTGTAGGACGACAGGAGAGAAAGTGTTATAAATGATATGAGGAAATCCCTCTTCCAAAACAGGCGTTAGCCACATCATAAAAAAGTCATAAACACATTAAGTGCCACTTCCCTTTTACAAGGTCTCATAACAAAAGAAAACAATCTCACATGGAGGTGTTACCATGGGGCTGGGCTATATGGGCAAAATCTAATATCGATATAATATTGATATGGTGACAATATTATGGGGATGGCTATTGGTGTTTTCACAGAATATTTACACAATGACATTTGTTTTATTAACAATCATCAGTAATGCCTATGTAATAACTAAGTGGGTGAAGGCAATTCATAGAACAGTCAAGTAAGTCAAAAGGATTACACCACTTTTGTAAAGCAGCATTTTAAACCAGGAAAAGACAACACTTATGCCATATCGCGATATTACAATATTCCCACAATATCTAGTCTCATATCACAACAATATCAATATAATTAGCGATATATTGCCCCGCCCTAGGTGCAGGTGAACTCATGAAGAATAGAGTTATAGCCCCTGGAAACAAACTCTTCAGTCTGTGAAGCTGAACCTAAACAAGGAAGTGAGGTAAGAAAAGGGGTTGTGGTGTCCTCACCTTTATGTTTACATAGGAAGTCGATGCTTTTTTGTAGGATGGTAGACTTGTCCATCTTTCTGGTGTTGCCTGGCAACATAGTGCCAAGTTCCTTGATGAGGACATTGAACTGGTCTCTCCGTTTCTTCTCGGACTTGTTACGGGACACACTGCAATCAAAATCGCTGTTATTTCACTAATGTGACACGTTGTACGGCAAAGTATTTCTTTTTTATCAATTCACATTTGTTTGGTCGATTTGTATTCAAATTTTAAATAAAATGACCATTATTCGATTACTCAAAAAAGTAATCGATAGAATAATAATCACTAAGAAAATGATCAATAGTTGCAGCCCTAAACTTGTGTGAAGAGTACGTGTGACTGACATTACTTCAGATAGAGAGTGCATCGGTCTGTCTATCTCACCGTTTTGCTTTGTCCTTTTCATCTTCTTCCATCAAGCCATCAAAGCTTATGCTGCAAGAATCATCCCTGTGGAAGACACACAAACATTTTACAGCGCTCTGCGTCACTTTGTGTGTGTGACAGCTCAAAAGCAAGGCATGCATTTGTTACTATAGCTAACGATGGAAGTTTCCTAACGAGAGGATTCCTACATGCCTGTGGCGGGTTTATTTTTAGGTCACACAAAAAAAGAGAGAGAGACTGGCAAAGAGGGGAAGAAGGAATGTGTTGTTTGTGCCAGGAAGGTTACGAGTACATTAGTGACACCAATTGTGTTCTTGGGGTGTGTATGTGGATGCACGTGTTTCAGTATATACCCTATGCTAGATGTCATGGTGGCTGTTGATCAGGGTTGTAGTGATTGGCTTTTTAGGCGTGAGGTCGGCATTTGGAAGAGCACCTGCAGGGAAAGCAATATGAACATAGCGTGAGACGGGATCATTCCTGGAAATAAATTAACAAATGCATGAAAGCACATATGAACGCTTCTATTTGTTTCTGTTTCACTGCTTAAAAATCTGAACACACAGGTTAATACACCAGGCTTTAATAGGAAAATAAGCACAGAACATGAAATGTGTTCTTTTGAACAGGAAAGAAACATTACAATATCCTTGTTGATACATGCAATTACAACTAGGGCTGGGTACTAGTGTTGATATTACATTGATATCAATCAAAAGGAGAATTTATGTTATCATCAGTACGATATTATTGTCACAATATCGATATTGAGGTATTTGGTCAAAAAGTACTGTGATATTTGATTCCGTCCACATCGCCCAGCCCTAGTTACACCTAACTGCATGTATGGGCATTTAGAATTATTCATCTGTACTGTTCTGCTCAAATTTCATTGTAATTGACCATCTGTTGTCATCCCTAATAGCAGTACAACCCACACATATTTGTAAAGACAACTGGACAATATGTTGTATAAAAAAATATGTTGCATGGGATTTGAGAAAAAGCACCTGTATATGCACATCACATTTTCTAAATAAAAAGCACATATAGATCATCTACACATAGTAAAACGTCTAACCATTTCATGAGCTAATTCAAGGCAGGACAGCTGTGTGCATCAGTTCTCTCACCCCACTGCAAGTGCAACTCGTGCACTGTCAGTTACTGGTCTTGTCCCGGGGGTCGTAAGGGTTTGGGTGTCAGTGCAAATTCGAAGGTCAAAGCTAACATTGAGGTCATCGGGGTTGTGAAAGGGCACTGCACCGTGAGAGGGACATGGTAGTCAAGCCAACCTATAGGAGGAACCATAACAGACAAATGGGTCCCAGGGATCAGTGGGTCACTAGAGGGAAACTTTTGGGGTGATATTCCACTCAAGTTTAGCTTCAACCCATTAAAACCAGGAATGCATCTGTGTCATTTTAGATTTTATACGTTGGCTATTCAAAAATAGCAGACATACAAGCTCACAGCGTGTCACGAAGTGACGCACTGTGAGCTTGTACATCTGCTATTGTTGAACATTTTTTGAAAAATCTTGAAAGTGTGAGAACTACCGATTTCGAAGGCATTTGTAGAATTGACCTATGTGTAATATAAATGGAAACTGTCCATTATTTGAGACAGGAAACAGGGAAATACCATCTTGAGCTAATTGACCCCGCCTCCCCTCCTTAAAATTGTTAAAAGTGACACCCATAGAATCTTAAAAACAAAAATAAGTACAATGTATTGAATAACACTAGACACTAGTTTAACTCAACAAGGCCTCAAAGGAATGAAGTGCAGTAAAGATATTCTGACACTAATAAAATGTCAGGCTTGCATTCACTACTCAAATATTTATGGATCAGGTTATCAGGATGACCCATGTCGGTCAAATGGTTTAAACTTACAGTACTTGTTGTCTAGAAAGAAACAGTCTTTGTATGCAGAGCCTTGGTCTTGTGATGTTCTATGATAGAACCCACTGAACTGACCAGCTTCCAGATGCTCTCACTTCACCTGATCGCCACACCTGCAATACAGAACACACAAGATACACACACACACTTGGTTACACACGCACACGCGCGCGTCAAGGCATTCTATATGTGTCTGCACAGTATCAACCATTATAGCCAGCGACGTATAGGAATTAAAATGCAAATACGTGTGGTGGGTTGCTAGGGCAGTTCCACATAATGAGACGGAGTCTAGAGCCATACATTACTGAGTAATACCTTAATTTAACATCTGCTCTATTCCATTAAGCCTTTGCCAACTTGATCCACATGGAATGCGGACTGACAAAAAATAAAAGCATCAGATTTGTACAGTAAACCAGCTCAAGCCACAGGTGTTCATTATACAACCAAGAAAGCAAACCATTATAGCTCATGAAGCTAGCTACTGTAGCTAAGAGCTCTGCTACCGACCAGTGTCCAGGTAGACAGAGAGAACACCACTGTCTCCCCCTTTGTTCCCCCCATCCTCCCAGTTAATGAATGAAAGTGTTCTGATCCACACACCACAATATAACACATTACTGACAACCCTATAGGACATCATTCACCATTTGCATGCTGGCGGAGAGCCCTGCTGCTCAAGCTGTCACGCAACAACCCACTGACATTGTGTACGAATAATAATCTCCAAAATGTAGCCAGAAATCTGTTACAAAACAAGACATCCGCGGCGGATCAACGCGTCCCTTTGACATCAGAACGAATCAAAACGATACAATGTATCATCTTCTCAAGAGCGGCGATCATCGAAACATTTTCGCGGCAGATGTATAAACACACACACACACACACACACACACACACACACACACACACACACACACACACACACACACACACACACACACACACACGCACGCACGCACGCACGCACGCACGCACGCGCGCGCGTAGAGATCTCCCCGCACACACGTACACACTGGCACATATTCACACGCTCGCTCGCCCACTCATCCGTACACACTCGCACAAAGTACACACACACACACACACACACACACACACACACACACACACACACACACACACACACACACACACACACACACACACACACTGCTCCGAATGTGGGTCACTGGGCCTTGCTCTCCCTCAAGCGTGCGGAAACACTTCCAAAGCCTCTCTCTGCAGTCCGATCGCTTCCGCACGCTATTAACACTGTTTGTAACTCTGTTATAACGCTCCCTTCAACGTGTACGTGCCTTATCGGTGTCGTATTATGAATCAAAAGGCTTACCTTCCCCGATTTCCCGTCCATTTGGCTCGGTGTTTTGCTTTTTTTTAAAGGTTGCATGGAGCGGGTGGGTGGGGGGGGGAGTAGGGGGGGGGGGGCTGGACTCCGAGTTGGGTAGAAAAACAGGAGGCCTACTTCATATACAGGCATGCGCACTGGACACAGCAGAGCTGCAAGTACAGTACAATGATCTGAGAGAGAGAGAGAGAGAGAGAGAGAGAGAGAGAGAGAGAGAGAGAGAGAGAGAGAGAGAGAGAGAGAGAGAGAGAGAGAGAGCGCGCAACAGTAGTATTTACAGCTATTCAAGCGACTCGTTTCGTTCTATTAAGGGATGGGACAGTAATTGTGCATTTTGACTGCAATGGGCTTGGGCTTAGAATGTGATAAATGATTCATCTGTTCTGTCTAAACCGTTTATTTATTTTGTGCAATGTTATTCATTTATTAGCCTTGGATCAAGACTATCATAGATGTATTTTATCGAGTCTGACTTTCAATTTCGTTCGTACATATACAAAAAATCAAAATCGATCAAAATACATATATTATAGTCTTGATCCAAGGCTATTCATTTATATATCTTAAAACAGCACCATATTATACACAGCCAGTATGATTTTGCAGGGTAACAGATGTGGTGTCTGGACCGCTGGACCTGGACACATACTGTAAGTGGCTTTTCTTCTGGTGAATGAGGTGATGATCATGATCACACAGACACACAGGCTGCAGTACAATCAGAGGTAACGTAACGTAACGTAACGTTACACAACAACCACAAGGGTGGCCCGGTCGTCGAGGAAGGGGGTTTCCCTCCACAGCCAATCAGACGCTCTGCAGCGCATGACGTGGAGGCTCAACTGTGGATTCCCTTTACTGAAGTTCAAAATATTGAAGGAAGGAAGCTATACCTAGGACTTAATATTGATATGCATAAACATCCAACCTTCTCCTCATATGCCAACAGCTGCCACACATAGAGACTAATTTCAGAAACATAATTTGATTTATTTGTAGGTGAAAATAGATTTTAAAAAATAAGTTAATACAGAATTCAAATCAGTAAAGAACAAATATAAATATGTTTTTGTTTTTCAATGCCATAGCTGATTTCAGGTCAAAGTTAACCACATAAGCTAGCTCTGGTCCATAGCGTTAAAAGGAGTTCTCCTCAATGCCATGTTATTTTCGAGCCGTTGACCGCATACAGGCTGCGCAGCCTCTCGTCTTTAGTAAAAATACAAAATATGCTTTCGTTACTCACCAAATCAAAGTCTGTTTTAGAATGTTGAAAGCCTGCTTTCTTTAGTGGGAACACTTGGAGCCCCTACCTCACGTCTGAAATACACTTTTTGTCCAGAAAAGAAAATATTTCACCGGAAGGAAAAAATCTGGTCAATGTAATATTTCTACTGACAAGATCTGTAGGGGGCGCAAGGGAGTAACTAAAAATGTTTTTCCTTCCGGTGAAATATTTTATTTTCTGGCCAAAAAGTGTATTTTAGACATGAGGTGGGGGACTCCGAGTGTTTCCACGAAGGAAAGTAGGCTTTCAATATCTTAAAACTGTATTTTTTTTAATGAGAAACGAAAGTGTATTTGTTATTTTTACTAAAGACGAGAGGCTGCACAGCCTGCGCTACGGGGGTGTGCGGGTAACGGCTCGAAAGTAACATAGCGTTAAGGAGAACTCCTTATAACGTTATGGACCAGACCAGAGCTACACATAAGCCATATTTCATATCGTGAAAAAAGCAGATCTACAAGCTCACAACACATTGCAATGCGTTGTGTGCTTGTAGATTTGCAATTATCACAATTAGGTCTATTGATATTTTATGAACATTTATGAAAATCATTTTGCCCATATAGATGCAATAGGCCTGGTCATCAGCATGGGGCTCACTGTACCAGGTAAGCTGGTTATTATTGTCACTGATGGACAATAATAATCGCTTGTTTATTGTCACTGATGTCAGTTTAATTAAGGTTAATTCTGTCACCATGGTGGATATTGTCACAGTAGCTAAACCTCCTGCAGTGGGAGCGATCTTGATCACTGTAGTTGTCAGTAGGCTGCAACAGTTAGCTGTTACCCAAACGTGTAGTGGTCCTTTAATTGAACAAATCGATGTCATCGATTATAGAAAAATTATCAAAAAATAATAAAATAATCTATTAATAACCTATCCATATTTGGGCATGTTGTCGTTGGGCATCCTCTTCATAGTCTTCCTCTTCCTGCTCCCCCACTGGTACCTTATCCCAGTGGTTCTCAAAGTGTGGTCCTGGGACCCCCAGAGGTCCTTGACTGGGCTCCAGGGGGTCCCCAGCAAAATGACTTAATATAGCATCAAAATCAATTAACCACATTAACCCTATTTTATACTGTACTGGCTATTCAAAAACCACAATGTGGTCATAATTTAAACAAGCACTGTGTGGGCGTTATACAGAAACCCAAAAGTGGAATAGCCAATCAGCATCTGTCATTCACAGAGCCCTGAGTGCAGACACTGTTGAATTCATGCGACCGGGATGGTTTACCAGGCTAGTAAATGACATCTTCCTCACTCAGCTTGGTTGAGTGGTGGTAGCTGAGTATGTAGAGAGATGCCGTCTGGGAATCGGAAAGGTCACAGGTTCGACCCTCAGCTCGCTCAGTGTATGTGTCAAAGACAAAGTGTCCCTGAGCAAGACACTTAACGCCAGCAGTAACCTGCATTATGAACTAGGCTATTTGGCCCACGAGACGAGTTTTACGACGAAGCATGAATTAAACATTATTGACTGTCTTCAAACTCAAACTTTCCAAACTCCTCCCATCTTCTCCATCTGTTTGTTTGGGATGCTGTGAGATGTGTGGAGTTGCAAATGCATTACAATGGGGTTAAAAATGCAGACACTCGCCTGCATTCTTCTCTAATCTGCTTCTGGTAAGAGCTTCATTCAACAAATCAGAACTATTTTACTTCAAAAATAATGTGGTTGCAATAATTTAATTTTGTGTGGGTTGGATCGTTTTACCTTCTGGAACCTTTCTCTTACATTGTAAAAGTACATTCCATAACAAAAGATATTCTAGCACCAAAAACCTTTCATTATCTCCAAATACCACACAAAAGAAATATCATTTTACTAATGCACACAACACTGAGGTCAGAGTTCGCAATGGTAGACCTCATGTGTTATTCATGAGATTCAACAGTTTTATGAACCCCATCCTTCCTCCTTCCTCCCCATCCTCTCATCTTTCCATCTCTGAAGTAAAAAGCTTTTCCTGAAAACACCCACGAAAACCATCAACAACCATAACTGTACAGCACTTAGCTTTGGAACAGCCTGTCTTTGTTTACACAATTGTGACAAATCTAATGGACCCACACTATTTCCCACAAACAAATCCAATTAGCCCCTTGGCCCCATTCTGTCCAGTGTAGTTTGCCCATGGAAAAGTTATCCAGTGCATTTTTGATCAACACATCTTAGACTAGAACCAGAAGATATTGGAACCATGTTAGAAATATATATTTTTTACTTTAACATGTCATCCCTTAAAATTGATGGTTGTTTTTAATCCATAAAAAAAAAATCAATCAATCAGTCAATCAATGAATTGATTGAATCAATCAATCGGTCAACGAAAAGGGTGGTTTAATTAGGTAGTCTGTCACTGCACATCATAAAGTATCATTCTCTCTGCACTCGTAAACTGAACTCGTAAACTGAACCGTATGTCGTACCTGTACTCAAAGGTTGAATTGCTGTAGGATAATGGAAAGTGGGAGAGTGCTATGGGACATCCTCTCCCCACACAACAAACATTTCATCACTGATGTGGTGGCACCATGCCATGAATGGTAAATGTGCATGTGAGTGTGTGTATGTCAAAGCCCCACATTTGAGATGCGGATTGTGTGTGTGTGTGTGTGTGTGTGTGTGTGTGTGTGTGTGTGTGTGTGTGTGTGTGTGTGTGTGTGTGTGTGTGTGTGTGTGTGTGTGTGTGAGAGAGTGTTTGTGTTTGTGTGTGTGTGCGTGTGCGTGTGTGCGTGTGCGTGTGCGTGTGTGTGCGTATGTGTGCGTGTGTGTGCGTGTGTGGAGCAAATAATCACATAGCCATACCATGTCCAAAGCCATCAGATGCTTTCTAGTGTGAGATGCAATTCTAATGGGATGTACATTTTGCAACGATTTGCGATTATAATCAATATTGAAATCCCAACCCAACTGGCAGCTTCAGACTTTCACCATAGGGTTTAATTGAGGCTTAAATACTGACGGTTGATGACATCAGGCCTTAATTGCTGGCTCTCTATTACAGTACTGTATATGCCTCAGGGGCTTGTTGTTATGAAGACAATGTTATACAAAGAGATATGAACAGGAATTATGTAAACTGATCACTGCATAGCATGCAACGTGTGTGTGTGTGTGTGTGTGTGTGTGTGTGTGTGTGTGTGTGTGTGTGTGTGTGTGTGTGTGTGTGTGTGTGTGTGTGTGTGTGTGTGTGTGTGTGTGTGTGTGTGTGTGTGTGTGTGTGTGTGTGTGTGTGTGTGTGTGTGTGTGTGTGTGTGTGTGTGTGTGTGCGTTGCTTATAGCGAAGAGCTTGTGCCACAGTCGTTCCAAGCTTTCTGGACAGAGGAAACCTCACCAACACTCACTATCTCATTAAGGTTTTATTAGCTTTGCCTAATTTCATGTAAATTCTAATGTTCATCTCAATTGTGTATCTCTCTGTCCTTTTGTTACTGTTTGTGTATTTTATGTTTCTCTCTGACTTTCTGAATGTGTCTGCAAGCCGTCATCCTCAGTCTCTCATATTGCTTTTTCTCTTTTGTCTGTGTCTTTCCCCCACACATTCCTCATTGTTCTTCACACATCTTCAGAGATGTCGTCCCTTCGGGAAAAGGAGATGCAAAAAGTCTTATTCCGACCTGAGGGACAGAGATTGAAGGAGTTTATAGAGATTGTGGAGCTGGAGCCGGGAAGGCATTTTCTCTGTGTTTCGGGTAATTATGTTATTTCCTACTGATCATCTTACATAGTGTTTATAAAAATATAAATGCATTTTTTTCCTTCTTCCTTGGATATACAGTATAACAATTAAGGCACTTAGTGATTATAGCATAGATTATTGCACTTATTGTAAGTCGCTTTGGATAAAAGCGTCTGCTAAATGACTGTAATGTAATGTAATGTAATTATAGGTAGCCTATCTGTTTTGATACAACTTTTCTTTCAAATATAAATTTTATTTTTGTATAATTAATTCAAAGGCAATCATTTTCTGAGTGTACATTGCTACAGTAAATGGTTATAGTTGTCTTCACATATTTATTAGAATGACAGCTACAGCTATTAGGATGCTTTTTGACAGACTGTGTTACTTATAATTATGACAGTTTGCTGCAAAATCATTGATCAAATCACTCCTTGTCAGACTTTGTGCCGCTCCACGAAACAGACAATGCACTAGGCTTGAAATGATTGTTAAGGTCCATTATTTTTATTGCTGATTAGATTCCATACTGCAATGCATATACTGTATTTGCCTGATGAAAACCAGTGCTGTATCCCTATGATCTGCAGTTCCACAGAGCAAGGTGGTACAGATATGCATCGTCAGATGTCAGCCTAAGAAATCCTCAAAGTCTGGATCCAAGAGTTGCCATACCAAACGCTCTCGACTTGAGGATTCCTACAAGAGGACGGAGGTCTGGTCCCTTCAGGACCTGGCTCTGATTGATGGACGAGACCCTGATGTAGTGAGTTCCTTAATCCAAATCTGCTTGATTTCCGCTGTTTTCTAATTAATATCTGGGACAGGATTACTGTCCTGGATGGAATACATACAATGTGTTCTACAAAGCTTTGCTTTTAATCACTTTGGTTGAATTCCGGTGGGATCATTCATTTTAATTTGATATTCTTCTGTTCTGTGATCAGACAATTATTGTATCTTACTATATATAAAATGTTTCATACTAAATGTCCTTTGTCAGGACTGTTGCCAAAAATCTTTGTCTTAGTTGTAGCCTGAATTTTGAGAGCCACATTAATAATCTTGTTCTGGAATGTTTTCATCTCAGGAACATATCCAGACTCAGATACATTTTGAGTTTTAAAGGTACCAGAATAATCATACACACTTTCATTTCTTCATGCCTTCACTATTGCAATGGTGTTATATGTTTTAAGCAAAAAAACACTAAATGGTCTACACATTTTACAGAATGCTGCTGCTAGATGTTTAACTAAAACCATGAGAAGAGAACAATACTCCTATTGTATATTCTCTATGCTGGTTGCCTGTGTGTTGTTTTAGGATACATTTTTAAGATTTTACTGATTACCTTTAGGGCATTTCATGGACTGGCTGCTAATTACATTTTTTAGTTATTAACCCCTTATGAGCTTGTGTGGTCCTCTGGTTGTTCCTGAGTTGAGGCTGAAGACAAAGGGTGACTATGCCTTTGCTATCAGGGCTCTTCGACCCTGGAACAACCTGCTTGAGGAGCTCAGGCTTGCTAAATTGGTTACTTCTTAAAATTTCTATAGATTGAAATGTATTGCAATTTCATAATTTGCTTTTTTAATATTATATTTTTCTTATCCAATGTACTTTTTATACATGTATCTGTTTTGCTCATTGTTTGTTTTCATTTCAATATTGCCCATTTGGCAGTGCCACCTATTTCACGCCTATCCACCCTGAACTTTTGAACCATAGGTTGTACATTCAAAATGTATTTTTCCCTGAATTCATTGGATCATGACGCAACGCCCATTTCTGTCAGCATTTTCTTCAAAACACATTTTTAGCGGCGCTAGCCGCTCTATACCTTTAGGTATAGAGCGGATATTAGCCCTCTATACCTGGCTTTTGCGTCAACGTTCTGATTGGTCAGGCTCGCCAAGGTTCTGATTGGTCAGGTCCGTCAACGTTCTGATTGGTCAGGCCCGCCAAGGTTCTGATTGGTCAGGTCCGTCAACGTTCTGATTGGTCAGGCCCGTCGAGGTTCTGATTGGTCAGGTCCGTCAACGTTCTGATTGGTCAGGCCCGTCGAGGTTCTGATTGGTCAGGTCCGTCAACGTTCTGATTGGTCAGGCAAGGGAACTATTCATGACATCAATATTATATCATGAATGCAAAATTAGATGGTTTATATAAACTGTAAAAGTCCGGAACATAAACACTCTGGGTACGGCTTATATATTGTATCGATTATTTCATAACACATACATATCTTTCTGGTACCACATGTATACACACGCACACACAAAGTTTATTTTTTAGGTACCCACTCTATCAGCTATGACAGATCAGTTTTTGCCACTTACCTTGGAATGCATTTGGTGATTCGCTTCCAATGGCACTATTTAGTGCCACTGGAAGCCTTGAAATAAATTTACAGAGATTTAATATTGTTTCTCTAGTAGAAACACATATCTATGACAAAATATATCAAAGGCGCCGCTACCTTCACACAGGTGTGATTTTTTTTGTTACTACTCACTCATACAGATTGTATTCCAAACTCACAAACATCGCTACACATCTCTGGAGTCATGTGGTTGATATTTTACTGACTGGCTGGCTTCCAGAGTTTGCATGAGGGGCCTATATAAAAAGAAAAGGCAAAAATCCTGAACACTGTGAATCACATATTAAGGGCTGGGCTTCTGCAGCCCATGGCTTGATAGCTGCAGCCCATGGCTTGCATTTGATTGATTGATTGATTGATTGATTGATTGATTGATTGAATACTTTATTTGTCAGAAATGTAAAAACAGCACAAGGTACTGTCAGACATTATGGCTAAAAGGATGACACAAAAAAATCCTGGGGACTTGTTTCCATTGTGGTCCTGAGTATGCCACGAGCCTGGTGGAGATATGCAGTCTGCGGAGTGCCCCTTTCTAGTTTGGTTTCTGTCTGTTATTGCTTGATTTTGTTGAAAGGCTTTTCCATCATTTATATTTTACCATTTTGTTATTGTTTCCCTCCGTATTTATTTTGTTGATTCACACTGCACTTTTTAATTGTTGATTCTTTTAATGTTTTATTACACACTGCACGTTTGCATAGGTTGTCATGTTTTTGTTCTGTTCTTTTATTAAATGTTTTAATTTTTTCTTCTGTACGTTTGTTTTTATAAATAAAGTGTATTACTTCTGCTTACAAAATTGTAATAGTTCATATTATAGTCAATTCAGCTTTTGAGATGTTAATAATAATGAGCATCAGGTAATTTTGTCATGTTTTCCCCACAAATACTGCATCTTCAAATGAAAGACCTTTTCCGAGCCAAGGGTTTTTGTTATTGCCTTAATATATGTTTCTCTCGTCTTTTATACCCTCCAAGGATGACCCCTGTTTTCTGATGCACTTTGACAAGGTGCGTGTAGTGACTGCCATTACCTGCTCTGCCAAATACGCCATGGTGCGTACCCTGGTTGTCCTCAGTGACCAGTACTGTCAGAGACAATTCAAGTTGAAGAACTTTGACTTGGCTTACATCAAACCTACATGCAACTACACTAACAGAGGTGACTGTGTTGTCCTCATGCAGTTCTGCTTCTATGCATTCAACCTAGTGTGTCTGTCCATGTGCCCTGTCCCTATGGACTAAATGTTGTATAGCTAAATGATTGTACTGTGTGTGTGTGTGTGTGTGTGTGTGTGTGTGTGTGTGTGTGTGTGTGTGTGTGTGTGTGTGTGTGTGTGTGTGTGTGTGTGTGTGTGTGTGTGTGTGTGTGTGTGTGTGTGTGTGTGCGTGTGCGTGTGCGTGTGTGTGTGGTCGGCTGTACTTTTGATTACAGCTTAGAGGAAGCCTTCCTAACCAAAGTGCTAAAATATCATCAGCTAGAGCAGACCATCTCTCAGCTAGGCTACAGACTACGTTTGTTGTTTTTATCTTTGGTAGCCTATAGGGCACGTGCACAAGTTGTGAGGGGCCTTCAAATGGCCGGCCTCTCCAAACGGAGGGCCAAACAATAATAGCAAGGTACTGCTCAATATCAGCTATTATAGGAAGCCGCTCAATTTGGAGGAGGCGTTGTTTCCTTTACCCATGATTGTTGTCTGCTGTGTTTGACAAGTATGCCAACATTATTGTATGTAACAATGTTCTGCCTTATATGCACTTTGTAACTGGCTGTTTTCCCATTATCTGACAGCACTGGCAGTGTTTATGTCCTTTGTGCAAGGCATTCTTGTACTTCTGTTTATGTGGACATAAATAAATATTTCAAATGTGTGTGTGAAGGTACTTATTTTTTGTATTTGTTGATCTATACTGTACATGTACATGTAGGCTATGTGTGTGTTATAAACATGGAGTGAGTTAATGGATGGCATTTTATGGTGAATACATTCTGATACATCAGTATATCAAGACTAATGTGGAGCACAACTGAGGGGACAGACATTATTTCTCCAAGATATATGTTTTTCATTTTGGAATTTGGACACTTATAATTTGCCTGTGTGTGTGTCTTCATTGCTAATAGAGGCTTCATACAACTTGACCACTGGCAACTTTGTAACACTTTTGTGTTAGCTATATAAACTACTTTATTCTTATTATGAATATGATTATGAATACGATTATGATGATGATGATAATAGGGATTATTAATATTATGGAGGCGGTGAAGATCAATGATACTTGGGCTCTGTACTCAACTGTACAAATAAATATTTTAAAACCATTCTGAATAATAAAATACAATTCAATCTATTAGCCCTGGTTGTTTTATTGAACAAAAATAATAATGTAAGGCTGCATTACTCAGGTTCGTCTACAGGTAGCGACAAAACACTGGGCAACAGCGACATGCCAATTTAGTTGTCTAGAACACTGCCTGACGGAAAACAAAACAATATGTTTTAAAGTGCACGTTCATTACATTCAAATGTCAATTTAATCATACTGATATTTATATTATCATATCAATTTGTTCTTAAATGTATTTTAAAACAATAACAATGGATTTTGTTCGGTTCCGACACCGCCAGCCTAAACATTGCGGAAGTGCGGCAGTGTGCCTGGCGCCAAAATTCAATTCAAAGAGAGAAGAGAAAGACCAGTTGTGTTGTTGTCGTCTGTGAATAAACACCACACAGTTACTGCGTTTTACTTTTCATCGTTTTAATATTTTAATACAATTAATAAATACGCATTGGATCTGGACACTGCCGAAGGACGCGGAGAAGATGCACATCAAGTCTATTATTATTGAAGGATTTAAGTCCTACGCTCAGAGGACGGAAATCAACGGGTTCGACCCGCTGTTCAACGCCATCACAGGACTGAATGGCAGCGGAAAGTCCAACATTCTGGACTCCATCTGCTTCCTGCTGGGCATCTCCAACCTCACACATGTAAGTGGATGACCAACTGAAAACCTAACTGTATCTTAGTTCGGACCCTCCGCTATAGAGCTCCGAGCTATCGTGGAGGTAGCCTGGGCAGCATTCCATTTTCGGGTATATGATCCGGTCGAAAAAAAGAAAAAGTGGCCGGATAGGCAGAACCGGAAAGACGTCTCACCCCAAAATAGGTCCGTGCTAATAAAATCCTTGATACGGCATTGTTTAGCTTATTTTTTAAATGTAAATGTGCGTGCACTATCCGGAGACTATTTAGCGTCGGTATTATCCCACGGGGAAATTCTATTCCATTTAAACCGCAAAACCGGATAGGCAGAACCGGAAAGAGGATTCTTTTTTCTTTTTTTTTTTCAGTAGGCGTGGTCTAGACCGGATCATATGTTGTCTTCTGGAACGCAGACCAGGCTTTCCTCCGAGGTGGAAAGACTGGTGATGCGAGGTTATCGTGGAGGTAGCCTTTGATGGATCTGTCATGACCGTCTTGGATGATATTCAAAATAAAGTGTGCACTTTCTCCATTTTTGGTCCGTACATCTACATAAACGTTCAGATTTCAAATATAAAGTGCTTACCCCGTGGCCATGGATGTTACAATTGTGTACGGGACCTCAGAAGTATCCATATATTCCGTATTGTTCAATAAAAAGCATTATAATCCGATTGATGGCCATTCCGTATGCTTTCAACTACGCAACCCTATCGGTTCGGAGGTGTATCGCATTCTGATACATTATAACTCTATGAGAAAATGGCCACCGATCGGATTAAAATGCTTTTTATTGAACAATACCGAACATACGGGTACTTCTGAGGTTCCCGTACGTTATTGTAACATCCGTGGCCATGGGGTCAGCACTTTATATTTGAAATCTGATCGTTTATGTAGCTGTACGGACCAAAAACGGGGAGAGCGCAAACACCAGGTTGAAGTTCATCCATGACTGTCATGATATGACAGTCATGTTTCAGGGCTAGTATGTGAGGTTACAAACGGGGCTACTAGTAGTAACCTTTGAAATTGAAACCCCTTTACAAATGGGTGTTTCGTGTTTGACGTTATCTATCCAAAGCGGAATTTGAAATGTCCTTTGTGTCTCGTAATAACTTAATAAAAAGTAATCGTCAATGTAACATTTTGTTAGCAGTGTTCGCTAACTTGGAACCTTAGGATCATGTTGTCATTGTTTTGCCGGGTAGGTCTGCCCGGTCGGCCAAGCCCTCGTAGAGACATTTTAGGTGCTTTTCCACTGACTGTTATTGCTCCTTGGAAGCTTTACAATCCCACCACTGCCACCATTTGTTACCAAGTGGGATTGTGTATAGGCATTTTAGTCAGTGGAAAACCCTTTAAATGTCATAGATCGACCAGGAGGCAGGCTTGCAGGTAAAATAATATAATTTATTCCAGGCCTGGACAACAAAAGAATGAAACAACTCAAAACTCAACAGAACATAAATATCAGAGAGGTAAGGTGTCAGCCTCTCCCCATGGCAGCCCCCATTCTACTGAGCAGCTCTCCATTATATAGTTTAACAGACCCCACCCATGGCTACAATCAACCAACCCCGTGCATTCGAAATCCACCCAAGCTGCTCCCCATGTAGCATTAAGCAGCTCCTCAGGCTTCAAGGCAGCCTCCCCTTTACAGCATCTGATAAATAGATAAACACAAGTATATTAGATTCCATGTCACAACAGAATGTGCACCTTCTGTGGGACTGAGAATCTACAAGTTATACAAAACAGCATCACATACAATGAATGTGTAATACTAGTAAATTAGTCAAGCTGCTCTGTCACAATCTCTATTTTTCAAATGTATAATTATCTTTATCCCACGATTTTGCAAACCCTTTTTCACCCAGTGCCAATAATCTCTCATTTGACAGGTCCGAGCATCAAACCTCCAGGATTTGGTCTATAAGAATGGACAGGCTGGCATCACCAAGGCCACAGTGTCCATCACATTTGACAACTCTAACAAAAGCCAAAGCCCCCTGGGGTTTGAGACTCATGATGAAATCACTGTTACCAGACAGGTTAGCTGTGTGTGTGTGTGTGTGTGTGTGTGTGTGTGTGTGTGTGTGTGTGTGTGTGTGTGTGTGTGTGTGTGTGTGTGTGTGTGTGTGTGTGTGTGTGTGTGTGTGTGTAATGTGTGTGTGTGTGTGTGTGTGTGTGTGTGTGTGTGTAATGTGTATCATTGATTTGATAAATGACCAAATGTTCTTTCCTATCAAGGTGGTAATTGCTGGCAGAAACAAGTATCTCATCAATGGGGTCAATGCCAATAACACCAGGGTGCAGGACCTGTTCTGCTCTGTTGGCCTCAATGTCAACAATCCACACTTCCTCATTATGCAGGTCTGAATGTTTTCATAGTTATGGTAATTCATGTAATGTGACATTAACATTTTGTGCAGAGTTCATGCTTTTTGGATTTGGGAATCCTGTTGCCTGATTGCATCTCTGCATGTGTCCAACATTGATGCAGCATTTATATACTGTGTAGTTTGTCATACTTATATGTTGCTTTGGTTCTTTCAGGGGAGGATCACCAAAGTCCTCAATATGAAGCCACAAGAGGTAATGTTTTATTCAAATTAATTAACCACTTGAACCCTAGTATTCCTGTTCTGGAGGGAACATTTGCTGAAAACGTGACTGATGTACAAGCTCACAACGCAGTCAGCATGTAGATTGGCTATTTTTGGGGAAATTATTTGAGTATAGCCCATAAGAATACAGTCAACTAAGTATAGGGTGGTTCAAAAACATTCACCCACAATTACATTCTCAGACTTGGTTCATGCATGTTGTGCCTCTGCTGTCTGCTCACATGTATTGGCCTGTGTTTACAACCATTCTTTCTCAGATCCTTGCTATGATTGAAGAGGCAGCTGGCACCAGGATGTACGAGTGTAAGAAGATCAGCGCTCAGAAGACCATTGAGAAGAAAGAGGCGAAACTGAAGGAGATTCAGACCGTATGTTACATGTCCTATTCTACCATATTATAGAAGGCACCACCATCACATAAAAGTTATTTAATTAAACACAGCCAAATAATACAAACAACCTTACAAGGATATACATAGTAATGCAGTCTAAAGAATAGCTTGTAGTCTATGTTGCACCCTAATAATACTAGGATTATTTAGTACTAGAATATTAAATTACTCTGTCAACCATAAATGTGTAAAAAAAATCAAAATCATTTCATGGCAAACACTTTTGTGACTTTTTTTTTGGCCCTATTTTCCTTTAGATTTTGGATGAGGAAATTACTCCAACCATGCAGAAGCTGAAAGAGGTAAAATATAAGAAGAAACTGAACAATTTCATGCTCCTTAACAATGCAATGATTTTAACCATTGTTGTTTCAGGCTATTCATGTGTAGATTTATGTGCAGATTGTGTTTTTATACCCTCTTTTCATTTGATTCATGGACACTCTAAATATTCACATATTTCAGTTTTGTAAACGGCCGGCCATGTAGTATGAATAAACAAACCATAACCTTAATGTAAGCCACTAACCCAGTGAATTTCCAACTTTTACTCTCATTACCATTACTTTTTGGTTCATAACTTCGTACTAATCACAGCAACAACAACAAAACATTTCAACTCCACTTTGCTCTTCTCCCCGTCTGTAGGAGCGCTCATCATACCTGGAGTACCAGAAGCTGATTCGTGAGATCGAGCACCTGTCACGGCTTTATGTGGCCTGGCTGTTTGTCTGTGCAGAGGAGACCAAGCTGAAGTCAGCTGAGGACCTGAAAGGCTTCCAAGACACAATTTCTCAGATGCAGGCCAGGATGACTGAAAATGAGCAGAAAGTCCAGGAGCTCTCTGCCCAGATCCAGGAGCTGCAGAAGAAAAGGGAACAGGTCTGCATAGACAGATAGAAATTGTGACATTTTGTACAGTGTTGTTTTGTTGTGGTAGGCATGTTTTTTTTTCTTGGAATATGGTGGTTCATCAAGGACAGGAGACATATTTAACATGTTATTTGCAGTTGAATGGTGATGGACCATATTCATACGTTGGCATTTTGCTCTTAGTTTATACTCTGGGTTAGGGCTGGGCTATATGACTTCAAATCAATATCATGATTTATTTCAAACGTGCCTCGATTATGATTAATGAATGATTGATTATATAAAAAAGTTAAAAAGGCAGATGTGTAAGTTGCAACAGGTTGTGATGCTACCAATTATGAGCTTGTATGTTGGATTTTTTTTCACTGTGTGTACGTCACAATGAAGTATAATACAGGGTTAAGTGGTTAATTGATTTAGTTATAAAAAAAATGATTTGTTGATATATAAGAGGAAAAACCCTGCTTCTTGATTATTCAATTAACTTAACATGAGCAAGATTAAGTCGGTTATAGGTTCTAAATATTGGTTTTCATATTTTTTCGGATAATTGCCCAGCAATGGGCTGTGAAAAAGCCAGTCCTGGAAAACCCTTGACATGTTTTTGTGTGCCGACTTCCCTCTCTGTAGGAGGTGAGTGGATCCTTGAAGGACCTGGAGGCCACGCTGGCTGATGTACAGCGGCAGGATGCCAAGTCTCAGAGCACCCTGGACCTGAAGAAGAAGTCCCTCAAGGATGAGGCCAAGAAGAAGAATGAGCTTGTCAAGAGTATGGAGGAGGTATGGGAACCAAACTGATTTAGTATCTGTGTCTGATTATAAAATATATATTTGGTTTGCCTTTGTGCTGACAAAAGTGATTGTGAATTAAGCGATAAAAGAAAAATATGTGTTCATTCCCTTGTGATGTGTTGTCTAAGAAGATACTGTATAAGGCAGTCACATTGCTTTGTAAATAAAACTTGAACTACCACCAGGAGAGTATTTACATGTTTTTTTTGTGTGTGTCAATTTTCAGGACAAGAAGATGCTGGTGGTAAAGGAAAAGGAGGTTTCTAAGCACACAGAGAAGCTCCAGACTATAGAGGAGGAGGGCCGGCAGAACGGTGCAGACTTGGAAGCAGCGGAGCAGCACTTCAGGGCTGTGTCAGCAGGTCTCTCCACCAATGAGGACGGAGAAGAGGCCACGTTGGCAGGACAAATGATGACCTGCAAGAACGACACGAGCAAGGCCAATACTGAGGCCAAGCAGGTGAGGAATGGACCTGCATGTCCACTCATGGATAATTATTATTGTCTCCGTCCGTCCGTCCGTCCGTCCGTCCGTCCGTCCGTCCGTCCGTCCGTCCGTGTGTGTGTGTGTGTGTGTGTGTGTCATTCTGTCTGTGGACAGCTAATCTCCGGCACCGTTGGCTTGATCGCAGCGAAACTGTGCACACACACTCCCTGGATGCCACAGCAGAACCTCTGCCCCAAATGTTTCAAATGTTTTATAGTTTATTTATGTATTCTCCACCACACCCCCCCCCTATCTCTGGGTTCTAGGCTGAATTCCTGATTAGACAGAGCTCTATATTTGGGAAGAATTCATCAGTCGCCATGATCATTTTTAGAGGGTGAATATAAAGTTCTGCATGACGCCTCTGTTAACGCAGATTGTGCTTGCAAGACTAGTTACCAAGAAGTCATTAAATCATTGTTGATGGACTGTGCTGTTTTTCTTCCAGATTAGTCATGTTTTAGTACATTGCAACTGACTGGCCCAATTTGCCTTACCTATCATTTGCAATGTAATTATTGCAGGTCAATACAGTGGCTGTAGGCCTATTGCTTCTTCTTTCTCTCTCTCTGCTTCTCCCTCTTACTGTTTTCTTTCTTTCTTCTCTGTGCAGGCCCAAATGACACTGCAGCATGCCCAGGCTGAACTCAAGACCAAACAGGCAGAGGTGAAGAAGATGGACAGTGGCTATAAGAAGGACCAGGACCACCTCCAGGCTGTGAAGAGCAGCAGAGAGAAACTACAGGCTGAGCTAGCTAAACTCAACTACGAAGGTGTGTCTGTCTCTATACAGTGCAATCCAGTTGTAATCCTAAAAGTAACAGTTGTGTTGTAAAAAAAGAATGGTTTGTGCTTCATATCAATTTTAATTCCTGTAATATCATGTGTGTCTGTCTGTGCACACAGATGGCAAGGAAGAGAGTTTGCAAGAGAAGAGGAGACAGCTATCCAGAGAGGCGTCTAAATTTAGAGAGACCTACGAGAGCCTCATTGCTCGCTTCCCCAACCTGCGCTTTGACTACAGGTAAGGACTATGTTTAATACAAAGGCTTTTATTTTTATATTTTGGTTTTGTTTTTGGTCATAGAACTAACATTAATTTCTAAATTACTTGCTTTTGTGTTACTCTAGATTCTACAGATTGGATAATATGATGTCTGTATAATATGACTCTTTTGAAAAGTTTATTGAACTTGTTTGCTCAATACCCGTACAACAACCTCTGTCCATACAATACCAATTTAATGCTCTCTTTTGAGCCCCGCTTGAGGCAGAGGATTATGGATGGCAAAAAGGTGAAGCAATGGCTTTACCGCTGGTGCCACCCTTAGGCAAATTCATTTTCTGTTTTTAATTTATACTTTATTTTATCTCATTTAAACAACTTTTTACAATATGTACAAGTCTTTAAGACACTAGTAATTTTCTTTTTAGCCCCACTAGTGAAAGCACAGAGTTAGTAAGGATAGTGTCGGTCATTTTCTTTCAGAACTGCCTCTAGACGCCGCTAACCAGGCTTTTAGACTTGGACTTAGACTAACTGTCTAACTGTGGTGGCTGACACTTCTCGCATTGCATTTTTGTGTTCTGTTGTTTTGCTGCTAGTTTGTACATGGATTTGTATTGGATTCCAACTTTTTCTCGGGACTCCAAATATCCAATCCAGTTTCTTTCTTGGGCCAGTATTGGTCTGATATTGAGTATTGTATCAACATATCCCTAAAATGATCTCTCCTCATCACCTCCAACTTATCCCTGAAATGATCTCTCCTAATCACCTCCAACCTTACTATATTCTCACAAATGTACAGTCATTTATTTTTCTTATTTATTACTTATTTAAATGAAAAGGTAATCCAGTGCAGCAGCAGTGTCACTACTTTGCAGTTTCTTGGGTGGATAATCATTTACAGCATTTTAAGCGTTGAACTTGTTTGTGTAACATCAGCATTAATGCAAGGGAGGCAGTTTGGTAGATTTGACCAGAATCATGAAACTATCTAAATTGAATGCTGTTTTGCAGCCTTTTAAAATTGAGAAATAACTTGTGTGTGTGCATGGCGTGCATGTACCACATTAATTGAAATTAGACGTTTAAGGGAGTTTGAGGCCGAAGCATACCATTTATACCCCATTTTATACTTAAGCTAATAAAAAATAGCCGATCTAACAATGCCACAATGCGTCGCATCATGCCATGTTGTGAGCTTGTAGATCTGCTACTTTTGAATAATTTTTAAAATATTTGGAGAAGTTTAATATTTTTGCCTATAATGACATGAATAGGAACACCACTAACCAAGTGTCACTGCTCTCCTCTAGGGACCCGGAGCGCGGCTGGGATCGCAGCAAAGTGAAGGGGCTGTTGGCTAACCTGATCACAGTAAAGGACGTCTCCTACGCTACTGGACTGGAGGTGGTCGCCGGAGGAAAACTTTATAACATAGTTGTCGACACAGAGGTATGAGGGTGCATGCCTTTTACCTGAAAAGTTTATTTTCTGGATTGTACGTTTTCAGATTTAACTTGTACACCAATGATGAAGATGTGTCTTGAAGAAGAAGTTTGTGTTTCTGTTTGCCAGGTGACAGGAAAGAAGCTGCTGGAGAAGGGTGAGCTGAAGCGAAGGTACACCATCATACCTCTCAACAAGATCTCTGCCAGGTCACTCAATGCCAATGTGATCAACACTGCCAAGAGTCTGGTGAGAGACTGTAGTTTAATTGTTGAGCACATCTAATCCTAATGGACACAGGGGCTTCAGAAATGGGATTGCCAATTCCATTATTGCTAAGTAGTCTGATGACCGGCAGTATTCTCATCCCTCCATTTTCTTCACCGCTGTTCTTGCCTCTTTCTTTTCTTCCATTTTCTCTCCCTCATCACCTAGGTTGGAGAGCAAAATGTCCACACGGCTCTGTCCCTGGTGGGCTATGAAGAAGACCTTCGTAAGGCCATGGAATACGTGTTTGGCTCCACACTGGTGTGTGACACGCTGGACAATGCCAAGAAAGTGGCTTTTGACAAGAGGGTCATGACCAAGACTGTGACCTTGGGAGGGGACATCTTTGACCCTCAGGGAACTCTCAGTGGTGGTGAGTGCTGGTTGTCAAAGAACAGACTTTCCTAGTTGGGACTATTTAAAAAATAATTGATTGTAATTTATTTAAAAGGCACTTTAAAAAAATCCAATTTGCTTTACTATAACAACAACGTGAGAGTCAGATACAAAAAAGGATGTGGGGGGGGGGGGGGTAATTAAATCAAAAAGTAAAATGATAGAGGCAAGGGCAAGGGTATATGCAGATCGGCTATTTTCGCCCACGCCACATTTTACGATGAAGTACAGGTCAGGCTTAAATGGTTGAAAGCGATTTTAAAAGAATATGTTGAGAGCCTGATTGCCTCATGCAGGCTATTCTCTTCCACACATACTACACATTTACTCCCTACTTGCAGTGATTCCCAACTTTTCTGGATCAGGGCCCAGTTTAAATGTAATGTTATATTATCATTAAAATGTCACTAGCAATACCCTCGCGGCCTACAGGTTGGGATTCGCTGTCTTACACACTTTGCTCTTCCCCACTCCCTCCTGCCCTGTAGGAGCCCGGTCCCAGTCAGCCTCGGTGTTGGCCAGCCTGCAGGAGCTGAAGGAGGTTCACGAACGCCTAAACGAGAAGGAAACCGAGCTACAGGACATCGATCGACAACTGGCCGGCCTAAAGGCAACTGCTGAGAAGTACGGGGGCACACACACACACATACAAATACACAAGTTAAAGGCTCACAGAATATACCTCATGTTAGTCAATTTTTCTAGGACCCACTACTATGTTATGAGGTTGTAACACTTGCTCAAAATACTATTGGATTCCCACTGTTTGACAGACACACAACTCAAACACCCCACTTTTCAACCTTTGACCATAAACTTCCTTTCATCCTTTTTGCCATCTTGCATCTCCTCCCATGGTTCCTTCTCTACCTCCTCCCCTCCTCTGTCCCTATGCTGTGACTTGCTTTCTGCAGGTACCGTCAGCTGAAGCAGCAGTATGAGCTGAAGGTGGAGGAAGAACAGATCCTGCAGGCCAAGCTGCAGCAGAGCTCCTTCCACCAACAGCAGGAGGAGCTGGAGAGACTGCGCACGGCCATTGGTGAGGACATACACACACTCATTACATGTATGGAAGCACACATATAAACTTAACTGCTTGCACACTAATATCTGACCTCAGATGTTTTCAGTACTAAACTGAAATGTAATGTGGTTAAAAGGGAAGCGCTAATAAACGTGTGCACAAATAATTTGAATGTTAACGGTGTGTTTTTGTTGGGTGTGTGTGCGTTTGTCCAGAGGTGAGCGAGGAGACTCTGCGCAGCACCAAGGACGTGCAGAAGCGAGCGGAGGAGAAGTACAAGGTGCTGGAGAACAAGATGAAGAACGCGGAGGCAGAGAGAGAGAAAGAGCTTAAAGCTGCTCAGCAGAAACTCAATGCAGCCAAGGCCAAAGCTGATGCTTTCAACAAGAAGCTCAAAGAGAAACAGCAGGTACGCAGATTTCTGGTGTCTTCATGTTGCCTGCCAGAGAGACCATATCATTAAGTTGACTTCATGTGGTTCCCAAACGGTGCGCCACGGCACACTGGCGTGCTGTGAGACAAGTCCAGGTGTGCCTTGGGATTTTTGTATTGGATTTTGGACAGATATTAATACAGGTGTGTCTTGACATTTTGACTTGCACTTTAGTGCGCCTTGGGCACACAAAGTTTGAAAACCACTGGTCTAAGGCATAATGCTGTTTCTGTACACAGCTTAGCGTATGTTGAAGAATGATGTAACCATTGGAGTAAAGCAGACCTATATTTTGACTTATGGGGTAAAAATGATAAATACTATTATTTTCCATCTCAGAATCTATATGTGATGTAATCCTAATTTCTATCTTTGGGGAAAAATACCCTCTGGATTGGGTCTTTTAAGAGTGGACAGGCCACAGTGCCATGCCTTTCCCGTCTTCTATCATCTCATCCTGTCTTCTGTCCATGTGTGGGCCCGTCCATGCATGTAGGAGTCTGAGGCGGTGGCCCTGGAGTTGGAGGAACTGCGAAGAGAGCAGGCTGGTTATGAGCAACAGATCCAGGCAGTGGATGACGCCATGAAAGCCATTCAGGAACAGATAGATAGTATGTCTACCACAGTGGCCCAGAACAAGGCAAGTTAGTTAACCCTCACCCAACTAGTTTAGTTGGGTTAGGGAATGAAGATTTTAACTGTGACAGATGCAGTTTCTGTTTGTTTTTGTGTGTTTTATGTGTCGTCCAGTAAGGTAAACCTTCCAGTAAATATGGATTATATCAACAACAACTGAAAATGTCCTGTATTTTAAGTTTGCCACAAATCCCATTTCACTTTTCACTCCTTTGCTCCATAGGAGGCAGTGCGTAATGCTCAGGAGGAACTAGCCCAGCAGAAGGAGGTGATCATGACGAAGGACAAAGAAATCAAGGTAAGAACAATCTTGTCATTCATTTTTACAGCATTTCTAGCAGTGATCATTTTATCATTTTCCTTTTTTTCCATAAAGTATATTATGTGATTTTTATGGATGATGCTGTCTTGTTCTTCACATGTTAATTGTACGATTTTATTGAATGTTCCAGGAAAAGAGCACAGAAGCCAATAAAATAAGGGAGCAGACCAACGATGCTCAGCTGAAGATCAAGGAGCTGGAACACAACATAAACAAACACCGCAAGGACAGCCAGGATGCTGCTGACAAGGTATGACCCACGCTGAAAATACAAGATCTATAAATAATAAATCAGGCTTAGCATTTACTAGGGGCACCACTTGCGCTAACGGCTACATAAATGTCATATTATTATGTGGTTTTCATCATTTTGATTGGTTGGGTTCCATTCTCCCTCTTTATCTCTGTCTCTCTCTCTGTTTCTCTCTGTCTCTCTGCTGGCCTGTTTTTTATTTCAGGTGACTCGTATGCTGAGGGAACATGACTGGATCCAGCTGGAGCGGCAGTACTTTGGCATGCCCAACACCGCCTACGACTTCAAGACCAACAACCCCCGAGAGGCCGGCCAGCGGCTGAAGAAACTGGAGGAGACTTCCGCCAAGCTGGAGAGGAACGTCAACAAGAGGGCAATGAACATGCTGAGCGAGACAGAGGAGAGGGTGGGTGTGTGTGTGTGTGTGTGTGTGTGTGTGTGTGTGTGTGTGTGTGTGTGTGTGTGTGTGTGTGTGTGTGTGTGTGTGTGTGTGTCGTATAGTAGAATTTGAGAAATGGACATTGTGAGAACGATTTTCCTGGTTCCTCACAAGAGAAATTGTTTTTATGGTTACAAAAATATGTTTGGATTTGTTTAGGAAAACATTGGGGTTTGGATAAGGATTAGACATTTAGAGTTCAGGTTTAAAAGTTGGGGTTGAAGTTGCAGTATGTTTGATTTATACATGGGTGTTTAAAAATAGACGATCTACAAGCTCACAACGCATCGCAACACTTTGTGAGCTTGTAGATCTATTTTTGGCTTTAGGGTTAGAGTAAAAAATTGCATTTAGTTTTTTAATGGCATTCGTAAAACTAGCTGTCTGTGTCTCTGAGGCACTGTTAAATCACATGACGATGACATGTGACACTTTCCTCCTCCAGTACAATGACCTGATGAAGAAGAAGAGGATAGTGGAGAATGACAAGTCAAAGATCCTTCAGACCATTGAGGAGTTGGATCAGAAGAAGAATGTGGCTCTCAATGTTGCCTGGCAGAAGGTTTGTCTTCATATGTCTCTCAATTGATAGATTGATTAATGTTAATATATCAGCGCTGTCGGGTGGAAACCTTGTATGTATGATTACTTTTAGGAAATGGAAAAAATAACCTGTGTTGAACCTGTTAATTTAAGAAAAATACATAAATCCACTACCTGCTCTCTGCAGGACATAAACGGGTCTCTTCTCGACAGCGAATAAATATATTTATTCATTATCTCGCTTTCTTGATAAGCTAAAGAGTATGTTTTGCTTATTTTTCTGCACAAAATATTTAGTGGGTCCTAGGTCACAGCTGGATCACAACATTAAGGAATCCTTGGTGTAAAAAGTCAAATAATGGCCTAGACCGTGGCGTCGCGGTCTAGGCACCCTGGTTGCAAATCCTTAATAGCAGTGTGCCGCGGGTTCGCGTCCCGTTCCCGTCGGCCTTTCCTGCATGTCTTCCCCCCATCTCTCTCCCCATTCTTCCTGTCAGACTACTTTCCCTGTCCCTCTCCAATAAAAACAATAAAAAAATACCAAAAACAAATCTTTAAAAAAGACAAATAATGCCGCCCTGTTGGTAAGGATGGCAATGACATGTACAGCTAAGACTTCATCTAATTGTCATATTTCCCTTTAGGTGAACAAGGACTTTGGCTCAATCTTCTCCACTCTGCTACCAGGGGCCAACGCCCGCCTGGCTCCTCCCCAGGGTTGTGGTGTCTTGGACGGTCTTGAGTTCAAGGTGGCTCTGGGTGACACGTGGAAGGAGAATCTCTCTGAGCTCAGTGGTGGACAGAGGTCAGTGAACACAAACCTATGTTAACCCAGTCAATCCGCGAACACACCTGTGTCATTTTAGCTATATCCATTATTTTATACTTTGGCTATTCAAAGATAGCAGATATAAAAGCTCATAGTGTGCCCCGCGCTATGAGCTTGTAGATCTGCAAAATCATGAAAATGTGTGCAAATCTTTGAATATACATATTTTTAAAGCAAATCTTTGCTTCTGGGGGTCCCTGGAACAAAATATTTTGAGTCCACGACCAAATACATATAATTTTGGGGGTCCTTGACATGAATACGTTTGAGAACCGCTGATATTATAGTAACATACGATTTTCAGAAAACTGTTTTAGAAATTTAGGAAACATTTGTAGATGCGTCCCCGGATTGAATGGGTTAATTGATTAGTAATATTTTCTATACTATTATTTTTTTGTTTGTTTTTATTAGGCATTTTATTTCTTCATATACTACTTTATTTATTAGTTATTTTAGTTTGGTCATAACGGCATTGATGATTAATGACTTGCTAGCACAGCATTTAAAGTAATTGACTGCTATTTAATGAGCATCAGTGGAGAACCTTGTTTTAAAAGAACGGTGTGGGTCAGGGTAGTGGCGCAGGGGAAAACTATCGGCCATGTTGGGGGGAGAGGGAAGCCAGGCCGGGAGATCAATCTTTGTCACTGCACCTACTCTTATGAGCTGTCAGCGAGGAATGTTTAACGGGGGGAGTATGACAGACATGTCTTCCCGTTGGGGACTTTTCACTGGTAGGTGAGCCAGTAGGGTAGAACAGCGATGGCAAGCAGCGGGAGAAATACATCTTCATAACGACTATATTGGGAGAAAAAAGGGGTAAAAATAATTAGGGTGAGAAAGAATGGTGTAACTTTATAGCTTGTGTGTGTGTTTCAGGTCCTTAGTGGCCCTGTCTCTGATCCTGGCCATGCTGTTGTTTAAGCCGGCTCCCATCTACATCCTAGATGAGGTGGATGCAGCCCTGGATCTCTCCCACACACAGAACATTGGACAGATGCTGCGCACACATTTCAGGCACTCCCAGGTATGTAAATGCATAGTAGCACATACACACAGACAAACATTACTGTGCTAAAATGTTCTGAAGATACTTGGAATAAAGCATAAATATTAGGACCACACTTTAATTTGTCTTTTTGGATGAAAGGTTTGTGGAGCTTACTGAATATGGAGTTAATACTGTGAAATATAAAAACTGTGGGAGTATACAGATTAAGCATGGTTTTTAAACTGTTACAAAACGACCAAAGTATTCTTAATTAATTGTGTTTATACCTTTTTCTTATAGAATGAACGATTTGTATAATGCTTTTTCTTATAGCAACGTGTAACACACGTACAAGTTGTTGTCCCATCACTTGTAAACTTTAAGCATAAGGCCCACCACGGCTGCAACTATTGGTTATATTCTTAGTGATTATTCTATCGATAATTTTAATTGATTAATCGAGAAGCAGGTTTCTTTATCTTCGATAAATCAAGAATACATATTTTTTTAATCGACCAAAATTATTTTATACTTGGTTGTATAACAGTGTTGCAGAAGAATAGCGAAAATATCCAATAAATTAATCTACAAGCTCACAAGCTTGTAGATTGACTTATTTTCGATATTTCAAAAACTACATTTGGGAAAAAAGCTTGAACCGTGAATTATTTTATTTATTTTAGTAGTATTAACTGTTGCACCCCTAAATGTGTGTGTATATACGTCTCCCTCCAGTTTGTGGTGGTGTCGCTGAAGGATGGCATGTTCACCAACGCCAACGTTCTGTTCAAGACCAAGTTTGTTGACGGCATGTCAACAGTGTCGAGAACAGCCCTCAGCCAGAGCGACACCGGCCTTGCTCAGAAAGGCCAGGACAAGGCTCGTTCTAAAGACAAGAGGAACAAGCAACTCATTGGAGTGATGTAGAGAAATGTTTAAGGAATATATTGGGATTGTAATGGCGCAATTGTATTTTATTCGCCTTTTTTATGTTGTTCCTTGTTACTGTTTTTAACTTTAAGCTGTTTTACAGTCTGTGACAACTAGTGTCATTTCATATGTAAATTTCTATACAGTTATTTGTACTATTTTATCTTGCTTGTCTTTTTATCTTTCACTCTCTTTCAGCCTAATAAAGAACCTACATATACTGTATTGGTGTCTATTTTAAACAACATGTCTGGATTGGACGACTGTTCATTGAGGAATGTGAATATTATCATTGAAGATCTTGCGTTTGTGCCTGTCTTTGTGCACTCTGTGTGTGTCATTAAGCCTGATTTATACTTTGTCATACAACGGTGGCGCATGCTGAAGACGGTCCATCTACAAGCTCAATAATGCTGCTTTGAGTATTTGTGAACATTTCCATGCACACAATGTCACTGCAGCAAATATACCTGCAGGAAACTCCAGGGGACACAAACCTTTACCTTGTTTTATTGACCTACTGATCAACTCTGTACGGTTATAGTTTTAACCAATGCATTATGTACTGTAATGCTATTCTAACAATATGTTTTAATATCACCATTTATTGCTCATGTACAGTTATCACATTCAAATAATTAAACTAAAACCATCATATCAGGGATCCTAGGTCAGAATCAATGAAAACCTGTAGAGGATGTTTACATGAGCAGCACTCAACAAAACGCTCATTGGTCAGGATTTCATCTTCTGGTGGGCTCTGCTTAAATGAACTGCCGTTTGGAACATGATAGGACTGTTTAAATTGACGAACAATCCTGATTGTTCCAACTCCTTTTCTACCTTTGTGTGTGTGTGTGTATATATATATATATATATATATATAGGTCTGAAGTGGGTCGTAATAATAATGAAAATCTACAAAGTAAATGGTAACTAAAGTTTTCAAATAATTATAGTGGAGTAAAAGTACAATATTTGCCCCTGAGATGTAGTGGAGTAGAAGTAAAAGTATTGAAAAATGGAAATACTCGAGTAAAGTGAAAATATGCCAAAATTGTACTTACGTACAGTACTTGAGTAGATGTACCTAGTTACTTTACACCACTGCTCATTCCTAAATTAACCAGGGTTTAATTACTGCTAAAACAGAGGGTAATGTGTGCGACACCGCCACCTCCTGTCCATAATTATTTACTACAATAATTAACTACCTAATTCCAATCTGGATAAACCAAAAATCTGATTTGGACTGCCAGTGTGAACATAGCACATACAGTAGGCCAGGTGGAAGGGAAAAGACTGGCCACATGTATCATCCTCTCCCTTGCCCACAAGCAGCTTCAATTACCACCATTTAGAAAAGAAAAAATATATCTAAAACAATTTCATCAGGCATTTAAAATGGAGGATGGGAGCCTCATTTCTGGACGTTATAATTTCACCAGACAGACCTCTATCTCTATATATCTATTTCACAACATATTTAACCAATAGCAACTTGGCCTAAAATAGATCATATAATTCGGTATTATTTGGAACATAGATTCAGTGAATATAGTCCCACTCCACTGTGTAAAATGTTTCATAGCCTTTTTGAAAGAACATTTAAGTTCAGTAGAGTAACCCACACTGAGCACTTCAACAATGAACAATTAACCAGCCTGCCAGATAACCCAGGAACTGCTGAAGATCAGTCAGTTAAAATGGAACATTTTTGAAATTTCTTATATTTGTAAATACATGCAATATTTTGATTCAAACCGTATTCAAATATGGTCTATTCCTGAGCCACCAGGCACCCTGGTCTATGACTATTTGATACCATTCTGTCTCTTTCTGCTATTGTAAATGTCTGGCCATGATAGATGTAACACAATGATCTGTTATATTTTAGCTCATTTCATTATACTGTAGTTTATGAGTTATCTTTCTAATATATTCCCCATGTCTGTTCATGCTTGTGATCAAAAATGTTAAGAATATACATTTTAACAATGAGCCAATCTCAAGGAGTAATCATTGATCCCAGGTCAGATTAAAATGTTTAGATGGTATTCCCACAAGCCTGGTTCCTGCTAAGCATGGTCAAACAGGGATGACTAGAGCATGGTCCTTGTCATTCTGTTTTACCCAAAACAATTCAGTAGTTGCTTTTTTGCACTCTGTCAGACACATTTTATGCTGGAGTATACCTATGTTGAATTCTGAGTTGTTTTTAGTTGGCAAAGGCTTTGAACAACACAACCCTCTTCAATAAAACCATTACCTGTGGGATAAGGCCTGCTCTATCGACATAAGTGCAACTGACAGTGTTTTCAAATAATGAAACCAAAATAATGAAAAGAGTGGGAGCGCTGTGAGGATACTTGAAACTTGCTACAAAAGCTGTACGTATGGATATTTTGCTATGATGTAAATTCCAATCTCATTACCCTATTAAAGAGCACATCTTAACATTGTTATACAGTTAAAAAATATTATAATAATTTCTAATGTCTAAATGGAAACTCACATTGCAAAGCTTTGTGAGCTTGTAGATAAGCAAATATTGCCCATTTTCTCATCAAAAGATTTTTTTATAAATAGTATAACTTAGCGAAATAAATGAAAAAAAGTTTGTTTCACACAATCATTTATTTACAATACATTTACAAAAATATATAAAATAATATAAATATTTGCAAAGAATCAACAGTAATCAATAATATGTACAAAAAAAATATTTACAAAGTATCAACAGTAATCGGTAATACTATGTACAAACTGGCACTGAGGCAGTCAAGGCCAAATGATTGGCTATTGTCTTGTGTCTCCAAACTGGCACTGAGGCAGTCAAGGCCAATTGATTGGCTATTGTCTTGTGTCTCCACTGGGAGGCGTGGCGAGAGGCGGACCATACACCG
The DNA here is from genome assembly GCF_963454915.1 of Gymnoscopelus microlampas. Taxonomy (NCBI): domain Eukaryota; kingdom Metazoa; phylum Chordata; class Actinopteri; order Myctophiformes; family Myctophidae; genus Gymnoscopelus; species Gymnoscopelus microlampas. The sequence continues at coordinate 23,433,573 of NC_139939.1, forward strand.
CAGCCAGCACGTCCTTCCACTGAAAGGCCAGTACCGGGAGCTTATGAGGAACGGGTGGCTCGGTGGGTCTCTCATGTGTCTCCCTTTCAAACCATTGTTCCTGTGGGGGTAAAAAAAAATGGGGGGGGGGGTTAGTGTCTTTCAAAGATCTGAAATCTTATTGATTGAATACTTTATTAACAGTTTGCTAAATAGTACAGTGGTACGATTATACAATGATCAACTAGACATAAAGATATACAATTAACATCCAAGATATCATCAACATTAGTAGTAATAAAAGTGTATGTACTTTGTGGTTCTAGAGTACCAAGAGGTGCATGCATAGTCAAAATGACATTGTATTAGTGCTCCACCTAGTGTCCTCAGTGTATTCATACTGATCAACGAGGAGATCCTGCTCAAAAATCTTGTTCTTTGGTTGACTTTCTTGTTTACCTTTGTTGACATTTTTTCACTGGTGTTAAGAAGCCGTTATCCTATTTTGTTTGCATACGTTTTGTTTACATACCTACATATACTTAGACAGTATATGCATTCATGCCAATCTAACAAACAGCTAGTTTGTTATGCCTGACTTTCTAATAAACATATTAATGAAACACACCTGAAATACCCGCACTTCATTGGAAAATGTGACTCGCCGCACATTCCTGGACTTGGACTCCGTCGTGAGGTTAGACTTCCTCAGGATGGGTCGGGTCACTCTGGTGGCTCTCTCCAGGGTGTCATAGCCTTCATCTTTGTGAGCATCCTCTGGCGCCGCGGCTTTTACCTCAACCTGGCAGAACAGAATAGTATTAACAATTAATTCATATTTATTTCAGATTGACTACAATATTTTTATTAGAGCCGGTGGTAACAAAGATAAGGTTACAAAAAATATATTTTTATTAAAGAGCTGGAGTGACGGGGAAACCCCAGTTACTGAACAGACACTCTATAGCGATGATTACTACTTGGACTTTTTCATTGAAAAAAACGTAAACATCACTTACACTATCTTTAATAGGCATATTAACAAAATGATGCAACTTCAAATATATGGGGAGATATCTTCAGTAGTTGCTCCGTTGATTAGAAATTGATAGTCCAAAATAGTCTCCCTATTGACTTACATTGCAGTGAAACAGTTTAAGCACATAAACAAATGCAAACAAAGTGGATTCTGCCAACGTATAACAAAACCTGACACTGCATTATTTTTTTTAATACAAATGTCAACTTTGTGTTGATTTAGATATTTTAAGATAGGAATCGGATCCAATCAGATCTATTTCCTAATTCAAATTGTAGAATAAATCGATGCAGTGTCAAGTTTTGTAATGTTACATACTGTCATAATCCACTTTGTGTTTGTTTGTATGCTAAGAGTGACTTTACAACCTGTTTCATCGTGCAATGTAGTCAATGGTGAGAACATTTTTAATTATCTTTTTTTTTATCAACAGAGCAACTCAAAGTGTAATTCTGCTTTGTTGAAGCATTGTAGTAAATATATGTATGAAGAAATTACATTCATGGTAAATCCTCATAAAATTCCATGAAACACTTACCAAACAAAGCAAAGGTGCAAAGGTGCTCAAGGTCTTGGCCTCCACTGTGGCTCTAGAAGCACTGACGGTCAGTTGGATCAGGGTGGTTTGGAGTGGTACAGCGCCCTTCAACTGCAAATCAACCTGGAAATTAAACAGAATATTGTTATTATTTCATATTTTTTCCAGATCAACCTGATTCAGGACCATATTTATTTTAATAATAATAATAATAATACTTTTTTTTGCCAGTTTTAAATATGGGTAACAGTTAAAAAGATATGGTTACCATTACCAAGATACACACACAAATAATACTCACAGATTATTATAATTGCAGTGTACAGTGTTGTCGTCGTCCCTACGTGCTTGTAGCATTATTGAGTTGAATATGCTTACATTATTTAATGGCCTATATTAGTTCAGTAATTCTCAACCTTTTTAATTTAATAGGAACTCCAGTTTGATATACTGTACATCAGGCCATGGAGCCCGCTTACAATCTACACTGTAAAGTCCCCAGTATCAATGTAACTCTGAGAGAGTAGACACTAATGGAACCAAATGGACCAGTAACGGTCCATTTGGTGACATTTGTACACTCAGCGTAACAGACCCATTCACATACAATCCAGTCTATTATTCCAAATTAGCTGTAGTTTACAACCCTCGTAGACGTATTTACGATTCTGACGTCTTATCGTAAATACGTCTACGAGGGTTGTAAACTACAGCTAATTCCAAATCAAAACGTGAATGTAGTCCTACTGTACTGTTACTATAGACGTTAGACAGTCCGGTCTGTTTTCAAATCAAAACTAGCTACTGCAGTGGTAGAAAAAGTATTCACATGTTTTACTTAAGTGAAAGTATCAATACTGCAATGTAGAAATAGTCTGTCACAAGTAAAAGTCCGGAATTAAATTTACTTAGAAGTACCAAAAGTAGAAAGTACTCATTATGCAGAATGTCCCATTTCACACGTTTTCAAATGTATAAATTGTATAAAGATCTTTTGAAAATAGCAGATCTACAAGCTCACAATGCCTGGCATCCTGACTCATTGTGAGCTTGTAACGGCTATTTTCAAACGGCCAAAATGTACATAAGGCTTAAGTGGTTAATGTATGTTTTGTAAGAATAATCACAACCTACAAAGTAACTACTAACTAAAGTTTTCAAATAATTGCAGTGGAGTAAAAGTACAACATTTGCTTCTGAGATGTAGTGGAGTAGAAGTAAAAGTACTGAAAACTAGAAATACTCCAATAAAGTAAAAAATACCTGCAGTACTTGAGTAAATGTACATCGTCTCTTTGCACCACTGGCTACATGACATGCCGTCAATGCAAGTTCAAATTATATTCCAACAAACTAAAGTAGAACTAAAATACAAAAACATTCTGAAGCTCTGCCTGTCTAGCTTTATGGAACCAGAAGTCCACAAAGAGCAACGTCTTTTTTTCTTGCCGCTTCCATATTTAAACGCAAACTGCTGTAGCACAAAGCTCCAAAACGTGCACAAACATGGCGTCTCTATAACGCATCGTTATGTCAACGTCCTCATCCTTATGATGACACGTACCTGATCAAATGGTTGAAGAAGGGAGTCTCTGGTCCACGGGTTGAGGGTCTGATGATGGGGTCTCCGCCTGGAAAAATATTGACCCATGATGAACAAAAGGCGTTAATATGCTCTGTTGGCTTGCTTTGGTAGTTCGGTCTCTCTCTCTCTTGTCTGTCCGGTGCTTTCTCTCTGCTTGTCTCTCCTACGCTACAACGACTGCACCTGCTCCGCTTGTATTTAAGCGCCACAGCGTTCAAAGCCTGGCCAATCGCGAGGCCGCTAGGTTGAGTTGACCAATCAGAAGTAGGGAATGTACGCGTGCAATATATTTTTAAAAGTCGCACCGGTGACGCGAAGTTAACCGACGATCAGCGACCAACCAGCGACAAGCTCGCCCCCTATGGCTCGCCCACGCAGCACGCTGCCACGTGTCGCTGCCACGTGACGCTGCACTGGCAGGTGGTATGAAAAGGCCCAGAGAGTAAAACTACTTGTGTTGATCAGAGTTGAGGCGTTTGATCATTACTTGTCAGATTTGACGTTTTTTCTTGCAGCACTTTAATATCTTGTTGCTTTTTTTCAACCAGCTTCTTCAGCTGCAGCTTGGTGAGTTTGATTGTTTTTCATAACGCTCGGGCCCCGCGTATAATAAGCGAACATGGCAACACTGCATTTCCTGGGTCAGCGGAAATGCAGCGTTGCCATGTCCGCTTATTATAAGCGACTCTGGGCTTACTTGTTCTGTAAAGTTGCTTGTAAATATTGGTAGTTGCGGGTTGCAGTTTTTTGGGCTTGTTTCTAAAGTGTAGTTAGTTATATGGGCGACGCGTTGTGAGCTTGTAGATCGGCTATTTTCAAATGGCCTATGTAAATTATATGTTATAGTTTAAAGGGTGAAGGGCTTGCTTCTTTTTTGGGGTTTTTTTGGGGGGGGGTTCATATATCTACTTGCTTGTTTCTCTCTCAAAACCTGGCAATACTGTCATCGTGTTCTTGTCAAAAGAACAGAGAGCTTGTAGAGAAGAAGTAAAAGTTTTGAAAATTGGAAATACTCCAGTAAAGTTAAAAAAAAAAAGGCTGACAGCTACTTGAGTAAATGTAGCTACTTGTTACTTTCCACCACTGATATTAAAACATCTCATAGTGGCTTGGTTTTATTTGAATGTACCGCAATCATGCCGCCGTCATTCAATTCAGCCGCCATGTTTGTTGTGTGGGGAAAAAAACATCTACAAGCTGACAACCTGTAGCATCCCACTGGTCGGGTTGGGCTTCTTTTTCTGTAAAGTTAGTTGCGGGTTGCGTTTTTTTGGGCTTGTTTCTTAAGTGTACTTGCTTATTTAGGCTTGCTTCCAAAAGCTTTTAATCATTATTTATTTCCAGTGGTTCTCAAATATTTTCATGTCATGGTTTGGACCCCCACATTAATATTTGTCCCTATAACTCCCATCTGAAAATGTTTTGTGCCAGGGAGCCTCAAACTTGTACTTATGGACTACAGTCAGTGGTCAGTGGGCCTATGTGAGTAAATGTACTAGGATACAAGAAGAGACGAGTGGGCACTCTAAAGGATGAGTGGGAATGTCAAATTTGCTAATTTTTCCAATATGTAAAAAAAATACAATGTTTGTAATATAAAGTATAGGCTACTACATGATTATTATGATTATCCAAAATTATAGGATATACAGGTTTTGTAGCAATTGTAAGAAATATTAGACCTTAATTGTCAAATGTTCCTATCAAGTATACTTTAGTTTACATTAGTTCGGTCCCTTTTTCACATATTTAGTTTTTTTTACATTTTGGACCAAATAGCACATTTTACATCGAGGTGCCCACTCTTCCTTAGTGCCCACTCTTCGTGTTACCCGTGGTTACTTTACACCACTGACGTAATAAACATTAAAGGCCTCTGGAATCAGTTTTCATATGAGGCCACTGTATTTTTGTCATCTTGTTGGGGTTACATGTTTTTTTTTCTCTCTCTCTCTCTCTCTCTCTCTCTCTCTCTCTCTCTCTCCTCAGTGCAGGATGGAGCTGTATCTCATTCAGTTGATCAACAAGCCATCTTCCTTTGGACATACAAGTAAGTGTATGCTTTGTTCACACCAAACAAAGCTGAACAATTAATCAGCTTTTTTTTCCAGCTTTTTTTTTTTTATAGTGTAACATGCATCCCCCAGCTGCATGGCGCAGTGGGTGCTGAAAAGAACTTGAATATGCTAATTAAATCCAAGGCAGCAACTATCCAATGTGTTAAGACAACAACTACAAAGAGCTGGACATTGAACTATCTCATGGTTATGTGATCTCATTACATTTTCAAGCATGTACAAAAGGCGTACTTTACTACCATCCTCCATGTGATTGTTGGTTCACATATAGCCTGCAGTCTTCTGCTATTATAGGTTTTTTACTACTGTGACATGTTGTGCTGCTATAAGCATTGAGACAAAAGTGAAAGGATGCAGTTATGTAAACGTTTGACTTAATGTGTCTCGACACCCAGCAACGAGAAAGAAAATCTGTCTGACTTTACCAACGGCAACACTTTTCTCTCATCAGACCATACAGGAGCGGGTGTGCAATCAATCACAAAGTAGATTTATTAGCAGTCATTCAACTGTAGTAGTTATTATGCTGTAAATAATGCATCCTGCCCTGTGAGGAAGCTGAACTAGTTGCATCACCCCTACTCCACCACCGTAGCCTGATGTTGTATGCTGCTGAATACAGCCCATGTGAGTACCAGTGATGTGTCAGGTCTCCACGCCAAGCTGGACAGGAAGAAAGAGGTGATGCTCAAAGACTCTAGGATGAGGCTGGAGGGGCTTCGTCAGTCCTTTGTGCCGTTTCCCGTTTGACATGAGAATGTATAACGAGGCACGCAAAAGGCAGCGGTAACTGATTCTGTGACTTGGTAGCATTACGACGTTGCGTGACTATTGTAACATCCAATCTGTTGTCACCTGTAACGTTACCTGTGGTCTGAGCTGATGTCAGAACTATAGGCTTACCGTGCCACTCTTTTCTTTTACGTTCTGCATCAGGCAGGAGGATTGTACAGAGCAGGGGTCTTCAACGTTTTTTCAGCCCAAGGACCCCTTAGCTGAGAGAGAGATGAAGCAGGGACCCCCACTACATAATTGTGTTGCAGATTAAACCTTTTCATGGATTTCATAGATAGCTTCATAGACTTGTTTGACAGTACTGTCATCAGTGTTGTGTAAAATAAAGTTTTTTGGTTTGTTGACATTAATATGTTGGATTCATGTTAATTTGGCAGCCCCCCCTGTAGTAACTCTGAGGACCCCCTAGGGGTCCCGGACCCCCTGTTGAAGACCCCAGGTATAGAGTGTATACTGTACGTCTGTATACAGTACTTCTATATTTAGTGACGGTGTCTCTTGTTCTGTACCAGCAGGATGATTGTATAGGGTGTAAACACCTGTATACTTTATTCATATTTGTTTGAGGGTCTTTATTGTGATGTTATTCTTCTGTACCTATTATACTTCTTTGCCCAGTATATAAAATAACATTAAAGGTATCCATCTATCTATCTATTACTTGACTTGAACTCCAAAAGTATTGGCATCAAATTGTACTGTGAAATAGTTTGTACAACCGTACAAACTATTAATCACCCAATTATGATCAATAAACTCAAAGCAATAGGCTTTGATGACACGTCGGTGAAATGGATGAGATCCTACCTGGAAGGGAGGGAGCAAGTGGTGGAAGTAAACGGCACCCAGTCCCCTCCCCTCCCAGTGACTTGTGGTGTTCCTCAAGGAAGCATACTAGGACCACTACTGTTCCTGATATATGTGAATGATATGTCTTCAGCTTGCGACTGCAAACTGTTCCTGTTCGCAGATGACTCGGCTCTGCTGGTCTCGGACAGGGACAGGCTGCAGGTTGAGAAAACTCTCAGCACTGAACTCAACAAGATCTGCATCTGTCTCTCCGACAACAAGCTCTCATTACACCTGGGTAAAACTGAATCCATCCTCTTTGGGTCTAACCCTAACCTTAGAAAGGCTGAGAGTTTCACGATCAAAGTGGGTGAAAATGTTATCACAAGAAAGGAGGAAATTACCTACCTGGGTTCCATCTTGGAGGCAAACCTCTCAGGTGACAAAAACGCTGAAAAGACGATCAAAAAGGTCCACAAAATAACACGGAGGATGTGGAGGCTTGTTCGTAAAGTCAGTAAAAAATACTCTGAAGGTTCTTGTAGGGGCCCTCATACAAGGTCATTATGATTATGCATGCACTTCATGGTATCACAACACCTCCAAGGCCCTAAAAACAAGGCTCCAAACATCCCAAAACAAACTTGTAAGGCTACTTCTTGGCCTCAATTACAAAACCCATCTAACCCCTGATCATTTTGCTAGGATTTGATGGCTTAGGGTTGAGGACAGAGTACAGCAACTTGCTATGGGCCTGGTCTTCAAGATACACCACAACATTGGGATCCCCCTGTATTTGTCAAAATACTTCCAAAATGTTAATCAAGTCCATGATCATAACACCAGAGGCAGCTCCACAAACCATGTTCAACCCAGATTTGGCACAACAAAGGGAATGAACTCTTTCTCATGCTATTCATCTAAAATGTGGAATGCCCTACCAAAAGGAGTAAAGGAGTGTAAAACCCTACTCACTTTCAAAAATGCCCTAAAGATACACCTTCAGGAGGCTGCAATTCAAAAATGGCCCCTGTCCAAGTCCTAACCTACCCCATGTCCTAACCTAACCTACCCCCCCCCCCCCCCTCTCTCTTTCTTTTTTTTTTTTGTACATATTTTTCACTCTTCATACCAGTAACCTGTAAACTGATTGTATGACATTCTGTATAGTAGTGTGTATATCTGTCTGTCTCTTATATGTCATCATGATTTGTGTGCGTGGGGATCTCATCTTAAACAAGCTACGTGCTTAACTGAGCTATCCAGTTTAGTAGACCTTGTATTGCGAATTTGTACTTCCATGTACTGTTATGTACTGTCATGTACTGTTCTCATGTCTTACTAAATAAAGTACATCAATCAATCAATCAATCGATCAAACAAAAAGTAAAAGTAGTCATTATGCAAAATGTCCCACTTCACAAGTTGTTTCAGTAGTTTTCGTCAAAGGTTTTCAAAAATAGCAGATCTACAAGCTGACAACACGTCACGATGCGTTTGAGCTTGTAGATCTGCTATTATTTTAAATAGATAAAGTATAATATAGGGCTTAATTGGTTAATGTATGTTTTGTAATCTAAATCTACAAAGCAGCTTGTAACTAAAGTCGAGTGAACGCAGATGTACCAGTTGTGTAATTTTTTGTCTCAATACTCAACTAATGCCTAATATAATTTGTATTTGGATATACAGTAGGCTATATGGCAACGTATTTGTGAGTTGCAATGCATTGTTTTCATTTGCAGACCCAGCAAGTCATGCAGGTTCTTCTCCTGTTGTCCACTAGGTGGCTTCAAAGTGGCAGCTCAGTGATAGAGCAATTGACCTCTATTCATCCCCAGGCCATGAGCACTGAGTATGCAGTCGTGGAAAGTAACTAAGTACATTTACTGAAGTACTATACTTAATTACATTTTTTTGTTTTTTTTACTTGAGTTTTTCCATTTTTCGACTTTTACTTCTACTCTATGATCACAGAGGCAAACATTGTACTTCTACTCCACTACAATGAATTGAAAACTTTACTTTGTAGATTTAAAACTTGGGACATGCTGTGTAAATGAGTACTTTTACTTTTGGTACTTTAAGTACATTTGATGCCAATACTTTTGTACTTTTACTCAAGTACATTTTGAATTTCCTGGATGTTTACTTGTAAGAGTATTTCTATATTGTGGTATCAGTACTTCTTCCACCATTGTGAGTGTGTTTGTAGCCCTGACAACCATGAGTCATTCTTTAGTCTATGGTGTCAACCAGCTGGACAAGAGTGGCTAAAAATAGTTATTTACAGTGGTTATGAATTTAGCCAATGACATGTTAAGTTAAGTTATATACTAGTTATATATAGAGTATACTAGAGGTCCAGCCGCGCACGGGGCTCTGGCGCGCTTATTTTGGGGTACCAAAATGGTGGGATACAAATTTCCAATAGAAAAGTAAAAAAAAACTGGGGGTCCGCGGACCCCCTGACGGAACCCCTGGAGAGCCACGCGAAACAGCGCGTACCCCTTCAGACCCCATATAGATCCACCGTGATGTGGTGAGTAGAATTAATTATGTTGCGAGGTGGAAAATATGTAGTGAGCAATGAGAGGTGCCCTACGCCACCCGTAAATTGAGCGCGCACGCCGTGGCTACTGTGGTGGCGAGATGTGGTGTGTCGGTGTTGTGTTTACTCGACAACAGAGCTGTGGGTATAGCGTCAGCGGGGGGGCGGAAGTCACTCCTCGATTATATAAGTAGATGTGTGTTTGTTCTTGGACTATAATTACCATTGCCATGGTATGATGACATTACTATGATTGCTGCTTAATGCTTATGTATTAATCCCATAGTTTTTCAGTCTCACTTGCTTTGTCATACAGTATAAATAATTGCAATTACAAAGCTGTCTTTCATTCAAATAAAACACGATCAAACAACTTGAATTGTGTATGTAGGGAGACAAAAAAACATTTATACAAGATTACAGTTCTGTAGCGGGAGACAAATGAACACAAACACTTTTCATGCCAAATTCATGGATGGGATTTTATTTTCAAGGCTTCTGAAAATATTTAGTTTAACACCTCCTTCCCACAGCAAATGGGAGGAGAAAATATGATTTTCAACACATATGCCACTTAAAACAAAACAAGAGGTGCAAAATATTTTACGTTTTAATTACATCTCCATATTTTTTTTTGTCATATCCTAACACAAGACCTTTTAGAGCACTGGGTTTCCCTAAGCATGTGCTCTTGTACCCAGAATGCTTCATGTTAAATCCATGAGGGTAACAGCAGTGGTGTAGCAGTGGACCAGTAAAAGAGCATATTTGGGTCTAAACTTTAACCATTTAACCCATTTAGACCTGGAACACCTATACGTTGTTATATCTTTCAAGCCGGGAACACCTCTGTGTCACATTAGCTGTTGCTATATTATATAGCAACATTTTCTTTTTAGTTTTCATAATTCATAAATTCATAAAACTTATATCAGGATTAAGAAGGCGTTTTTAGAATCGGCCTCAGGTCTAGTCTTATACTTTGTTGTACAACTGTGTCACACTGCGAAAATAGTCGATCTTCAAGCTCAAAACACGTCGTGATGCGACACATTGGGCTTGCAGATGTCTACTTTTGCTATTTTTAAACATTCCTTTCTATAACATGCCCAAAATAGACATGCCAGGTTGAAAGTGGTTAAAGTCTAGACCACCCCTCTGCCTTTAGACTGATATCTGTATGTCGTTGCTGTTGGGCAGAAACCTTTTATCTCCATATTTCAACTCTTTATTTGTAAATTAAAGGCCTTACTTTGTTGTACTAGTAGCAGAGCATGTAGATCTTCCATTTTTGCTATTAAAAACATTTGGAAAGTGGTTAAGTCTGTGGGGTTTATAAATATTGAGCCAATGAAAAGTATTAAGAACTTGAGACTAAATAATAACTACATTGGATCCATTAGAACCTTTTTTCTGAAAAGTAACGCTTTTGGACATACAAGCTTTCCGCCCGACAGCGACAATAGATAACCCATGGCAGCAGTAGAGCGCCCCCTATAGGAGCTACAGGTATACAGTGTTCACAAATAAAACACAAGTTTATATGGTATTTATTATTATCATCATTATTAGAAATTTAAACCCAATAATCATTGTCCACATTTAAACAGAGCTACATTTATCAGCCTTATAGCCGAACCAGTCGTGACACTAGCATGGGGCCGTTTCATCTGTACAAGTAATATGGTTTAGTCAGAGGTGGGTGAATATCAGTAGAGAAAGAACCAGCGTTGTAAAAAATAGACCAGTTAAAGGAGAGCATGAACAAATTATTTTCTTTTCCCCACAAAGAATAGTGTGCTCTGATTTGGCTTTGTCTTATTATGACTGGCTGTGTGTGTGTGTGTGTGTGTGTGTGTGTGTGTGTGTGTGTGTGTGTGTGTGTGTGTGTGTGTGTGTGTGTGTGTGTGTGTGTGTGTGTGTGTGTGTGTGTGTGTGTGTGTGTGTGTGTGTGTGTGTGTGTGTGTGTGTGTGTGGCTGGCTAGAGACAGGTGTGGTTGGGTTTTTACGGCTGGCTCTGAATGTGTCTGCGGAGCTCCTGAGCCTTGTCCTTCAGGTCAGGCCTGGTGTCTGACTGCAGGGTGGACAGAGAGCGCTGGAGCTGCTCTCTGCTCTTCACTGACACGCAGTCCCACTGCTCGCTCTCTGCAGGAACACACGCAACAGTCACTGACAAAGCCCATTTTTATTATATAAATCCTTCACCTAGAACCAACCTGAGGATGTATGACTGATACAGTATTAATTTCACTTTGAGAGTCTATACAAATGTAACCAAATGGACCTGTATTACAGTGTTACATTTGTATACACCCTCAGAGTTACAAATAGATACATTTTATTGTAGGCTTGTGTTCACATAAAAAACAACAGATTATTAATAGTATAAAATGAGGTAATAATTGTCCATTTACCTCCAGTCCTCTTCACCAGCAGCTCCACAACCGACAAGGCTTCTGTCCTCACTGACGAGTAACTCTTATTTTCTTGAGGGAGAGAATACAATGATGGGATAAAATACATGCAAGGGAATTTTAACCACCTAAACACCATTACACTACGTTTACTGGGGTTGTTCCATTTACAGTACCCATGTTTCTTTGCCATTTTATTTATCCATTATGTTGGAAATTGTATTCATGTATTCATAGATTTTATTTTTCTTTGTACTGTATCTGCTACTACGCGCCCCAAAAACATAGCACTCAGTCAAAGGAACCATCCGCACTCACAAAGTTAAAATGTCTTTAATATGCCGCAGCAGCAAACAACGTATGTGTTTCGACCTAGTGGCCTTCGTCAGCGTTGACGCTGACTTTGTTCGTGAGTGTGGAATGGTTCCATTGTTGTTCATGTTGTCAAGAACCTGCACCCGGTTTGACCTCTTAAAGCCAATTTATGCTTTGAGCGACAAGAGTCGAGCAATGTGTCGCACTACGTGTCTCACTATGTTCTGAGATTTGAGCATTCATACCGTCTGCGACTCACCAACATCCTCACCAAAATGTAAATAAGGAAATGTTCAGGTGGTTTCAAGAGTATCCGACATTTTATGAAGTGTCTGTGACGTTTCATTTTTCCAGAGGTGCGCAACACCAAATGCAGACATCATACGCAACAATTATTTTTCTTTGTGCACCATGTTGTTCAACACTTGCCGCTCCAATCAGAAATTGGCCTTAAAGCTCTTTGAGTTGAGCACGCCTAGCCTTTAAAGTTTTAACACGGTTTACACAGACATTTGCACTCAAAGGACCACGTTGGAAAAAAAACGTTATCCTTTTGACAGATATGTACAAATACACGGCATGTTAATGTATATGCATTTTTCTCTGTAACAATAAATCATTCAAGTCACCTAGGGCTATATACTCCCCTCCTTTTTCCCCTCTACACTGTATAACTTCGCCAAAAAAGTAGATCTACAAGTTCACAACCCGTTGTGTTGCATACTTGCAACGCATTTTGAGCCTGTAGATCATCTAAGTGATTAATGCAGAAGATAGTGTGTGTAAAATTGCTAGCAGTCATACCTAGAGGGTATGTAAGAGCAGCGCAGGTCTCTGTGAGGATCTGAGATAGTGCATTAGAATCTTGATAGCCCTTCTCGAGCAGCAACAGCCTACAAAGACAAAACATTCAATTCAAAACTCAACAAGACGTGTCCTTGAGGGGGTTCCATTTTGTACACTCTTAAGTCTTATGGGGGTCGGAGGCCTAATGCATACTAAACTATATAGATGGAATACTTTATTGGCAATTTAAAAAACAACAGTCATCCTTCAAGAGCGCCAATGTGGATTAACAAATATAATTAATACAGAAATGGGGGTCCTTGAAATTAAAAAGTTTGAGAACCACTGCCCTAGTCACCCAACAACAGTGGGAAGTTGTTGAGTAAAACAGAAAACTAGGACAGCAGGTAGACATCAAACCTATCAACTATCTAAACAGATAAAAGCTCCTAGGCAAAAGAACACACCGGCTTACAAGCATTAAAGCCATTAATTGTGATTAAAAATTGAACATTGTCATTTCTATGACGTACCCCTGGATGTATGCCTTCAGAGACTGTAGAACTCCCAGCTGGACCTTCCAGGTGCTCAGCCTGAGCTTCTCACACATCAGCGTGCACACCTCCACCTGGTAACGAGCTGCATAGAGACAAATGAGCAATGTTTAAGGACACCGTTCACATGGATTAAAGCTAAATAGAATCTCACGAGTGAAACATTTTGTATGGCCAAGTCATGATGTGCAATTTGTGAAACAGTGCTAAAGGATTAACACACCAATTAACACAATATGTTAAATGATGATGATTTAGTAATATTGTTCCTGCTGTTCTACATGTCGCCAACCAGGTGAAGAAATCCCAGATTGAGGCTTTAACCTTTGCTTTTATGAAATATCCAAGACCATTAGGGTTTTATGTAAGATGCTTCTGAACATATTGCTAGTTTGGCCACTTCAAATGCTCCAATCTTAAAATAATAACCGAAAATAGGTAGATAGGTTATTTTCGCTGTGCAACATGCTTCCATGAAGACATGCTGGCTTCTATGGAATCAGTTGAGGCGACTGATAACTTTAATCCATGTGTCAAGTTATAAATACCGATATTGTATAGCATAGAAATATGCAACTGTCTGTCCTTGTTCTACTGGTCAACTGTTCATTTGGACTGGGTTCTGAGGGCCATCCAAGTACTATTCTGTGGAATTAGCTGTAGGTTTACCTTGGGTTTGTGGATTCTTGGGCCAGGACTTTCCCAGCGTGTCGAAGGCACAGAGCAGAGCTTCCGTTTGCAGCTCCCTGTCCTTCTTATCTCCATCACCCTCCTCTTCCAGGGACCTCGGGGACACGCCGCCACTCTCTGGGCAGTTCTGTCAGAAGTCAAGAATCAAGAGGGGGTTTGTTTGTCACTCACTCCTAAAGGTACAAGCAGCGAAATGTAGGTGCGGCATGTTCTGCAATGACTACTAACAATACAATGTAACAAGATAATAATAGAGATTTAAAAAATGAAGTTAAAATATTACAGGTAAGAAAAAGGGTGTGAATATATATGATTGAACTGTGATGTACAATTGGTCCACATCATGACCATGTTTTTAAGGACTACTTGTAGTATTATCTGCACCAGTGTTTATGTCCGTTACCTTCTTGATAAGAGGGATGAGAATCTGGGCCATTTCGCTGAAGCGGTCCTCCTGGCTGCTGTGCAGCACATCTCCTGCACAGCGCAGGCCGGCCATCTTGTACACCAAGCTCTCCTTGCAGCACTCCTTCAGCACCACTGCCAACACCTCAGAGATGGTGGGCTGGCCTGGACAGGGCTTCTGCAGCTCAGAGCTACAGTGGGAAAACAATGTAAACCATGTATAAAATGACAGTATATACACAACAAGTAAGTCTTCCAAGATTAGATAAGGTAATGTCTTAGTAGATAAACGTATTGTGAAAGACACATACCTGCACTTGGATACCACTGACCCAATGGCTTTCAACAGCTCCTCCTAGAGGAAATCAAAAGGCATAAGTCAGTTTGTTAACTCACTTGACTATTTAACATCAACAACAACAATAACAATAATAATAATTCCGACCCCACTCCTTTGGCGTATTTTCTGTCAATGTACATTATGCACATATGTGAAATATGTCCTCTGCATTTATCCATCATAAATATTAAGAGCAGTGGGCACTATTGATACAGTGATCAGGGACACTTCAACACATAGACTGGGCGAGACAGGGACGAACCGGGGGCCTTCTGACTCCCAGACGGCCTCTTTGCCGACTCAGCATCTGTTGCACCCCTAAAAGTGCTTCCCATGAAAAACTAATTAGCAGTTATGACCTTGCCCGCCCATGTGCGTCCAGACAGTCCCTGCATCAGAGCGGTCAGCACCATGCCAAGGTGTGGTGCCACCAAAGAGCCCGTCTGTTCCTTTGCTACAGTCGCCATGGCAGCGGCGCCTTGAGCCTTCATCTTCCAGGACTGGGACGTCAAAGCCTTCTGGGTAATAGCAATCAGCTCTGTCATGTAAAGCCTGATGCCTCCAAAGCTTCCTGGTGGTCAAAGCAAACACACACACACATCAAGTCACGATCATCAATTCATCATACATTAACACTTATACTGTACCCTATATACTTTGTTGACCTGGGTCCCCCAGGGCTCTGTTTGTTAAGCTCCTTTTTTCCCTCTACACCAAATCACGTGCCAAACATTTTGAAAATGTTACATCGTAATATCTTTAAAAAAAACAAATGTGACGTGTAGGTCTGCTATTTTCGGCGAGCAACACCACCATACGACAATGTAAATAAACGAGGCTTACCTGGGACATTCTCCTGCCACACCTCGGTAAACAGCGTGGCATCGTGGCACTCTCCCTTCTCCTCCTCTGGGCCTGGAGCCTGGTGCATGCCCAGGAAGGCCAGGGGCAGTCCCACTCCAGCATGGCTCTTCAGCACATCCGGACTGTAATGGCTGATGGCGTGCATAGTCTGTGCGCACGACGACTTATACACCGGGTCTGGGGGGAGACGGGAAAATCAAGTCACGGTTCACTTCGCCCGCCGGTGTCGATTGGCTATTTTCAGTGCGTGACACGGTGCACAACCAAATATAAATCAGGCATTGGCTACAGCTCATTTCATCTGCTTCCATGTTTATATGGGATGAACCTGTGTTCGTGTCCTCTCACCCTCTTTCTCCAGGTACCAGGTATTGAGCTTCAGTAGTAGTTTTTCTACACTGCTGTCCTTGGCAGTCTGATTTGGGGAGAGAAAAAAGTTTTTTTTAGATTGTAGAGTGCTACAGTCTGTAGAAGTCAGAGGTGAATCTATAATATTTCTGTGTGTGTGTGTGTGTGTGTGTGTGTGTGTGTGTGTGTGTGTGTGTGTGTGTGTGTGTGTGTGTGTGTGTGTGTGTGTGTGTGTGTGTGTTTTAATGCCATAGGGTTTTTTCAATTTATGCATAAAATAAGGACTTTGGTTGACATAAGCCTAAGAGGGGTTCATTCTCCAACATTAATTGTACCTGTTAATATCTCAACCGTGCGTATTGCAGCCATTACTGCCTGTGTGGTTCAAAAATCATAAGTTTGTTTGAGATCATCTTATCAAACAAAACATTTGAAAACATGTCTATTGTATGCTACAGAGCTTAGTTTCTTCATTTATGCAAAACCCAATGCAAAGATTCCATTGGAAATCTGTGGTGGGAAACCATGGTGGTGATAACTTCAGGGGTTCATTTCAATTAAGTTGCTCACCCAGCGCATGAAGCACACGAAAGTACCCTCCTCTTCCGCATTTGACCAAAAACATTTTAGTCACAGAGCAGGCGTACTAGCGTTTCAGGTGATAGAAGCATGCGCAGCACAGTAGCGTATTAAATGCAGAAGTCTTGCCATACTAGATTTAACCACCAGGACACTGCAGCTTCACTAAACCCTGCGGTCCTGGGGGCTTGGTATAGGCGTAAAAGCAAAATGGCCACCATGTGACTATGACCCGTGGTAAGTAGTGTTTGTGTAAAGCCATGCTTACCCTGACCAGGTGGCCCAGAGCGAAGGCAAAAGCTTTCTGCACCACACTGCTCCTGTCATGGATGCCATTCAGCAGGGCACTCATCAGTTTACCTACAGCAGCAACATCAAACACACCAGTGCACAGACAGTATATGTTAATCCCTTAAAGCAGAATACCACTCATTTTCAACATTAAACTATGTCATTTATATACCTTAGACCTGATGTGTGTTAATAAGAAAAAGTCCCCTCCCCCGTCTGTGTTGCCTAGAACCGCAGAGTCGTTCTTTTTTTGGTCATGTGATCAGCGACGTACGGCTGCTGTAGCCTCGCTGCTAGAATGTGTAATTTCATTCACAGCGTGACTTGAATATAAAATAAATTCAGCCAATTCAGTTATATTGTATATCAGTTCCATGTCATCTGAAACAATATAGAATCACATGCCATTATATGCTACAAAGATTATATTGTTTCGCACAGACATACGGAAGTACTAGGGAAATCCGTTTTTAGATGTGCTATTTTCGGCATCTGTTGCGAGTCTTTAGATCTGCTATTTTCGCCAAATTTTGGTGGTTAAACAGTCTCAAGAAAGACCAATTGTATTGGCACAGTTGTGCAGTAGTACCTGAGTATGGGGTGAGGTCTTGGGGACACTGCACTGTGAGGGAAACAATGACACTGGCACAACCACCCTATGGAGGGATAGAGGCAAATGAATACAGAGGGAATAACATGACTCACAGTGCACTGCATCTTTACATACAGATGGTAGGTGGACGGAGGTACGAGACAGAAAGGGGACTGGAAGAAAGTCTATGAGCAAAGAATTAGTGAAATGCTTAATTGTGAAAATAGCCAATCCACAAGCTCTCATCGCATCCCGATGAGACATGTTGAGATCTTGTGGATCGTCTGTTTTCGGCAAATAACACAGTGGTACAAGGAAGTGCAAATCAGGCTTAGGTATGTGTACCTTGGTTCCTAGTCCCACTCCACTCTTGAGCAGCTCACAGAGCCTGGGGACCAGCTCTCCAAGGACAGACACATCCAGATGCTGGAGACACTAGTGTCACAAACACATACGGGAGATATCTTAGAGAAAGAACTAAAGATGTATTCTTTACTTCTTTATTTTGCAAGGTTCTGTTTGAAAAACCCAGTGGTGGAAAAAGTACAAAATGTTTTGAGTAAAAGTATCAATACTGCAATTTAGAAATACAATTTAGGTGTAGTGGAGTAGAAGTAAAAGTACAGCAAATTGGAAATACTCCAGTAAAGTAAAAACACCTCAAAATTGTACTTAAGTACAGTACTTGAGAAAATGTACTTTGTACACCACAAATGTACACCACTGTAAAAACCAACAAACTGGAAAATGATTTCATGTAACTTAAATTATAAAAATGGGTACAAAAAGCCCAAAGAAAATGCTAAAAGCTAACAGCTATAACAATTATATATTTTTACCATGTTAATGGTCTCCATCATGGGGGAGGACTTGGCAGCACTCAGCCTAGCTGCATCCATGGCACTCTGGGGGTAAAGCAAGAGTCAAAACAGATGAAAAACACCTGTAGTGATGAGATGCTGGCAAACGACAACATAGCACAGGACATAGATAGATTCTTTATTTGTCCGTTAGGAAATAGTTCCGGGGCCATACATCCACCAGAAACACAAAACACAAACAGAGCAATACATGTCATTTAAGGAACATGTTAACTTCATACAACACATACAATGTCTCAAGGTTTACCTTCTCCTGCTCTGTAGCTCGGAGACTGAGGTAGTTGAGGACCTGGGGCTCCAGGGTGCTGAGGGCCTCCAGCAGGGCTGGGATCAGCCGAGGGGTGTGGGGTTTCAGCCTGGCACCAGCCGTCTTACTGACCTTCACCAGGGTCTGAATGCTGAGGGAGGGAGAACGTTTATTAGTTTTTTAGATGGATCCCCAATAGCCTTGGCTTCCATCCAACCGTCCATAAAAGACATACAATACATGAACGGGAAAACAAGTCAGATACCATAGCAAGTTGTATCCGTCTAAACAAGACATAGCATACTTATTATGCATTATTATGCATGATTATACAAATTTGGTCACTGCATTTAGAACTATCTAGAAATTAAGAGTAGTTGTATCAGTCAAAAAACAACACACTTTGGTCATTGCATAAAAGACAAAAAAGCTTTTTGAGTCCACACAATTCCTAGCGCACTTAGGTCACTGCATTTAACACTTCCTAGAGAGGAAAATCATAGGACCACAAATGCAACAAAAACAAACAATTAAAGACGGTGAGACAGTCAGAGAGTGAGAGACTCCAGGAAACAGAGAGGAAGATGGAGAGAGATGGGTTCTAGCTATGAAGCGATATGACAGAAACCTGAAGCTACCTGAGTGCGCGGACCTCTGGAACGCTGCTGACAATGCCTTTGTCCAGCAGGGTTGGTAACATTACTGCTACGGTTCTCTGGGCTGCAGCACCCGTAGATTCACACATACGAGTACACACCTGGAACCGACACAGAAAGAGAGAGTAAAGTAGACATTACACTCGGATGGGCATTGGGCACCACACACGCACACTTGTAATGACTAGGGCTGCAACTATCAATCATCTTCTTTGTGATTATTCTATCAATAACGCTTGATTAATTGATAATAAAAACAATATATATATATATATATTTATGTATATATATATTTGATAAAAATCAACACATTGACGCACATTTATTTATTTATTGGGATTTCTTTAATAATCAACTAAATTCATTAGTCTGATTAGCCTCTTAAGTCTTACTACACAGACACACACTTGTAAATAGAAACACAGCCTTACCTTACTGAGTGTTTTCAGTGCAATGTCTGCAGCCTTCCTCACAGACTCCTGAAATACAGCCACACAACATGGTCAGAATGAACATACATCAGTAGAGCACTAAACTACAGATATATGTATATGATAAATACCATATAAACATGAACCTGAAAACATCAGCAGAGCATTTTACTACAGATACATGTATATGATAAATATCATACAAAAGTTAAACTGATTTTTAATCATAAAGAGAGCGAGCATCATGGGAAAGATTCCACTACACTCAAATGTGTGGCTGGTGTTCCATCAAAGCAATGGTTTTCCAATCACCACAGGTCTGAAATATACTTCTGTTAGTTTAATTTCTGTTGTATTTATTGTTTAAAACATTTGCATTAGTTTCATGTAATATCACAACTCAGATCTCATTACATTTTCTTCCCGTCATGGTTTTGGTTCCATTTGATTCACATTTTCTCTGTTATATGGCACAATCAACAACTGGGAATCTAACAATATCTAATGAAAGGCATAAAGCAAGGCAGGTTAAGGAGGCGCTGGAAGGCTTTTGTTATTGCGTGTATGAAGAAAGAAATTCCATGGCCTGTAGCTGTGGCTACAGGGTGTGTAATCAGCTGTGGCTGATTTCTTCACCGTCCACCCATACAGTATATGCAGGTGTGTTTGGATAATTAATGGTAGATGGATTCTAATTATAGCCTACATTGTGGATGTGTTTGTTCGACCCAGGGGACAGTGAGAGAGGGAGGGGGGCTGTGCGAGTGTGTGTGAGAGAGAGAGAAAATAATTAAATAATGTCTCATACTCCACATGAGCATTTTCCTCCTGGTTATGTACGCACATTAATATTTTGAGAATGTTAAGAATAGCATAGGCCAGGCCTTTCTAATCCCATTTCATTTATTAGTTGACGCTTGTAAAAGCCATATCCCCTTTTATTTTCTGAACCTCCAAACAAAAGTTGAAACTATGCCTAGGCTGCATCTGTTTGTCAGTTTGAAGCTCCTTCTTGCAACAGCAGAACAAACGACGATGAAAGCAAGAGGAGACTATCTCTCCTTGAGTGAACCTTGAGTTAATTGAGAGTTAACCACTTAAACCCTCTAGCCTTACTGTAGTAAAATGGACCCAAGTTGGCTCTGTACTTGAACCACTTTTTTCTGTCTACACCAAATCTCTAATATTCCCCCAGAATATGGATGCTGGGGTTCAAGTGGTTAATCAGTCATGTACTGTATGGCGTTATTTTCTCTGACTAGTAACGTCTATGTGTGGGGAATACAGACCTTGATGTCATCCAGTACTCTGAACAGTGTCTCCCACATCTCTGCCAAGTGGTCGATGATGTCATCAGCCTGACGGCCACGGATCAGGTCGTTTAGGGCCAAGCAGCTGGAAGGAAGAATGCGTCAATTGCCAAAAAAACAAAAATAATAATAATTATTTATTATTTCAGCTCACTACACAATGGTATTATATGCAGAGTTTAATTATTTTTGTCTGCTCTGGCAAAGATTGATGAGGACCTTTTGTGTCCTCAGAGTGTTGGGAATTGATAATACTGCACCTGGATTCTCGTACTCTCCAGGTGTTACTGGTCAGGTTAAGGAGGACGTCCTGCAGAATCTCCTTCAGGTACTTATCCACCTGAAACACGTCAGCACAAACAAGTACGCACCATTCTTATGAGGGACTTTATCCTAAACCAAGTCAAGAGTACATCAAGACCATGTGCAGGAATATTATTATATAAGGGAACACCGTTTCATCAAGTGTGAGTGTGTGCAGTGGTTCTGCAAGTGGGGTCCAGGGACCCTCAGTGTTCCCTGAGAGTGTTCTACATGCACCCTTACAGGTCTGTAACTCTGAGAGTGTACAAAGTGAACCAAATGGTCCCTTGGACCCGTAAGAATCCATTTGGTTCCCACAGGTCTATTCGGTTCCATTTGTACACTCTCAGAGTTATGGGGGTCCTTGAAATAAAAGGTTTGAGAAGCACTGAGTGTGTGTATTGTGCGTATATTAGATCTCCATCAGCTCCTACCAGGGTTTTGTCTTTGACCAGTGCGTCCCAGATGCTGGTCATGGCCTGGCGGATGGCAATGTTTGGGTCAAACTGGTAGCGGTAGAGTCGGGGGATCAGCTGGGGAAGGTAGGGGGTCAGCTGTTCTCCAGCTTTCGCAGCTATGATGTGGAACCCAAATGCTGCTCCCTGGAAAACACAGAGGACAGCAGGTGAGTCACGTCGAATGAACAGTTATAAGTACAGGCCTTATTAGTAACTAGAAATACCATATGGGCCTGTTTTGAGTGAAATTAAATGTTCAGCGAAAATCTAAATGGAGCACTTGAACCTCTAGTACCAAACTGATTTCTCTGGTCCACTACTTCCCTCCTATAGGCTGACAGAAATTGAAATTGTTGTTAAGTCCCTGTTTCAGGTCATGAGTGTTAAAAGCACTACCTTTCCTTTTTTGTTTACGTGTTTAGACAGACACACGTCACGCACAAACAGTGATTGAGCACCTCATACTGATATTCACATGAATAACGGTACCTTGCGGGAGTTCCACATGGCATGGTGATTGGCCAAGTTCATGAACTTGTAGACCAGATCTGGTTGGTTGAGGTCGCTGGCCAATGAGCAAAGCTCCTTGTATGTGGACAAGCCTTGTCTGCCATGAACCGTGAGACAAAAAAAAAAGACTGGCGATCAACTACAGCCTCATGAGATGTACTTACAGTACATAACAAAAGCCAAACTCTCATTGAACATATTGACCCGGCAGCCATTTTTCTCTAACGTTAGTAAGTATGCAAGTATGACATGAGATGAATATGATCAATTTAATGCCTGGGTTCTTATTAAAACTCCCTTGGTGTAAATAAATGTGTTATGCACATTATTTGGAATGGGAAGAATGAATTCTGGTGGGGAATGACTGACCCGTCTGGTGCTTTCCCCAAAGCTTCCCCTTGGAACACCTCTGTGTCGCCTGATACGGCATGCTTCACTCTGTTTGGAAAGAAACCAATTAGACATCACATCATTCCTCATCCCCCTTCAGATTACTGATGTTTTGACCAATCTTTTTACCGTTTTGGTGTGCAGGCTCTACCTCTTTAAATGTACGCCTTTTTAGCCCAGCAGCCACAGTCGATGTGTGTATAGTTAAAATTCCTTTGACCGATAAATTTCAACATTTTCTGATACATTTCAAAAACTTGATTATGTTATTTTTTTGCATATAGGGCCTGGGTCATATGTTAAATCTTCTCAAACACAAACTTTAATTATTTTACCACTTAAGCCCTATTCCAGAATGTGAAAAAAGAAAAAAAAAATCTACAAGCTCACAACACCTTGTGTTGCGACACGCTGAGCTTATATATCGGCCATTTTTTAAAAATGTTTCACCTATGACATGCCCAAATTAGAGACACACCGGCTGTGTAATTGCCGATACAGATGTCAATAAAGTCTAATAATGGCTAATATAGTGGCCACACCGAAACTCTGATAGAGAAGTGGTTCTCAAAATAGCAGATCTACAAGCTTGTAGATCTGCTATTTTTGAAAACATTTGGAAAAATGTTGGAAAGATTTGAATAATTTTGATATTTTTTAACACAAATCTTCTCTTCTGGGGGTCGCTGGCACAAAACATTTTTAGATGGGGGTCTGCAGCCAAATACATATCAATTTGGGGGTCCTTGACATGAAAAGGTTTGAGAACAACTACATTAGAGTTGATACTGCAAATAGCCACAATCCTCTGTCCTCTCCATCACCTCTTGCCAGTCATGAGTGTTTCCACCAGGGTGGACACCAGTTCCTGCTGGTCCCCTTCTCCTCCCATCTCATAGACCAGGCCCAGACCTTTTGATGCCACATCCTGACTCAATTCTGAACCAGAGGAGGGCCAGAAAGAAGGCGGTTAAAAGCTTGTTTCTATACATTTCACGGATGCAAATAATGGCAGAAATAGTCGATTGTGGATTTCAGACTGGATCATCATCTCACCATCGGGGTCCGAGAGATTGGAGATGAACGCTGTCTGAATCTCCTTCAGGCTGGACTGGAAGACAGGAAAGAGGGCATAAAGCATGATGAATACAAAGACCAGAATGATGATCCAACCACTATTAAAATCACAGCTGCAATTTCTTGGCAATCTTTGAAAATTGTGACTTAAAAACAACAACAAAAAATAACTTTCGTCTATAATGACCAGGCCAAAATAGGTTGAAAGTGGTTAGCAAACTGTCTGTCTGGCAGCAACAACGGCAAAAAGAAATGCGTGTGCAAACTGACTTGGACAAAGCTAAACCCTTGAACTTTAAGACCAGCTATTAACTACTGTACCCTATATTCTTCATTGTCCCTGTATATACCCCTGGTCCCCCAGGGGTATATACTTTGACCCATCCTTTTATCCCTCTACATCAAATCTCTTCGCTGACAATAGCTGATCTACAAGCTCACACATCAGCTATTTTGTGGAATGTTCATCTATTATGACATGCCCAGAATAGGGATGCAAGGGATTCATGTGGTTAGCTCATTAAAACAGGGAAAGCATCTGTGTCATTTTAGATTTTTGCGTTGGCTATTCAAAAATAGCAGATATACAAGCTCACGACACGCCACTTTCGTGCCGCGCAGCGAGCTTGAACATCTGCTATTTTTGAACATTTTTGAAGTGCGAGAACTACTGATTTAGAAGGCATTAGTAGAATCGGTCTCAGGTCTTAATGGGTTCTTCTGAGCCCCTGACCTCCACCTGGGTACCTTGATCTGCTTGTGATGGCTGAGTTTCTTGACCATAGAGAGCAGCCAGATGCAGGCTGCTTGTCGGACATGTGGGTTCTGACTGGGTATGTACTTTGACAGAATGGAGTTGAGGACCCACGGCACCACATCATTGCTCTTCACATCTGACACTGCATAGAAGAGAAAGAGCATTCCTGATACAAAAAACACTGTTCAGCTGCTAATTAAATAAATATGCCATACCTTATCCCGCTATCCTTTTTCGTCAGGGTTGGTATGGCAGACTTTAATGTATTAATCCAAGGGGTCTATAATTGGTCCCCTCCTTTTTACCCTATATGCCAAATCTCTTTGGTGAAAATAGTTTACAAGCTCACAATGCAATGCATTATTATTGTGAGCTTTTAGATGAGCTATTTTCTCAGAATATTTGCCTAACATGCAGAACAGACGCTAGGGTTCAAGTGGACTAATACCAAGGCTTATATTGGCCAACTAAATGTTTGTTTCTAATAGTGTGTGGCTCTAAGACGAGCTGTTTTACTGTGTGTACAATATTCTAAATGCTTGTGCGAGACGGTCCTTACTTTGTGGTGGGCTATATTGATCCTCAGTGCAGGTCCACGGGTCCCTGGCGGCTCCAGAGCGGCTTCCTATGGCACCACTGGTGATGGCCTCTCCAACTGTAAACTGCAGCTCAACCTGCTTAGCCTGAGAGAGGATGGGGAGTTGTGTATGTTTGTTAGATGTCAAATCAATGATACATTGTCAATCTATTGAGGCAAGCTAATTGCTGTGGGGATTTGCTAAATAAAACAATAACAATGTCTGGATGTAATAAACACAAGATAGTCCCTGTGTAGAAGGTATTCATATAAAGAATTGAGGCCAAGTCTATGAAGACCGAGGGACAAGTATGATATGGGTGTAAACAAAAACAAAATCAAAAGAAACATCACTTCCTTTGAGATAATGCCACAGCCATAAGCTGATTATCTTCCCAAATTATCCTGTAGTGTGAGGGGTTCAAGGATACAATCTTAAACTTCCAAATCTGCTTACAGATGATAGGGGCTGCCCGTTTATCAAACATGTTTGTTATTTATCTGATTATGTCACTACTATCCGAGGGGCACGGCAGGAGTGGCACGCGACTGAAAGAGACAAGTCAATAAAGACTAATAATGGCTGATATATTGGCCACACCGAAACATCGGCTGGGTCTATTCGGTTCTTAAGTCTGACGTAATTTTGTAGTCCGATGTCACGTCCGGGTCCAAAAGGCACCAGCGCCGTCCACTCTTCATTGTAAACAACATGTTGGAACCCGTAAATCTTTTTACAATAACCTCCTTTTTCAGAAATGAACCATTGAGGGTTAATAAGGGTCTTAATGCTAATATCATAGAAGTACAAAGTATTTATTTATTATTATGATTTAACATTATTATTATTAACATTAAAACACTTGGACCCGGAAGTTATTCTAGCGGGGCGCAACGTCACGTCTTAACAATCGAATTAGAGCAGTGGTTCTCAAAGTGGGGTCCGGAGGACTTTGGACATGGCGACCAATCGAAACAACCTGTTATGGGTGCGTTGGACACCTGAGGCTTGTCGATATGTGGCAAGAACACAACTGTTAAAATCCTGTAGTGTGTAATTATTTTCAAATCATGTGCATGTTTTAATATTATAGAGAAGATTATGAGTGTTTCTCTTATGAGTGTATCCTTGATGCAGTCTCGCGTAGCCAGACAACTATTCCACAATCTCCCTATGCTATATAGTCTGGAACTACACCTCCCGAAAGCCGAGGCAGGAAGCTGGCATCCAGTCGTCATTTCCGTTCACGAAAATATATTTTAAAATATCTTTACTTTTTTTTAATTTATTTTAACTAGCAGAAATGCCGTACTGTTATCCAGTCAGTCAATGAGTTGAATACTGTACTGTACCTCCACAGAGTCCATGAGTCCCTGCAGTAGCTTCTTTTGATGGGGAAAGTCCACATCTCCCACAGGGAGGTATCCCAAGGTCTGGATGGATCGCTCCTTCATCTGCAAACATACAGACACAAACAGTAAGTTTAAATAATAACATAATGGTACAGTATATTGACTTTTCTTTTTGTGTTGAGCAAAAACTAAATGACAATGACTTTGCCCGTGTTTTGAGATTATACTTACAAAATACATGTACTTGTCATTTATTTACAGTATCTAGAATGAAAGTACACATTTCCTGTATGGTTTCCTGTATGGCCCCTGGTTACCTTGGTGCTCTCCTTTCCAGAGGGGATGCGAGCCAGGAGGTTGTCTACGACGGCCAGTTTGGTGAAGCCCTCACCCTCTGAGGGGACCAATAGGGGCCCGTTACGTCCAATTTCCCCCAGCGCTGTACATGCTGCTACAGCCAGTATTGCACTACTGCTATCCAGAAAGGAACCTTGGAGACAGACACACGCATTATGACTTGAAACATTACATTTTCTCTAGTTTTGGGTTCATATAAAGCATTTCAAATCAGCTAAATTCAATTTGAAATAATGGAAATTTGGAGTAGCTCCATCAATAGGATTCATTACATGCCCAGTAAATCATCTGGGACTGTAATCACAGAACTGCCTCATTCAGGGATGCTGTATTTATGACAAATCATCATGTAATTACCGATTGTCTTGGTGGCCATGGCGACAAGCTCATCGTCCCCCTGGGGTGTGGTATTCATTTGCAGATCTACAGCCTTCTTCTTACTCATGTACCTTCCCACCATGTAGCCCAGTGCCATGATGGCCCCATGCTGAGTCTCAGGGCTCTGAAAGGTTCAACGAAACCCATAAAGATGCATATCTTAGCATACAGTTAAACATATCCATGAATACAATGCTTCCCTAAGACATTTCTGTTTGTGAAGAGATGTGTACAAGAGATATTGCATGCGTACATGGTTGTCTTTAGTGATCTTGACCAGGTTGTGCACAGCAGTCTTCAGCTCATTCCCAGACATGGTGGAGACGACCACAGCATACAGTTGGGCTGCTAGCTCCCTCATGTCCTCCTTGTTTGTGTTCATCAGACTCTGGAAAGGTAAGCAACATTCAGCATTAGCCTTAACCCACATTGAGAATCACTGGATTATCGGAACTGATAATTAATGTTTTTTGTAATCATCGGAATCCGCATTTTCTGACTGACATTTTGACTTCTAGATATAGATTCTTGTTAGAGGGAGTGAGTCATCTGTGTCAGCTTCTTAATATAAAAAAAGATTAAATATTTCAAGAAATATAAAACATGTGAAAAGGTGGATCTCAGATTTCATGTGGTCAGCCTGTAACATCAGTCATCTATGATGTCAGTATATGACTCAAAATATGGACACATGGTTTTAGCAGGGTTGCAAGGTTTCAGTAGTCAAAAAGAGCACACTAAGGTTACAAGATTCACTTGGAAATGCAATGTCACTCTCCCCCTCCCTCTTTTGTTCCCTCTCTTACTATCCCCCTCCCTCTCTTTCTGTCTCATTCAATCGCTTAATATCTCTTGCTCTCTTTTGGTCTGTCTCTATTTCTGTCTTTTATTTCACTAAATACTCTCACAAAATGGACGGACAACGTAGCAGACTGTAGTCACAGAAGCTCACCCTGCATCCATACTGCATTGGTGTTCCAGGTTTCTCCAATAAATACCTCTTTGAGGTGGAGCAACAGTCCACTCAGAATGTACAAATCTTTTTACAATAACCTTATCTGTATTGAGTACTATGACCACGCAAACCTGCATGTTTTCCAATAAACCTGAACTCAGTTTAAGTGAGGTACAGTGAGACAAAAATACTCACTTTAATCCAGTCAATTTTTTCAACAAATCTTGGAGCCAGCTTCTCTGGGCAGCCAGACACCACCTCTAGAAGACAGTACATAACTGGGATTCCTGTTGAAAGATCATAAAGAATAAATAGTTCACAGAATAAAATTCTCCTTTCAGTACACATACTGCAACATGTTACATATGAGTGTACTGACTAATGCCACATGCATTTCACACACTTAATGTAGACCAACATTTTAAGCCACTGTATTCATCTTGTATGGATAAAAGAACTACAACAGCTACGTCTCCAGTGCACCCCTAAAATAATAAAATAAACAGAATTACCTCCTATGGCAGACAGTAGCTGCTGCAGCAGGTCAATGTAGACGTGTACAGGGTTGGCCTCGCTGCCCTTTGACCCAAGCGTCTGGGTTTCAGAGGTCAGCAGTGTGTGGACGTAGCGGCCGATGGCGGGTGCATCGTCCTGCATGTCTACCAGGCTTTTTGACATGGGTGTGGCACCGGCACTGTAGGCTAGACACATCCTCAGGTATAGCATGATCTGTGTAACAGTGAGAGGAAAAGAGGTGGAGCAAGGTGTGAGGGTCGCGTATCGGCCTGAACCTCTAGTTCAGCGCTAAAAAAAAATCCCTCATAATATGGGGCCGTGGTATAAAAACGTCTAGTTGAATAAAAATAAACTGCTGACATCACTAAATAGGCAACAAGTACTGATACATTGTGACCTATGGGCAAGGCTACTTAGTTTCTGATAAAGAAACGCTAGGGGTGAGAGGGTGTCTGAAGAGAATATATCGAGAAAGTTGCTTACTACCGGTAAGCAACTTTCCTTTCCATTAAGCATGAATGGAACTGAATATAAGTTAATAAAATCAGTCGACAAAGCAACAAGTATAGTATAATAGGATCTATGTGTATCAAAAATGAATTCTTACCTCTCCAAATGCAGATGGGTTGAAGGGAAGAGTGGAGGTTCCAACAATGTACTTTGCTGGCGTTTTCATCCTCTGAACTGCCTGATAATGAGAAGATCAAACGAGAGAGATGATGTGGGAAAATCTTTGAAGAAATAGTGGAGATAACTCTTAATCAGGGTGTAATATAGCTGAAAGTACTGTATGACAAAAGACTTTGGAATAAGGCTAATGCCTGATTTATCCTTGGTTGCGCGCCGTGTCTAGGACTGAAAATAGCAGATCTACAAACTCACGACGTTTGTAGATCTTGTAGGTGGGCTATTTTTTGTGCACGTCACCCGTGCGAGTAACCAAGTATAACTTAGGCTTAAGCTCCTAACCTTCTCCTGGATGTAGGCCACCATCTCAGTGAAGGAAGGCATTGGTTTTGACCCCTCCTTCTCCGGGCTCTTGGTTTTAACAGCCCTCAGTACCTTTTGGGCCTCCGCAGACACCTCCTCTCTCCTGGAAGGCAGAGCACAAGTACTACTCATTTCTTACTCTACTTAACATCATAACTCAGCCTCATCCTTACATGAATTATGGAATAATAATGTAATTATGACTATTATGAATTATGAAATAAACAAATTGCTTTTCAGATCAGATCAACGTCGCTGTGAATCAGCATGTCAAACATGGCCATCACCGTTGCTGCATAGTTTTTATGTGTAAAAAGAAAAAGAAAACACCCAGGCCTTCATGGTGATGCCCTCAGATAACCTCAGGCAACCATGAATGACCTGGTGATCATACATTTATAAAATATTAAGGATAATAGTATAAATAAGGTGGATTTAGTTTATTCTTCTGTATAGAACTTAGTTTGGGACTTACGGATCTCCGGCAGCCAATAGCAGCAGGTATCTAGAGGTCACATGATCAGGTGCAAACACTGTGCTGGCAAACTTCATGGCCACCTGACGAACCTGCACTTCGGGCTGACCAAAGACATAATGACACATTATCATCATACAATATATACATACAGAATAATACGAGCAGTTCACATATTCCAAAATAATAACCTATTTTAACTCAAATGTGTTTGTACCATTTAAAACATTCTTAAGTCTGCCTACCTTCCCTATGTATGCAGCCACAAGGGCCTCCATCAGAGTGAGCAGTGCCCCCTGCAGGTTGGCATATGCTCCTACCATCATGGACAGAGCTTCCTGAATGGCCAGACGAACGTCCGGCTCCTCCTGGAGATGTTTATTAGGAAATACCATTGACAGACACCCATTTAATAATAATAATGCATTTTATTTATAACGCACTTCGAAGTGCTACAGGGTTTAAAAGCATGGCATAAAAACATCATAGGCAAAAAAACAATTACATGGGACCCAACTAGGCTAGACTAAAGGGTCGTTTAACCTTACTCAACTAATATTACACACAAAAAGGATCATATAATAAGAGGGTGTTTAATAATTGAAATGTGCTGATTATATTGTGTTGTAGTTCCAAGATGAAAGAAAGCCTGATTCTCAAGAGATGCATCTTTAACCCACCTTGCACATGGACTCAAAGAATTGCTGGACTAATGCTATATCCTTTGTGAACAGCTGGGG
Organism: Gymnoscopelus microlampas; assembly: GCF_963454915.1. Lineage (NCBI taxonomy): Eukaryota > Metazoa > Chordata > Actinopteri > Myctophiformes > Myctophidae > Gymnoscopelus > Gymnoscopelus microlampas. Next base: position 23,464,466 of record NC_139939.1, read on the forward strand.
CATGCGGCTAAGTGAGAGGGAGCAGAAAATGGCACAAATCATCAAGTCTCATCCCACCAAGCTGACCCATTTCAAGAACAATTACATTGGTATTTCACTGATACCTTGCTAGCTTCCCAACAGCAGAGTATGCAACACACAGCAACTTGGGATCCTGCAACATTACGTTTTACAAGTTACAACATCAACTGTTACACTATGAAATAAGATTAAATGTTATTTGTTATTATGTATTGTGGTACAGGCAGACAGTCTTTACCTCCTTGTATTCGTTAATGAGCTTGGTAAGACCATTGAGCAGCATCAAGCCCAGAGGTTTGTTGGTGTCAGGACAGCTGAAACAGAGAGGGAATATTACCCTTCAGAATGAAATACCTACTGTACATGTAATGAAACATTGTGGAGATTCCCCAGGATATTTCCAGAGAATGGAGAAGGGCAACGTTTTCTTACACCATGCAGATGTGATGCACAAATTGCAGAGTGAGAGACAACAGTTTGTTGTTGGTGTTGGCTCCAAACAGACCATCATACACAACCTGGGAGGGACCCAAGGAAAGTAGTTATAATTTACGTGGCATAATTTAAGGTAATAAGGCAGACAAAATAAATGCACAAAACTACAACAACAGAAGCATTCAGAGACATTTCCCTACCGGGGGAAAAAAAAGAAAAGGAAATAACTAGATGTGTGTCTACGTAAACAAACATGCCCATGCTCTCTCACACACACACACACACACACAACCTGTATATTGGCAGGGAAGCATTCTGCTGCTAGACGTGACCGTAGAAGATGTGGCAGGATCTTGAGTTTGACTCTGGTGCTCACTGGCTCATGTTTCAGCTCTTGCTTCACAGTGGCCCCCTAGAACATCCACACATACTTAGTGCATTCTATAAAACTATATTCAAACTACATGAAAGTTACCTTTAAATACGGTGACAATGTGTCGAGAACAATGAGAAGAGTTGCAAACCTTAGTTTTGAGAGGAATATCTCCCAGGTAGACTTTGTACATCTTGTTGATGATCGCAGGATTGTTCCAATCAACGAGGCTAGAAAATAAAATGAGTACATTGGCCACTATTTATTTATGGAGTCTCATTTGACATCATCCCTTACCCACTGTGATATTAACATCTCTTGGAAAAGCTATATCCACAATAAAGGTTATGACAAAACCCACATCAGCAAATGTATTTTAGGATACTTATTGAATTTGGCTCAGTGCCAGCATTCTCTCACCCATCATACATATTTGTGTTCATTAATATATATATATATATACATACTGTACATGCATATGCCAACGAGAGGCCGAAAAGATTAGTTGATTTTTCCTCCTACCTCTGTTTGCTCTTCAGCTCCAGATCCGCAGCAGTGGCAACGCTGTGTCGAGTGTCACTGGAGGCAACCACTAAATGCACCACTGTCTCCACCTCTGGAACCTGCTCTGCCTCAATGAACTTCACTATGCCCAACTTACACTGACATGATGACACAGACACACATTCATACAGACAGACAGACAGACAGACAATTACACAGTACAAGTGTACAAAATACAAATGTAAGGGTCCAATTAGTTACATTTGCACACAATACATTTGTACTTCATTACCTATTTTCACCATCATTTTACGGTCTAAATTAAGCAGATTAACTGAAAACAAAATCTATTAAGAAAATGATCATTATTTGCAGCCATAGATATACGCTTACATCACATCAAAGACCTTGCCAAAACAATTTCACGTTCCACGTCGCCTGCTCATTTTCCTGACTCATGTACGGTGGGCTACCTGTTCCAGCTGCTCAGCACTCCACTGGGCTTCTCCAATCACCCTTTTGGCAGCATAGACACTCATCCCTGGGGGTGGCTGGGGGAGACCTTGGCCAGCGGCCACCACTGCTCCAGTGCTTCCCTGGGGGGAGGAGGGAGCAGGGCGAGTGGGGGATTCATTCAGCACAAACCTGAGGGATTCAGAATTAAAGTAGGTCAGAGGGCCTCAATAAAAAATGATTTTATATATATATACACAAACACATATATATACACACATACACACACACACTCTGTTGAAACCGTTTAAGGGCTACAATCATTAACAAAACCTACAGACTGCAACTCCAACAACATTTACAGATGCATCTTGATAAACATGACATGCTCCACTGGTCTCCTTTATACAACTTCACTGACCTGGATGAAAGCGACAACCAGCTTAAGTAGCTTTCCCTATTGTGCTTTTGGGCATTTCATACACAAGGCTGCTCTTTGTCTTACGAGAAATCAATGCAGAAGTCCAGTGCCTACCCGTAGGGCATCAGTAGGACATCGAGCATGAACTCCAGCAGTAGTTGCACTGTCTTTGGTCTCTCTACCAGGATGAAGGGGGAGGCATTCTTGGAGGGGTCAGCGGGGTACTTCATATGGTAGAGTGTGGGGATCAGCAGGTGCATCAAACTAAGAAAACAAATAATTTGTAGAGGGATTAGATTAGAAAACAGCAATGCAGAGGGAAATTAAGTGGTTTCAGGGATTTATTAAACCGAGTATGAACCCAAACAAATCAAAACAAGACTATTAAAAAACAAGACACAAATCCAAAAAAGGCATGAGTACATGTCCTAGTGCGGTGGTGACGGTCTATTGTGTCTTATTTGGCCAAATGGAAATGGCTAACTTTGTTTTAAAAAGATTGCTATTTCTCTATTTCGCCATTAACACATTGGGTGCCAAAACCGTATATATACGTTTTTTGCAATACTTACACGGAGTGCCAAAACCGTATATATACGGTTTTTGAAAAAAAATAATTTTTGAAAAAAAAAAAATTAAAATTTTTCCAATTTTTTTTTTTTTTTTACAATCTAAGCACCAGGAGATATCATTTTCCGAAGATTTTGACTCCAATCCATTTTCTGGTTAACTTATGACTTCAAAAGCCTGTATCTCGGCTCCTAAAAAATGGTCAAAAAACCCTGGCACTCAGTGTACTCTGTTTTTTAAAAAACCTGGCACCCAATGTGTTAAGTGCTTCAAAATAAATTTGTTGATATTACATAACTAGATATATGCCTAGATTTTCAACTACGTCTCAACTTTCATGCTCTTCGTAAGTTTCACTTCACCAGGCATTTCAGGCTTTCATGGCCAAATGTGCTCCTGTTTTATGACATCAAGCACCAAGCAGCATGAGCCATTATTGGTTTACTTTTGAGGGGACCTTTCTACAGTATATCTATACACAGTATATACACAGCATACTGTATAATCTGTCATACCCTGTTCAAGGCAGCTTGGCCTACGGCCACACCACAAAAAATGCTTGATAATAAATTGTCATGTCAAAAATGATTCTCACATGCTGTGTCTGTGTGCATGTCCTCACCTGTCCTGCTGTGGCTGAGGCTTGCCCTCCATGGCAGTGAGCAGGGTGGGGGCAAGTTCACACTGTTTGCCAACCTCCAGACGAGGGTAACCTATCTTGATATAGATGATGGTGAAATTCTGAAAAAAGAAAAAGATATTCCGTATAAAGTGGCAGGACATACTTGTGCTGACCGGTTAGCATGCTGATTATGAACGTTACTATTAAATTAAAAGCGAACTGCTATATATCTGATACTGCTATTCCAAAAGTAAAAACGTGATTATTGTAATCTAGGTCAAAACATCTGGATTTAATTGAGCTACGGTATAAAAACACATTCTTACTGTAACAAAGGATGCAGCTGCAGGATCTTGGTACTGCACTAGCAGAGTTTCTACTGGAAGTTGAATCTTGGGTCGGCTCTTTATCCTCTTGTTCAAGTGGACCAACAATTCCATTACCTAGCAGAGAGGACATGAAGTATAGTCAGACTATGTATGTACTGGCATATCTAAAATCAACAATTGCGGGCAAACAAATTGTAGCTTAAAGGTGGTGTAATATGTTTTGTAAAAAAACTAAACAAAAAAAGTAAAAGCTCTATATTCCCATAATAATCATTGTTATAGAGCAGGGCTCAACATTTTTCAGACCAAGGACCCCTTAGCTGAGAGATGAAACAGGGTCCCCTACTACCTATTGTGTACATCATAGTACTGACGTCATAGACTGGCCTCCAAGTGCTATGATAAATGGATAAAAGGCCCTATCATGCCATTTTTTACATCGATTTTTTTTTAATAGTGAAAATAGTCGATCTACATCGACACCTGAGCTTGTAGATCGGCTATTTGAACTATTTTAGTAAGAAATGCCCAAAAGGATAGGGCAAGATACGGCCCTAAGTACTCTGATGACGAGTACAAGGGGTACAACTGGTACAATGGGTATTGCACAACTGGAGGGGCATGTGTTCCCGACAGGCATCATTCAAAATGGGCATGGCCTAGCCTTAGTCTGTCTATCCTATATTATAAATGAGCTCAGAAGTGCCCGGTATTGAGTCGGTCGGATCTGCCCATATATAGGCATATATGGAGATCCAATTGTTCAGAACCGATGATCCGACCGATATGGCCATACCCATATGGCATATACTGCTGGCATAAAAGGGACATGGACAGACAGATACAGAGATCTCCGTACAGTGTACTTTAAGGTTGGGCGATATCGGCCATCGCCGGCCCAAAAATCGTCGATTGAGGATATATTCGTAGAAAAGCAATAATGTGAGAACAGCTCCCCAGTCCTTTAAGCTCGAGTTATACTTCGCCGTACAGCGGGTCGCGTGTCAGAAATAGCAATCTACAAGCTCACAACGCATCGCGGACATGACGCATTGTGAGCTTGTAGATCTGCTATTTTCGGTGCACAACTCCGTCATACGACGGAGTATACATTCGGCTGTAACACGTGCAGTGTCGGGTCAATGAAAAAACGAGACGAGACGGCATGACTGTATTTCTGCTGCCATGCACCAATCTCACTCTCTCACTGACCAAAGTTGTTTAGACAACAGATAATTGTAAATCAATTGTAAATCACTTCCATAGGATATTATTTTAGGACTAAGCTAAGATCACAGGCTAGGAGATGAAGTGAAGTTGAAGCAGAGAAGCCTACCTCAGTTTGCAGCAACGATGTGGCGAAACACACCCATCCAAGTTAACTTTTTTTATATTCGGACATAATAAATCGTGGTGCTGCGGGATAAATCACCCGTCCGGGCCGCCCTCCCCTGTAACTAAAGGGACTTGCAGTGCACGTGGGGTCGCGAGTGAATTCACATTTCAAATCGCATTGATTGACTGGTGATATAAACATAAGCTGACGCAAGTTTTAATATCCAGACTTGACAGCAAAAGTTAAGAATCAAGTGCTTGATCTTGTGAGACCGGGGGACACGCGTTACTGCGTCATCAAGCTTGCAAATGCACAGCGAAGATTTGCAGAAACTGGAGCTTTAGTTTCAATTTCGTTTATATAAAAATATATATACAGCTATCATCAAACGTACAGTAGAAAGCAAAACTATTCCCTCTTTCCTCCTTTCCTTCCTTCCGCCAAATTTCCTTCCTGCTCTCCTCCACTCCATTCAGTAGCCTACCTACTGGGGAGGGGACTGAGTTTTGTAGCCTAGACTCGTCAGAAATAATGATGATGAAGGCAAGCGCCTTCAGAAATAATGATGATGAAGGCAAGCGCCTTGCCTTCATCATCATCAATCATTATTAGAATGGCCCAAATTGATTAACATTTCGTGCACGCTTTGTATTGCGCTTTCCATTTAATTTGGCTATATTTGAAGAGTTTAATTCTCGAGGAGGCAGACCATTAGGATATATTTTGCAAAAGAAAAAGTCAACTATCGTCCGAAAAAAACCCTAATAAAAACATTTGACGATTGGACTCATCCAATCGCCGACTGCCGATATATTCGCCCAACCTTAGTGTACATGGCTATAAAATAGACACAGGCAAACAGACAGGCATATCCAGAGATCCCCATGTATGGGCATAAAAAGGGACACAGACAGACGGGTACAAAAGGTACTCTGACAAACAACTGGTACGAGTATTTCATAACCGGGTGGGGCAATGGGGCATGCATTCCCAACTTGCATTTTTCCCCGACTTGCATCGTTCCCGGGAAGGCCAGGCTCCGGTCTAGTATATCTATAAATGCACAAAATCTCTGTGTGTCTCGGTCTGTCTGTGTGTCCCCACGTATGAGAGCCACCTGACCAATCGACTTCAACCTTGCCATGGGAGTGGGAGCTGGGTCGGAAAAGGCCAGCGTTTTTTCTATACGTCTGTCTGTCATCGTTTCCCTTACATTAAATGTAAGGGGATCTTCATAAATGGGCATGAAATTGTCATGCCCATTTATGAAGATCGCTGATGTCATCAATACGACGTCATAGAACAAGTGACGTTATAGACTGGCCTCCAAGTACTATGAAAATGTGTCCTGCCAAGCATAACCAAGCGGAATGATTTCCCATCGGCCTCGTTAAGAGAAACTCGAGGAGCACTGACTTTAACCATCTCCTCCAATACATTATCAGAAATGGGTTCCAGGTTTCAAATTGGGATGAATGAATGGTAATTGTTGGTCTGCTTTTCCAAAGCGCTTTACAATGTGCGTTACATCCAGCCATTCACACATACTGAGGCAACCATGCAAGGCACCAACCTGCTCATTTGGAGCAGTTAGGGGCTCAGACACTGTCTTGCTCTAGGACACTTTGAAATGTAGTCTGGAGGAGCAGGGGATCGAACCGGGAACCTTCTGGTTCCCAAACGGCCGCTATGCCTCCTGAGCCACTGCCGCCTCTATGGCTGCTTTTAATCAGTTACACAGAATACTTGTCTCTCTTCCTTACTTTTTTCCGCACTCCTTCTTGTACACTGGAGAGCTTGAGGAGTACAGGTGGTAGGAACTTGGATATTATGTCTTGAAGTTGATCATCTGTCTCTGCATGGCCCAAGCGAAGGAACACGCGTTCCAACTGATCTGTGAAATACAAAGACATTTAAAAAAATGATTATAATAATTTAGGCCTTTCCAACAATGTAACTCTCTCATTCATAGTAAATGTTTGCCGTATGGGTACTAGTCATCATTATTAATAGTGAGAGCCACATCTAATAGTTTTATGTTCCAAGTGGGAGTTCCACTACGATCTAATGCCCATATGCAGCCGCAAGCAACTCTCAGATCCTATTTTTAATATCTGGAATCTAGAGTTGCAATACCAACCCTTGACAGCCCATACATCCAAACAGAAAAGTCCTATCTGATTGTATTAAACAACGTTAAATTCACCAATATTGCAGCTGTACGGAAAGCTTGAATTATCCTCTTTCTATCTGCAGTTGTACATGTTATGAGCTACTTTCTGTCAAATTCTGTGCAGGCGATTCATTTTTTAAGTGTTGGAGTTTTGAAGAGGTCATTTTCAATAAGGCAACGTCCTCCTGCCTCCTGCATTATGTGACATTTAGAAACATGTGGTAGGAACTGAAGGACCACTGAGTGATTTCCAACGACCGCTTCCAACCTCCAACACTTATAATAATCACCTGCACTGAATGTATTGACAGAAAGTAGCTCATAACATGTCTACAGTGGATTTTTATTAAACAAAAACTTTGCACATAATTCAAGCCTTCCGTACAGCTGCAATGTTGGTGAGTTTAACGTCGTTTAATACAATCAGATAGGACTTCTCTGTTTGGCTGTATGGGCTGTCAGGGGTTGGTATTGTAACTCTAGATTCCAGATATTAAAAATAGGATTTATAAGAGTTGCTTGCTCATGCTGCTATAGCCCATATGTGGTGAAGTCTCCACCTGCAATCATTGCATGAATGCAATTGTATGGAAAATATCAACCATTCTTGGGTTAGTGTCTCAAGATCCTGGTGCTGCATCCATCATCATCACCCACCCAGCCCTTTATTGTTGGCATGGTTCACCAGCAGCAGCAGCAGGCTAACTCACTCACACACACACACACACACACACACACACACACACACACACACACACTATCCCCACGCATATTCTCGCTTCTTTGCCACAGGACATTGAGCTTTTAAATCGCCCATGACAGTCTGTAAAACGAGTACTTGCTGAGCAGAACATACTAAAAAATGCCACTTAGTTTCAGCACAGCCAAATGTCAATATATTTCACTGTGATACTGTAATTTTGACCATGACTGGGCAAATGACGTTAGCATGCTAGCTAGCTAGCTAGCAGTAATAGTCCCCCGGTTAGCTAACAGTGGTGCCACTCCTGCGCTAAACCTTTGGATCTTCGTTATTTCAGAGACGTTTCTACTGTTTAAAGGAGGCTGAACCGTCACAGCAAATGTACATTGAACAGACAATCAACACCAATGACATCTATGCTGTACAGATCAATGATAGAGCAGAGACAAACTTACTGAGTTCATCCTGGGCAGCCATGTTTAGAGAAAGTCATGAGCGACCCTCCCAGTTTAGCGAGTCAGTGCCACTGCTGCACAGTGCACAGGCTTAGTGCGCACGCATGCGACGCGCGCGCTCTTACACACACACACACACACACACACACACACACACACACACACACACACACAGGTGCCACACTGCCACTCCTCTTTACATCATACAATAAATATGAAAATATGATCATGTATTGTTCATGTAGTGTACATGCATGATGCATGCTCTCTTAACCAATAATCAGAAAACATGAACAATGCCTGTATGCAGTGGTACAATGTTAAGGTATTTTTACTTTACTTGAGTATTTCCAATTTTCAGTACTTTTACTTCTACTCCACTACACCTCAGAGGCAAATATTGCACTTTTACTCCACTACAATTATTTGAAAACGTTATAGTTACTTTGTAGATTTTGAATATTATTACAAGACATACATTAACCACTTCAGCCTATTAACATTTCAGCCATTTGAAAATAGCAGATCTACAAAGATTTTAATACATTTTATACATTTGAAAACTTGGGACATTCTGCATAATGAGTACTTTGACTTTTGTACTTTAACAAGTATATTTTGATACCAATACTTTTGTACTTTTACTCAAGTCAATTTAGAATTCCAGACTTTTACTTGTAACAGAGTATTTTTACATAGTATTGATACTTTTACTTAAGTAAAACATTTGAGTACTTTTTTTCCCACCACTATCATGTAGCCTACTGTTCATGTAGTGTACATGCTCTCCTCCTAAGCAATAATCAGAAAACATGAACACTACCTGTGTGTAATAAAGACTATGGTCATCTGCACGTGCGTGAATGTGCATGAACAAACCAATTGGTTTGGGGACTGAAATTGTAAGAACAGCTCTACTGAGGAAACTTTGACATCTCGTCTTTCTTTCTTTGCTTTGGCTTCACACATACATTAACACATAACAGCATGTAAAGACATGTTTCAGTTGCATTATATACTATATAAAGAAAACATCACATGGATGCACCTGGGACTTGTCATCAGTGTTGTAGCCTGGGGTCATCGGATGTTTCGGGTCTCGCAACAACATACACCCTCGCCCAGGTGACCCAGCCGGGGTTGATCAAACCCCGACTTGCGTCCCAGTAGCTACGCACGGTTAGTCCTCTAGGGAAAGACAGGGCCACTCAGTCCACTTCTCCGGAACTACTCTCCCGGGACTGGAGGAGGCTCTGGCACATGGAGGGACTAGGCTCTGTGGGTTGCCTCCTGGACGGGCTCCTCCTTCGACTCACCCGGTCCAGGACCTGAGCGTTGCACCAGACTCCCCCCGATCCAAACATTTCCTTATGGCGTGATGGTTCCTTGGGCCGTGGTGGTACTGCAGGCTCCACTTGCGGCTTGCTTGAATGGCCCTCCTAAAGGCCTCACCATGGATTTGTTGGGCTTCTTCCTCACGGAAGACACAGGCTGGGGCGCCAACCCATACTGCTCCCGGGATACTGTCTACATTCCGGCTGTCACCCGTCTCTCCGGTGGTCACCAAACTATTCATGGTTGTCACAGAGTCTAATTCCTATGAGCCACTATAAATAGAGTCACTAACTATAAAGAAAACATCACATGGACGCACCTGGGACGTATTATCAGTGTTGTATTTGCATTAAATGCTGTGATCAAATGTGTTACATGGCCACCTACCCGGCAATAGCTAGATCACCTGTGTGAATGAACACATTATCATCATAACTATGCCTAAACGTAACCTTAACCCTAACCTCAGTAAAACTATACCTAAACCTAACCTTAACCCTAACCTCAGTAAAACTATGCCTAAACGTAACCTTAACCCTAACCCTAACCTCAGTTAACATATGCCTAATTACCTAACCTTAACCCTAACCTCAGTTAAACTATGTCTAAACCTAACTCTAAACCTAACCTCAGCAAAACTATGTCTAAACCTAACTGTAGTGGCAAACTAACCACAAATAATTGCCACTGAGGGATGGTGTGAAGCTTTTCCAGACGCGTGGTGTTTAAAGTAAATCAGGTCTTCTCTTGAGTGCATTTAAGGATGTTTATTTTGATTGCAGGATGAATGACAGCAAAACAAAAGCCGGGTGTTTAACTGTAACTAAACAACTAACTGTGATAAGGAAATAAACAGAAAATAACTCAAAACAAACAGAAAACAAACAAAAACACGCACGGTTGAAAAACTGTGTGGCTTCCCTCTGGTCTGAATCCCAATCCCTAATGCTGTGCACCTGTGACATTCTCAAATAGTAGGCTGTACCTGAAATTGGCTGAGTCCCCGCCTATGCCCAGATCAATTCAGTAATATCACAATATCACAGCACCTTCATATACAAATATTAAAATATATCAAATTGGCTGCAACACTCCGGCTCCTAATTGTTACTGTATAATAACATAACAATTCAACAACATACAAAATTGCAGCCAAATAGAATAGTCCATATCAGTATTCTCAATCCATAATGTTCATTGTTCATGTAGATAATCCAATAGGGTTGGTAACCCCAATAATAGAAGTTGGGTTTCAGTCTTTATTCAGCTTCCAATAGAAGACAGATCTTCGTGATTGGTCGCTCCAGGATGTTGTACTTCGTCCGGACTTTAACCGACCGCACAAGTCCTTGTCTGTCAGGAAAGGTCTGCAGTACCTTGCCCAACAGCCAGGATCCGCGAGGGGCATTAGAGTCTGCTACGATGACAATGTCTCCTGTGACAAAGTTCCTCTTGTCCTTTGGCCACCGTTGTCTCTCTTGCAACAGTGGTACATACTCCTGAATCCATCTGTGCCAAAAGAGATTGGCGAGGAATTGAACTTGCCTCCATCGTCGTTTGGAGTAGGAGTCACTTTTGTCAAAAAGCCCGGGTGGTAGAGAAGGTTTGCCTTTTAACAAGAGAATGTGATTTGGAGTCAGGGGTTCGAGATCATTTGGATCCTCTGGGGTTTTTGTAATGGGACGGTCATTCAATATGGCTTCCACTTCGCACAGGAGTGTTTGTAGTCCTTCATCGTCCAAATGTTGCTGATGTAGAATAGAGTTCAGCACTTTCCTGACCATGCGAATGACTCTTTCCCATACTCCTCCATGATGGGATGCGGCTGGAGTGTTGAAACTCCATTTCACTCCAGAATGAAGTAGTGAGTTTTGAATTTTCTGATGGTTCAAATGAGATAGAGCTTCTCTCAGCTCACGTTCTGCTCCAACAAAGTTGGTTCCGTTGTCTGATTTGATGTGTGATACTTGGCCTCGCCTGGAAATGAATCTGCGTATTGCATTGATGCAAGAACTGGTGTCCAATGAATAGGCCATTTCCAGATGGACTGCCCGACTGGCCATGCAGGTGAAGATAACTCCATAGCGTTTTATGAGGCTGCGGCCTCTCTTCACTTCAAACGGCCCAAAATAGTCAATGCCCACATTTGTGAATGGTGGAAGATCAGATTGCAGTCTTTCTTTTGGCAAATCTGCCATCTTTTGTTCACCCAGCTTTCCCCTATATCGTCTGCAGACAACACAGGAAGAGAGGATCTTTCTAGCAGCAGCATTTGCTTTTGTGATCCAGTATTGTCGACGAAGTCTGGAAAGTAGGTGATTTCTTCCACAGTGTCCAAACTGTTCATGAATATGGCGTAAGATGAGAGTGGAGATGTGTTGGTCCTTAGCAAGAATGACTGGGTGTTTTGTGTCTTCAGGCATTGCTCCTTTGCTAAGCCTACCTCCCACTCTCAAGAGGCCGTGTTTCAGTACTGGATCAAGTTTATAAATGTGACTGCTTTTCTTCACTGCAGATGTTCCCTTTCTCAAAGCAGTGATTTCATCACTAAACTTGTCCATTTGGCAGTACTGAATGATGGCACTTTCAGCCGTGTCAATATCTTCAGGAAATAAGACGTGACCACCCATTGTGGCTCTGAATCTCTTCATGTCCTCTTCCTCTTTGTTCTTTTGTTGAGTTGGGTCAAGTCCACTGATGGACAGAGAAGCTTGTATTTCTTTTCTCTTTTGACTCAACAACTGCAACATCTTTCTCAGCTGGAGAAACCACGCAACTGAGGTCTTAAGCCTTTTCCAGGAGGAGGAGTGGGTTATCAGTTGATTTACTGCATTCTGTGGATCTTCAGAGATGTTATTTGGTGCATCGTTGATGATGACAGTATTAACTGAAACCTCTCCTCTAACCTCTGGGTCATCACTGCTGATGGAAGTTGAATCCAAGATGTTAAGAGGCCATTCCTCTTCACTCTTGGCAAGAAACTCTGGGCCATGGATCCATCTGCTGCAGGTGAGAAGGTGTTCAACTTTCACCCCACGAGAGGCCTCATCAGCTGGGTTCCGTTTTGTGTCAACGTACCTCCATTGTGAGATGTCTGTGGCTTCTCTTATAGCAGAGACCCTATTGGCAACAAAGGTATGAAAGCGCTTTGTTTCGTTCCTGATGTACTTTAACACTGTTGTGCTGTCTGTCCAGAAGATTGAGTTTTCCACCTCTAGTTGCAACTCTGCTTTCAGGAGTCTGTCAACTCTCGCTGCCAGCACAGCAGCTATTAGTTCCATCCTTGGGATTGTCACATTCTTTAGAGGAGCAACTCGTGCCTTTCCTAGAACAAAAGTTACATGGATCTTCTCATCACTCTGCAGCCTCAAGTATGAAACTGTGCCATAGCCGTTCTCGCTGGCGTCAGAGAAATGATGTAGTTGGGCACTTGTGAGCTGTCCAAATCCTTTGGGTTTAAAACATCTTGGCACACTGAAAGTGCTGAGTCTTCTTAGATCTTCAAGCCACCCCACCCACTGCAACTGGTAGTTTTGAGGAATGTGCTCATCCCAACTGTAGCTCATCTTACAGAGGTTTTGTAGCATTATCTTGACAGGTAAGGTGAAGGGTGCTAAAAATCCAATGGGGTCGTAGACTGAGCTCACCACCGACAGGATACCTCTTCTTGTGAATGGTCTTTCTTGAACTGCCATCTTGAACCTAAAGGTGTCAGTTTCTGCACACCACTGCAGTCCCAGGGTTCTTTCGACAGGAAGGCTGTCTCTGTCGAAATCCAGTTCTTTCACTTCCTTGGCTCTTTTCTCCACATCAATGGCTTCCAACACTGACCTGCTGTTGCTGATCCATTTCAGCAGTTGGAATCCTCCCAACTGGCATAGAGCGGTCAGGTCTGTAACCAAAGACATGGCTTCTGTCTCTGAAGACAAGGACTTCAAGCAATCGTCCACATAAAAGTTCTGCTTGATGGTGTCTGTTACATGAACTGGGAAGTCTGCTTTGTTGTCTTCAGCCGTTTTTCTAAGGGCAAAACTGGCACAGCTGGGCGATGATATTGCACCAAACAGATGAACAGTCATTCTGTACTCAGTGAGCGGCTGTGTCAGATCACCTCTGGGCCACCATAGGAAGCGAAGAAAGTCTACATCCTGTTTTGCCACTTGGACTTGATGATACATAGCTTTTATGTCAGCCATAACTGCTATAGAGTTTAGGCGAAACCTTGTGAGAACTCCGAGCAAGGAATTTGTCAAGTCAGGTCCCTGGAGTAGTTTAGTGTTGAGTGACACACCTTTGTAGCTTGCCGCACAGTCAAATACCACTCTCAGGGTTTTCTTTTTAGGATGGTACACCCCATGATGCGGGATGTACCACACCTTTCCTTCTTTTCCTTTCACCTGATGCTCTGGCACACTTTCTGCATAGCCGTTGTTTATGACATCTCCAAGAAAGTTGGTATATTCCTCTTTGAATGTAGGATTTCTCTCCAATTTCCTTTTTAGGCAGAGGACCCTTTGCTCAGCAAGATGGCGGTTGTTGGGCATGACAACATTGTCCTCTTCTCTAAAAGGCAACTTCAAGCAGTAATGTCCATTGGTGAGTTCAGCTGAAGTGTTGGCAATTTGCATGAACTTAAGATCTTCTATGGACATTTCTGGCTTGTCTTCTGCTGATTTCTCATTGAAGTCATGGTTGTACTGCTTCACCAGCAGTTCCTCTATGTGAGCAATGGATATGCGGTTGGCTGTGACTGTGGGGCAGCTACTCCCACTCTCATTGCCTCCTCTCAATGGTCCGTTGACAACCCATCCCAATAGGGTTCTAACAGCGTAAGGTCCTTTACCCCTGCTGTTTATCACTTCCCATGGCTCCATTACTTCTGGAGAGTTAGTTCCAATTAACAGCTCCACCTCAGCATCAATAGCAGGAATTTCCACAGAGTTCAAGTATGGCCAAGCATACAAGTCTTCCTGTTGTGGGATGTTATCACGAGTCACAGGCATCTTGCGTTGGGTGTACACATCAGGCAACTCAATATAGATGTTACCATTGAGTGCAGCTACCTCTAGTCCTGAGATGACGTGACTGTTGACAAAGCTTTCTTTATTCATTGTTTTCATCAGGAATTTAGTGTTCCTTCCTCTCACCTTTAGCTTCCTCATCAGTTGCTCGGAGCAGAAAGTAGAGGAGCTGCCGGGATCTAGAAATGCATAGGTCTTTAGAATTGTGCTGCCTTTCTTTGCCTTGATCTTCACAGGCACAATTGACAAGACGCAATCCTGTGCTCCGGCTCCTATATGGCCACATGTCTTGGGAGTGGTGGCTTGACTCGTCCATGTTGTTTCTTGCTGTGTGTCATTTGATTTGATTGCTTTCCATTCCTTTGCATTGATATGGAGAATGCTGGGATGTTTCAGGTTACACACCTTACAAGACAGCCGACTGTGACAATCTTTACTCATGTGTCCAATTGATAGACATCCAAAACAAGCACCTTTCTTTTTTAGGAAATCAATTTTATCCCGATGCTGCTTCTTTTCCATCTTGGGGCACACTTCCACTCTGTGGCCCTCTTCACACAGCAGACAAGGTCCCTTTGTTAACTTATCAGGTAAGTATTTCTCCTTTTGAGTTTCAAAATTAACAGCTGCCACAGATGTAGCGAAACTGCTTCCTGTCTCCTTTGTGCGTCCCTGTGACACTTTATTTCCAACTTTGAATTTTGAGAATGAGACAGTGGTGTCTTGAATGTCTCCATACAGTGGGTCAGATGCAATAGACACTTGTCTCTCAATAAAAATGACCAAGTCACTGAAACCTGCTTGACGATGGCGTCTCTCCTGATGTTCAAAAGCAATGTTTCTCCATTTTTCCCTCAGTTTGTATGGTAACTTCATTATTATAGCACGGATGTTTGATGGCATATTCATCTCTGACATGTAGCTTATGTCCTCCATTGCATTACAGCAGATGCGTAAGAATAGTGAAAATGCTTGCAAGGCTTTGATGTCCTCAGACTTCAGTGGTGCCCATCCAAGTGCCTTTTCCATATATGCAGTAGCTATTTTTTGCTCATTTCCAAAGCGTTCTTCTAAAAGTATTCTTGCTCTTTGATACCCCCTGTCAGATGGCATGTGTTGACAGCTCTTAACCAGTTCTCTAGGTTGCCCGCGAGTGTACTGCTCCAGGTAGTATAAGCAGTCTACACTGCTAGTAGCTTTTCCTTCCACTCCATGTTCAAAGGCTCTGACAAATAAGTTGTATTCAAGAGGGTTTCCATCAAACACTGGTATGTCCCTTGGGGGTAATGATAATGAAGACTGCTGTTGCACTAGTAATGCTGTGATGTCATTTTGCTTTTGCATGATGGTGAAAATATTGCCTTGGTCCGGTTCCTCACTGTTTTGGTTTGATTGCTGTGATGGCTGTGCAGTTTGATATGACTGATGAGATCTTTGAGGCATGCTGCCTTGGTCCTCATGTTGTGTATATACACTGGGATATGACTGATAAGATCTTTGAGGCATGCTTGGGTTGTGAATTGAAGCGTACGTTTTTGATCTGGTTCCTTGTGAAATGGTGTCTTTGCGGCGTGCTCCACTTGGCATTGTAGCTGCAGTATTGAACTGGTCGTATGGATCCTGTAGCTGCTGAGATTGTAATGTTATTGCAGTTTTAGCAGCTCCTGTTGGTGCATTGTACTGGTTGTATGGATTTTGATGTGATTGAGTGGGTTTTGCAGTTTTACTGCCTCCTGTTGGTGGATGATTGACGGTACAACTTAATGTTTGTGGAACAAATGGCACAGCAGATGGTTTGAGAGCAGACTTGTGTTTTGACACATATGAATTCATTCCATTTGTGCCTACATCAGACCCTCTGTTTCGGAGTACTGTGACCTTTGCTGTCTGTGCAGCAATCTGACTTTGCACTTCAAGCAGTTCCTTTTTCCTTCTAATTTGAGCCTCTTGAGCCTCCAGCTCATGCTTTTCCTTGAGGGCAGCCTCCAAAGCCAGGAGTGCAGCCCTTTCAGCCTCTGCCTTGATACGTGTAGAGCAAGTTGTGGACCTTGAGGACCTTGAATGGCCAGAGCTTCCACCTGACACATTTGTTTTGGTACCCATGTTGGAAATACTGTCATTAGGTCCAATATCATCCAGCTCCTCATTTGCATGTGACACACCATTGTTATACATGACCTCATTTGCATTTGACACATTATTGTTATTCATGACCTCATTTGCATTTGACACATTATTGTTATCCACAACCTCATTTGCATTGTTTGACACATCATTGATTTCATCCTCCACAACCTGTATGCATTTTTCCCTGTTTGCATGGACCCATTTTTCCATTTTGTGCAATACTCCTTTAACATTGTGCATTTGCTTCTGAAACCATTCCGTTTGTTTAAACATTTCATCCTCAGGCAACAAAGGTTTTAATGACTCATGCAACCTTGTAGTTTCCCCAGACAGCTTCCACAACATGTCATGTTTGATTTGCAGGTCAGAAACATTTCCATTTGAAATCATCATTTGTTCCAATTCCTTTGACATTTTACACAATTGCTTTATCCCAGAATTCCTGTCCTTTTGCATTGATAATATTTTTGCTTCCGCTGCTTTATATGTGAGTTTAGCTGTCCTTTTCACAAGCCCCTCCTCCGTTTCAGTTTGATTGACAGCAGCATTCATTTCTGCGTTCATTTCCTGATTTTCCTCGTTACTCTTTGCCATTATTCAACAATCCAACGGAGGCTTTGTTTAGAATTACTTTATGGGATTTGCCTGTATCCCGTTGCGTGAAGGCCAATCTCCTCCGCAACTTTTTATTCATTCATAACCACTCCTACCGTGACTTAGAATGTTTGGTCCGTCCCCGTTCCTCTTGCGGGTGCGTAACGTGGATTTAAACCAGGAAAAGTCAATGAATACAGCGCTGTCCTCCTGTGTCCATCCGTCTTTGGAAGCAAAGTATTTCAACTTAAATGTAGTGGCAAACTAACCACAAATAATTGCCACTGAGGGATGGTGTGAAGCTTTTCCAGACGCGTGGTGTTTAAAGTAAATCAGGTCTTCTCTTGAGTGCATTTAAGGATGTTTATTTTGATTGCAGGATGAATGACAGCAAAACAAAAGCCGGGTGTTTAACTGTAACTAAACAACTAACTGTGATAAGGAAATAAACAGAAAATAACTCAAAACAAACAGAAAACAAACAAAAACACGCACGGTTGAAAAACTGTGTGGCTTCCCTCTGGTCTGAATCCCAATCCCTAATGCTGTGCACCTGTGACATTCTCAAATAGTAGGCTGTACCTGAAATTGGCTGAGTCCCCGCCTATGCCCAGATCAATTCAGTAATATCACAATATCACAGCACCTTCATATACAAATATTAAAATATATCAAATTGGCTGCAACACTAACCTTGACCCTAACCTCAGTAAAACTGTGCCTACACCGTCCTAACCTTAAAGGAGTAGTTCGCCCAAAAAAATACTTTTCTATCAATTACACACGACATGAAGCCTGCCCTTGAATTCATGTTTTTTTTCTTCTTCTTTTTTTCTCGCATTCCTCGCATAAGTCGTTTTTTGGGTGAACTACTCATTCATAATCTCATTAATAATAATACATAATTAGCAAAATAGCAGGTATGATTTGCTAAAACATATACGCATGACACCATTGACCATTAATAAAGAATGGATGGATCCTTTTATTGTATTTCATGAACACAATAATACAATCTCGAGCAGCAGGTGAATCCAGGTGCAGCCTCGCTGCCTGCCTGGACGTTCTGCTCCTTGAGACCAGGCTACTTGCAGCTTTCTTTTGCAGACGGTTATCAGATCTCACAATGTTGCTTTGCAGATCTACAGCAGCACTGACCCGTGTTGCCATGTCTGCTTATTATAAGCGACTTTGGGCTTGTTTTTTTGTGGGGCTTGTTTCTAAAAGTGTAGTTGCTTATTTGGACTTGTTTCCCGATGTTGTTTAAACCAGTGGTTCTTAAACATTTTCATGGCAAGGACCCCCAGATTAATATGTAGTTGTCCTTCGGCCCCTATCTGAAAACATTTTGTGCCAAGATTTGTGTTGTTAGAAATGTTTAAAAAATATTTTTCCTCCGAGATTTTTCTCAATTTGTTTTAAGAATAGCCGATCTACAAGCTCACAACGTGTCGCATCGTGACACGTTGTGTGCTTGTAGATCGGCTATTTTCAAATAGCCGTAGCCCAGTCGCTTCTTTTGGGCTTGTTTTCACAGACCACTGGCTGCTTGTTTCTCTCGCAAAATCTGGCAACACTGGTGTGTGTGTGTTCGACTAGCAGCTGTCATGTGAAACAGCTGGAGTGCAGCACGGAGAAGGAACGAGGATAAACAAACAACTATAGTGCGACAATCTGTGTTTCTACAAGCAGGTAAATGCAACGCATCGTGACGGTGACACGTAGAACTGCGTAGTGGCGATTTAGCATGTTGTTGTAATGGAGCTATTATAGAGGTTTAATTGTCTTCACTTTATACTTGCTTTAACTGTGCTAAATTAGCTAGCATGCAGCTAGCTTTTATCAGCTACACCACCAAGTTGGCACGCGCTCGTGCACCTCGCGCTGTGTGACGTTGTTATTTAATGTTGTTGTTCAACGTGAACACTTTAACTCTGTCAAACAAACCACGGTTCAAACTATTAAAGAGACCCCGGATTAATTTCACACTGAGCCAACGCTGAGAGCTCAGGCTAGTTGCACGGGAGGTGTTGCGCCGAAATGTGTGTCCCGTCAGAATCTGTTTCGCCTCCCCCCGTCCCTTTTTGGATTTCACTTGAGGAAATACAATGCCATGTTTGTTATTTAAAAATACAAAAAAATGTAAAACTACTTATATACTCATATCTTAACAACAAATTAAGCAGCATATCCACTGTGTTCTAAAATGCTCTCATGGGGGAACATTCATCGATGGGAACAGTGTTACCATGTCGGCTTATTAAATACGGCTTTTGGCTTCTTTTCCCGTAAAGTTGCCTGTAAATATTGGTGGTAGCGGTTTTGTGGGCTTGTTTCTAACGTGTACTTGCTTATTTAGGCTTGCTTCCAAATTCCATTTTTTATTATTGTTTAAACCAGCGGTTCTCTAATATTTTCATCATTGTTTTGTGTCAGGGATCATTTGTGGTGTTCGAATGTTTAAAAAAAAAAAATCCAAATATTCCACATTTTATTACAAGAGTTTTTGAAAATAGCAGATCTACAAGCTCTCAACGCGAGCTTGTAGATCGGCTATTTTAAAGTGCTCATGTGGCCTAAGTTGCTTCTTTTGGGCTTGTTTTCCTAGACATGGTTGCTTTATTATTTCTCTCGCAGAATCTGGCAACACTGGATGGGAACAGTGTGGGGAAACAGATTATGACGGGGACACAAAATGTGGCACAACAACTGGCCTAGCAACTGAAGCTAAGCAACCTTGCAAGGGGCATTTAAATCCCCCAGTCTCCAGCGTTTAAGTGAGCTAGCTGTGGTGGTGCTAGCAGCTAGCTAGCTAGCTAGGTAGGTTGTCTTCTGCGTTATAACTCTTAACTGTTATAACCTACTCCTACTACCAAGTGAACTCTTAGCAACTCGCTCTCTATGTACGTTCACATTGACGGTGAATGGAGTAGCAAGTTACCCAGACACAGACAGACAGACAGCTGATCAGCGTCAGCGACCAGCCATTGCTTAGCATCACAACAAAACGTAGGCTAACAGGCTAGATTGCTAGTCAGACAACAAAGCTAAGCGTCTATTCACACGTTTACTCTGGAATTCAAAAAGCTTGATGTAATAGCGCTGCAATGGGCCATGCAATAAACCTTTATTGTTGTTTATCGTCCAATAATTAATTCAATATAATGCAGAACAGCCTTTATACGATTTATTATATTTTGTTGACGAAGACTAAGGTTGAATAAGGCTATTGCAATATTCTGCAGGCATCATAGTTGTTTAAAAAAAATGCTTTCATGATCATCCTTGCTATGATGACCTGTTACATAATCGAATCATGTCATTATATATGGTGATTATTGTCAACTACCACCGCGAAATCACGATATCGCCACTGCGGGTGATAAGGTCCTTTGTCCCAAAGCAAGTACAATTCTGAGTTGGGAGTGGGATGGGGGATCAAGACAAGGGACCAAAATCCACAGACAGAGGGTGTCTCATGCATGGTGCTGTCTCCATCATTATCAAGTCGACATTTGATGAATGTCTACTTCCATCTAGTGGTGAACCTGTGAATAACACACGGGGAAATCTCCTCGGGCTCATTTTATCTCAATCTTATCTTATCTCAATCTCAGTGGTTTTCAACCTTTTTCACATCAAGGTCCATTATTTATTCGGCATTTGAGCCATGGACCACCATTTGATGAGATTTAGCCTCTCAGACTCAAGACTTAGAATATTTCGTTGTCGTTGGATAAGATTTTGTCCACCTGTGGGGAACTGGTTGGAATAACGTGTTCCTTCAACGTGCTACGTCCAACCAGGGAAACTCTCCCCTGTCACTGTCAGGTGATAGAAGGTCAGTTGGCTCTCATGCATTGAAGGAAGCATGAGCTCGGCCCTGGCTTCCCTAGGTTGGCAGAGGGAAGGTAGTGCCCAGGATTACATAGACAATTGGCACTGGGTGTAAAAATTGGGGTTACAAAATCGTGGGATAAAAATGTAATTGTCCACCATTCCATGCTGTATTGATGTTGGTACCATAGGAGAGATGACCGGCAAATGTTGATCAAAATAACAATCCATCTACATTCTCTAATTGTGTAGACTTCTTGTAAATTAAGTAATGCAGATTTCTAACAATTTAACTCTTGAGAGCGTAAAATGAATTATGGGTCCATTTGGTTTCAATTTACGCTCAAGACAAGAGTTAAAGATCTATAAGGGTCCATTTGGTTACAAACTCCATCATTTAGCTGGGGACCACCTTGAACCCCCTCAAGGACCACTGGTGGTTGCTGGGCCACCGGTTGAGAACCACTGTCATACCTAGTCCACTTTTCCTTACAGTTAATGGTAGCTTTCACAACAAGTGTTAAATGTTTTATTATTATAATAATTATTTTTTTGTTTATAAATGAGTGATGAAGATCTATGAAGATGAAGATCTATATTGTCACAGTAATCATTGCTATAGACTAGTCACTAGAACATGGGTTAGGGGGTCTGAATCAGAATCAGCTTTATTGTCACATCACAGGTTTACAGGTGTAAAACAGTGGGTGAAATGCGTTTTTGTGCAAGCTCCATTGTTTTTTGTTATTTCCATTAAAATGGTAGGGGAGGGGGGATCGAAGAGAACACAATCAAGGACACATTTAGGACCTGGAACATGCGACAAAGCACACCTAATATACAATAATAACTATATTGCTATAAAAATGAATGAATAAATATGTGTGTCGTATAACTACTGATGGAAATGTGTATGAGTGTGTAATCAAATGTTACAGGTGCATACAGAAAATGCTTTTGTAATAATTTTCTGCAGGCCCCATCTTTGAATGTGACACTTATTTATTTTATATTTAGTTATAATCAAAAAGTTTATAAAGAACATTTCTTCCTGAGTCATACTCAAGGTCATACTCACTGTTTCAAGGTCTCTTCTTAGAATAGATAGAAATGTGAAACACGATTTTGGTTTGTTTTTCAAATGTGAGAGTCTGAGATATGTTTTTCATCCAAAAGTCCAAAGAGGAAAGTCTTGAAAATTTAGCATTGAATGAATGGAAATAGAACTACGTTCATCCTACCCAATTTCATCAATGCAAAGCCATTGCTGTCCATATCCGACATACGGAATGTGGGACTGTCAGTCAGATATTGTAAATTGTTTACAAAATAACTTTTAGTTGTAACCAAAAAAGGTCACATACAGCACCTTTTTTAATACTGACTACAGACTGTACAAAGTATCTACAAAGTATCTACACTTTCAGAGTTACAAATAGAAAGCTTAACACTGAAGATTTTACTGTGTACATGAGTAACTCACTATTTGCCAACAATGTACTCTAGTGACAAGGACCAGGTACTCTTAGGACAGTCATAATTTCCATTTCCAGCGTTTGAAAAGTTGATGATGTATAATAATAGCCTTCTAAAATGATATTTTTCTGTTTACAGGCTTTATCTGGTAAACTGGCAGGATGGCGGGAGCAGAGGTGTATGCCCCTGCAAACCCCACCTGCAAGATTATGACCTTTAGGCCTACCATGGAGGAATTCCGGGACTTCAACCAGTATCTGGTTTATATGGAGTCTCAAGGGGCGCACCGGGCAGGTCTGGCCAAGGTGGGTATAGGCATAATCCTTATATATTATAATGGTGATGTTATAATGACAGAAACACTATAATTTAATTGGGTACAATGCCCTCATAGTTGTTATTAAAGTGGACATCCTTATTACACTCATTACACACATTCACCCAACACCATGAGTAGGGTTAAATTATTTATAGAGGTGTCCCTTCTGCTTTCCGAAATTTAATCAGAAACACTGAATACTAGTGCTGGACCATTTTCTGTTCTATATGAACCTCATCTCATTAGCCTTTTATCTCCCTGTCTGTCACCCAGGTGATTCCTCCAAAGGGTTGGAAGCCACGTCATTCCTATGACAACATAGATGACCTTGTGATCCCTGCTCCTATCCAACAAATGGTGGCTGGCCAATCGGGGCTCTTCACCCAATATAACATCCAGAAGAAACCTCTTACTGTGCTGGAGTTCAGACAACTAGCGAACAGTGACAAGTCAGTATAATGGTGTACTGTAATTGGTATGATTTGTGGGAGGCTAAACCAGTCTGAGAGCCATATGCAAAGGCAGCATCATTTTCTGTTTTAGCTCAACCTTTTACTTTTTCCTCGTAATTAATTTTGTACATGAATAAAATAATGTTTTTAGGTTCTTGAGGGACCTCACAAATAGGCTTGCTCTAATTGACAGTATAATTGTATAACATCACTTGAAGGGAAGATCACCAATGTGTTTTTTCCATGCCGGTATTAAAGTGATTATAATGAACATACTCTCAGAAATAAGATGCTATAAAAAAGCTCTCTAATGTACTAGCAACAGCTTGTGGAGCCCAGTGGCACCAGTAAGGAAGATGGAGATATTGGTTTTCAACTCGGTCTCAAACGCATGCAATCCCTTCTACAATCCTAATTGCTATAATTCCTCTAACCTTGTGCATAGTAAATCTTTAGCGTATATGACACTCTGCACCCCTCCTAATTCAGCCAGCCCTGGTGATCGGATCATGTATCGCCAATTTGTAATGGCCAAGAATCACAATATGAAAATGGCAAGGATCGCCCAAGTAGAACAACTACCTGTATACAAAGGTGCTTTACCATGCTAGACCTTGTAAATTAATTTCTGTATTAAAACAACTAAAAAATCCATCCAATGTTTATCTCAAGTGCAAGGATTTGCTGAGGCACTTGAGAAGCAGTTGTAATACATGTGTTCAGAAATTTGTCCTTGTACAGTATTATAGATCACAATTTACTAGAAACTAGTTCCACATGCATATAAAATGTATTTTATTTCTATGTTGACTGCTTGTTTTTATAAAGTTCCATTATGGAATTGAGATATCATAGCTGTTGCACAGAAACCTTGTATGTCCAAAACTCATTCTCATTTATCAAAATGTTTCGAAAATGTAAGTAATATTTATTTTAGAGCACCTTTCATAGGCATTGATAGTCACAAAGTGCTTCACAAGCTTATCAATAAAATAATGAAAAACAGAATTAAACAATCGCCATATAGCAAATCAACCAAAAAGAGTCAAAGAAAACAAACAAACTCAGAATGAGGGAGATGTCTCAACACAGAGCTGTAATAACAAAGGAGCTATGTGAAAGCCTGTTTGAACAGGTGAGTCTTTAACAGTCTTTTGAAGATTTCCACAGAGGCCACAGTTCTGAGGTCCAGGGGGAGAATATTCCATAGCCTAGGGGCAAAGCTTGCATGAAATATCCATGAAGCCTTGGATATTGTTGATAGTGTTTTTATGTCGCATTCCTAAGCCAATAATTTGATGACCGACGGAGTCTCCGGTACGAAACTCATTTGACCTGCATTTGAGTCTCCTACCGGAGACATTAGCATCTTTCTGCCGGTCATCAAATGATTGGTTTAGGAATGCGTCCTAAGTGACTGTAGCCCTGTAGAACACCACATGATAGGGTGGTGGACTCTGAGGAGTATGGACCAACAGCCACGAGAAGCTTCTGTCTGATAAGTATGAGGAGAACCAATCTAGGGCACTCCCAGAGACACCCAGATGGGGGGGGGGGCAGATAATAGCAGATCTATATCATAGATCATATGATAGCAGATCTACAAGCTCAGAGTGCCGCGCTATGAGCTTGTAGATCTGCCATTTTTGAAAAATCGTGAACATTTCAGCAAATCTTTGAACATCTATATATTTTTAAAGCGAACATTTTTAAATCTTTGCTTCTGGGGAGGTCCTTGGAACAAAATATTTTGAGATGGGGGCGGTCGGCAGCCAAATACATATAATTTTGGGTGGTCCTTGACATGAAAAAGTTTGAGAACCACTGATATAGTAACATAAGTTTTTCAGAAAACTGTTTTAAAAGACATTTAGTAGAATCGGAACCTCAGGCCTTAATGGGTTAAAATGACGTGGTCCACCGTATCAGAGATCCGGTGGCTAAAATCCAGCAGCACCAGGATCGAGCAGTCACGTCACCCGCATCGGATGACATCATGATGTCATTAGACACTGAGAAGGGCTGTCTCTGTGGAGTGCTTCTGACGGAAGCCTGACTGAAATTTGTCCATAATGTCATGTTCGTTTAAGACATCAGTAAGCTGACTGGCCACTATGTTTTCCAGAACCTTTCGAAATAACAGAAAGCTCGGAGATCCGCCTGTAGTTCAGGGGTACTGATGGATCTAAGTTTGGCTTTTTGATGAGCGGTTGAACAATTGCCTGTTTAAAATAAAAGGGGATGCAACCAGATGTCAGCGAGCCATTAATAATAGAAAGTAGAGACGGGCCTACTGAGTTAAAAACATCTTTTAGCATGGATGTGGGCAGGATGTCGAATGGACACGAGGAGGATTTCATCACTCTCACAAGGTCAGGCAGTTCTTGCAGAGAAACTGGGGAGAAACAGCTCAAAGTTGACTGCCGGCTAGGACAGAGGGGGAGTCTGACTTTTTCAACCTTGTCCACAAAAAAAAAAAAATCACTGCAGTCTTTATTTGAAAGGACTGCAACTGACTATATTATTAATGGTATTAAATACAATTTGGGGATTTCGTCTACTAGAAGTGATAATATTAGCAAAATAGGAGGCCTGTGCGCTTATCTCGCTTACCAATTAAATAATAAAAATTACATGGAAAGGTTAAAAGAAATAAAACGGTAATCGGTCACAGAGGGCAAATTTTTTTAATTTCACCATTTCATTTCAACATAGCATACAATTTTAACAGAACAAATTACAAGCTCAGTACAGACACGGTCAGTATCTAAGCCTAAGGCAAAGGCCAGGTCCAAAGTGTTTCCCTTGATTTGCTTGGGGCTTGACACATGCTGAATGACGCTAAAGGATTCAATATTTAAAAAATGTATGGCAAAGATGTTGGTGATGTCATTAATGTGACCATTAAAGTCAGCAACCAAAAGGACTCTTTGAATGTCCTACTTTAACCATCAGCAGTTCAAAGGAGGAGTAGGAGCCGGTTAAACTGACCGGGTTAAAAAGTATTTCTTATATAGACCACAGCCTTACACAACACTGGTATATGCCAAAGCCTAAAATAGGGCATTGATTTATGAAAAACACATGAAATATGGAGAATTCTTTCTGCCCAACAGCAATGATGTATTGATATCATTCAACATCATTCATCATGTCGCTATGTACATGTATGACATTTGAGCAGAAAAAAATAAAACAAAAGTGAAGGTTCCCCTCACTTAAAGCTGCAATCTGGGACTTATTTTAATGAATAAAGCATTATTTTAAACAACCTGTATGGTAGACTATGTTATTACAATATATAACCAGCACATGTGCAAACTTGGAGGTGGTTTCCCCATTTTCCATTGGGAAATGTAGACCCTGGTGTCGTGTAGGTTACCTACAGGTTGATATGTCAACACAGTTATTTGAAGTAGACGGTGGGACACTACATACGCCACCATCTTCATTGTAGTTAGTTAGGACATCATTGCAATTACCTCTCCTCAGTCGGGGGAGAGAGAGGACCTACAGATTGTAGCTTTCCCACCACAGACGACTTGCCTCTACCTGAATGGATAAAATACAAGTTAGGGATAAAATATTTTTACTATTTTGAGCCATTTCTTTCTCATTCACAGTTACTCTACACCTCGCTACCTGAACTATGACGACCTTGAGAGGAAATATTGGAAAAACGTCACGTTTGTTCCACCCATATATGGAGCTGATGTCAGTGGAAGCCTCTATGATGAGGTGGGTGGGTGTCCTCTTACTATTGGCTACTTTCTCTCAGTTTGACTTGTTTTCTTACACCGTTTAATTTCTATCAGTGTTAAGTGTTCCATCATTCTTATTCAGTTCCCACTCATGCCTCTTCATATCTGTCATCACATTCCCTCCACATTCCTGTGCTACTTCCTGTTGAATGTATGTCTAAAAATGCAAAACCGAGTTTTCATACTAATCAAATCTAGACTAAATTGCTCAAATTCATGGGAATAACTCACAAACTGTCTTTGAGTTTGGACCCATTCATCTTCCAAGTTGAAAATGTGACATATAACATCTGTAACTCTTTCTCTCCTAGGATATAGAGGAGTGGAACATTGGCCACCTGAACTCCATCTTGGACGTTATTGAGGAGGACTGCGGTGTCTCCATCCAGGGGGTCAACACGCCATATTTGTACTTTGGCATGTGGAAGACCTCCTTCTCTTGGCACACGGAGGACATGGACCTCTACAGCATCAACTACCTGCACTTTGGAGAGCCAAAGTCCTGGTTAGTGGGAAGTCTTGGGGAGGGTTTTAGTTTCAACCTAAAGGGTCCAGCACTTTCTTTCTCTTCATTCTTGTATGGGATACCTTCCTTTTCTTGCACACAAGGGCATAGACCTCTCAGTAACAATGAATATAGACCAATTATTTGTGTACAAACATTGAGACTGCACTAGCAGGTTCTGGTTGCAAGTAATTAATTCCCAACAGATCTCCAAACCTGTTGTTTTGGGGAGCGCTGGTTTTCAACATCCTCCTGTGTGTAGGCTGGCTAGGCGCTCCCTAGCCAGACATACAGTATTCTTCGTGGTGCAACGTTGTTGCTGATGTACAAGCTCACGCGGTGATGTACAAGCTCATGCGGTGCGGATGCGACCGCTGTGAGCTTGTAGGTCTGCTATTCTCGGCCGTTCTCGGCATGCGACACCATCATGCGACGTAGTATAAATTAGGCTTGAGGGTTGGCAGCTGGGAAAGCAAGCAGGCTCCAGTGTCGTGGTGGTCATGGAGCGCTTCCTCCGTGCGTCGCCTCCAGTCACATGACGGGAGGCTTTTAATGCCTTTGTTATTGAAAGGACAGTAGGCTGACAGGAAATGGGGAGAGAGAGGTGGGGGAGTGACACGCAGCAAAAGCAAGAACCTGCGACGTGCTGTCAGGCTACATTGTAGCTTAGGAGCCCGGACCGCTACCCCAGTGGTCCAGGCCAGTGCGATGCAAGCTTGTAAAGCTTGCTATTTTTGAAACACAATTATTTTTATCAAAATCAAGAATTTCTTATAATCAATTAAATGGATTAGTTTGCACCCCTACTTCGTAGTACAGGCCCCTGGTCTCAACATTATTGAGTCTGTCTGGGTTTACATGAAGAGACGAAGCATTTGAGATCCACAGAAGATGTGTGGCAATTTCTCCCAAGATGTTTATAACAACCTACCTGCCAAGCACCTTAACAAATGGTGCGCAACTAAGTGTACAGTACCCAGGAGACTTGGTGCCGTTTTAGACAAATGGTAGTCGCAACAAATATTGATTTGTTTTAGATTTTTCTGTTTCTGGTCATTATTTTTTAAAGTACTTCTACTGCATTTTATCACTAGTGCCAAAAACTTTTGTACAGTACTGTAGATTCCCATTAATGGCTGAGATATATGTAACAGCTGAACTTTAGAGGTGATAGCTTTCACCCGGATTTACCTGGATACTGTACATCCAGCGTAATAAATGGAAAGAGCAGGTTGGGCCTGTTTTGTACTCTGTATCCATACATACTGAACAGGTGGAGAACATGCAGTATACAATGGAAATGAGCCAGTATACATTTCCACTGGCTAGGTATCGGGTATACCGTATATGTCATACTGAGTCTAAGTGTGGTTAGGTTTTGGCAGTCATTATCAATGTACATTGAAGTATGACATGCATTGAATATTATATTGCAGTTGTTGAATATTGTTGAGCAGTATGATTTGCAGTACAATTTTAAAAGTCTAGTCTTAGGATTTAAGCTTGCATTACCTTTTTAATTTGGTTTGAAACTTTTAAGTTAACTTTACTATTGTGGATCACTCTCTCACTGGACTTAAGTAAGTGATAATGCGCGAGGACGTGAAGAATACATGATGTAAAAACGTCAGAGGGAAAGTGTTGAGTACGTTGTGTTGTGATTTGAATTTCGTCTAAAGCATTGTGTATATCAATAAGTGATAGAATAGAAATTCATTCAAATACATTCATTTGAATTGAAATATGAAAAAAGAAATCTGTGTATGAAACCATGCAAAGGGACATGACAGGGAAAGGGAAATTAAGAGAGAGAAAGGTGAAGAACATGTGAGATTTCTTTTTTATTGTCATGCTGTCTCGTTCTATTTCTCTCTCCATATTTGGCCCTGGGGGTAGTTCTGCTCATTAGAGCAGTGAGCCCTGCATCCCCACCGAGATCAGTGTCACAGCCAGACAGTGACACACATACAGCCTTGAGTATCCATACACCCACACATGCCCTTATCATCTCGCACGCACACACACATGCACACACCTTCCTCTATTTTGACAGCTCATCCCTAGAGGATGAGAACAGCTTAAAGATATACCCAGCCCACCCTCCCATGCACCCCTCTCACCTCTCCTCACCCACCACCTTTAGCTGAGGTTACCTCCCCCCTCGCATACTTCTCCCACCACTCGGTGAAGCTGACAGGTGATATGATGATAGAAATGCCACAGACCATAGACAGAATATGTGAGGCAAATGGAATGCCTACCTGGAGGGAATTCTGTCAAGATCTCTAAGGTTCTTGCCGAGAACTTTGGGTGGAGTTAGAATTCATAATTCATAGGTTGTGTGGCATAGCATGATGCAGAATGAGGTCAAAGGAAAAGTATTTCCACCCCGTCCGTCCGTGTGTCCGTGTGTCCGTGTGTCCGTCACCAGCTAATCTCCGGCACCGTTGGCCCGGTCGCTCCGAAACTGTGCACACACTCCCTGGATGCCAATTCAGAACCTCTGCCCCAAATCTTTCACATGGGCCTCTTATAGCGCCACCAGGAGGCCGATTTGTGCAAAACCCATTTTTTTATATTACTCCTACAAATTTTATCCAAATGTCATGCAAATCGGTACACAGTATCTCTATAGTCTCCGCCAGGCCGAAAGGCATGGCGAGAGAGTATGTTTTCCACCCCGTCCATCCGTGTGTCCGTGTGTCCGTCCGTCTGTCACCAGCTAATCTCCGGCACCGTTGGCCCGGTCGCTCCGAAACTGTGCACACACACTCCCTGGATGCCAATTCAGAACCTCTGCCCCATTTTTTTCACATGGGCCTGTTATTTCCAGTCGTTTAGGCCTATTTATGTAATATGATTTTTATTTTATATTTATTTTTTAATATGGCCATTGATCTTTTTGCTCCACCTACCTCCACCTACACATGCACCATCCTCAGTGTCTATTTAATTCTAGAGTGGTGGAAAAAGTAGGTACTCCATTGTTTTACGTAAAAGTATCAATACTGCAATGTAGAAATAGTCTGCAAGTAAAAGTCCGGAATGAAAAATTTACTTGAGTAAAAGTACAAAAGTATTGGCATCAAAATGTACTTAAAGTACCTAAAGGAAAAGTGCTCATTTTGCTAGAATGTCCCATTTCACAAGTTTTATTTATTATATATTTTTGAAAATAGCAGATCTACAAGCTCACAATGCTTCACATTGCGACACATTGTGAGCTTGGCATTTTTCGGCCATTTCCAATGGCCGAAATGTAATAGGGCTGAAGTGGGTAATGTATGTTTTGTAATGTTAATTGAAGTTTTCAAATAATTGTCGTGGAGTAAAAGTACAATATTTGCCTCTGAGATGCAGTGGAATGGGCTCTATGCACAGCAGCCATATTGGGAATGAATTGGGCCCCTTCCTTCACAGGTGTTCACCAATGATACTAATGAAGGCTCTGTTCCATTTAGTGTGGCATAGTGGTTGCCTTATTTTCAAGGACCCCCATAACTCTGAGAGTGTACAAATGGAACCAAATGGACCCGTAACACCCACTATAAGTGGCCATTTGGGAACCAAAATGGAGTGTTTCTAGTGAGCCAACACCATCAGCACCTTGACCAGAATGGAACAGAGCCTTCATTAGTATCATTGGTAACATCTGTGAAGGAAGTAAGAAGAGGCCCAATTTCTTTCCAATATGGCTGCTTTGCATAGAGCCTATAGAAGGAAATTCCTGAAAATTGGAAATATACCTCAAAACTGAAGTAGCCTTCAGTTTTTTACACATGTCTCTTGCCACACTGTTTACAGAGGAAAGGTTTTCTCCTGTGTGCTTACGCTGGTGTGTCTTCAGATGACTTGACTGACTGAAACTCTTGCCACACTGTTTACAGAGGAAAGGTTTTTCTCCTGTGTGGATACGCTGGTGTCTCTTCAGATTATCTAACACATTGAAACGCTTGTCACATTGCTTACAGAGGAAAGGTTTTTCTCCTGTGTGGATACGCTGGTGTCTCTTCAGACTAGCTAACTCACTGAAACATGTGTGACAGTGTTTACAGAGGAAAGGTTTTTCTCCTGTGTGGATGCGCTGGTGTGTCTTCAGTTGAGCTAACCTATTGAAACTCTTGCCACATTGTTTAAAGAGGAAAGGTTTTTCTCCTGAGTGGATGCGCTGGTGTGTCTTCAGATTATGTAATTGACTGAAACACTTGCCACATTGTTTACAGAGGAAAGGTTTTTCTCCTGTGTGGATACGATGGTGTCCCTTCAGCTCATTTAATTGACTGAAACACTTGCCACATTGTTTACAGAGGAAAGGTTTTTCTCCTGTGTGGAAGAATCGTTGGTGCCTCTTCAGGTGATGTAACCTATTGAAACTCTTGCCACATTGTTTACAAAGGAAAGGTGTTTCTCCTGTGTGGATGCGCTGGTGTGTCTTCAGATGATGTAACACATAGAAACTCTTGTCACATTGCTTACAGAGGAAAGGTTTTTCTCCTGTGTGGAAGAATCGTTGGTGACTCTTCAGGTGATCTAACCTATTGAAGCTCTTGTCGCACTCTTTACAGTGGAAATGTTTTTTTCCCAGTGTGGACATGTTGGTGTACATTCGATTCACCTAAAGTGAGGCTCTTATCACACGGTTTACAGATGTGGGTGTCCTTTCCTGTCCGAGTCAGCCGTTGTTTCTTTAGTTGTTCCCCAAGCTTAGTTGAAGTCTTTATCAACTGTTGATGACTGTAAGATCTTGTTATTTTGTCTGTGCCTCCTTGTTTCTGGCTGGTTAAATAGGTGGTTATTGGCTGACAGCCAGTGGCTGATGGGATCCGTCCTTTCCTCAGTATTTGGGTCTGGGAAGATCGGGACGTCACTTCTACCAGGAGCGGTTCGTCAAAGCTGCCTCTAGACATGGACTGTGATGTGGACAGTGTGTAGGTCTATGGGAGTGGAAGATTTGCCCTCCTGGAAGATTATGCTCTCTATCTCTCGGTTCTCTCTCACCTTCCTGTCGCTTCTCTCCAGCTGGTACGGATATGAAGGTTGAAGGCATCTTCACACCTTTATATGGGTTGACCAGAGCTCTGCTCTGATGTCACACACTACACAAACTGTTTCCATGTACGCTCACTGCTCAACAACACTTCTCAAACGTGTGCCGGGAAACGAGGGAGAGACTGTCACTTTATGGGAATTAAACGTTGTTAACACTGTGCTGTGTACAGAGAAAATAATAAAAAGATGTGAAATGTGATGGAAGACTGTCAGAAAAAAAGAACACAACAGATGAACACAAACTAGATATCCGAGTAAGGGAGATATTCAAAAAAGAACAAATTAAAAGCCAGGCAGGAGTGAACTTGCAAAAGCCAGTCTATACAAAAAGATATTTTTTAGTGTAGTGCCCAGGATCACTTAGCAAATTGGCACCGGGTGAAAAAAAGGGTTACAAAATCGAGGGATAAAAAAAAAAAAAAAAAAAAGATATTTTTAAGAGAGTGATTTAGCAACAATTTATATTATATTATGGCCAATATATATTATAATGTATAGAAGAAGTAATATTCTATAAACCTCCGTGTAGCCACAGGTCATGCTATTGTTAAAATCCACTGTACTTAAGTTTGGTTGTGATGATGCTTCCACATGTAATGTATGTATGTAATTTAGAAAATAATTTTAGCCTATTTTTTGCCTGGGAACACAGAGGGATCCACACAATATTCAACACAAGGAGCAAACCAGTCAGTTTATTTATTCAGTTGTGAATGTATTTTTTGTTGCCAATGAATGGCAAGATCACCCCGCAACGCCTACAAGCAACCACAAGAGGGCACAAGTGTGCATTAATTCATCTTTTACATGAGGTGCTGTGATTTGACTTACAATCAGGGGTCTTCAACGTTTTCAGGCCAAGGACCCCCTAGCTGAGAGAGAGATGAAGCAGGGACCCCCTCTATAGGCCTATTGTATAACGTTGTGTTTCAGATAAACCTTTGCTGCTCTTTTTTTCCCTCTACACCTATAACTCTTTGCCAAAAATAGCCGATCTACAAGCTCACAACGCCTCGCAGCGCGAGGCGTTGTGAGCTTGTAGAGCTGCTATTTCTGGCTAAAGTTCTCCTCAGAAAAGGGATGCTAGGGTTCAAGTGTAGTAGCGAAAAAAAGTGTGCTTTGAAGAAAATGAAAATGGCGGTGGTGTGTGTGTCTTCCTTGGCCTGCTGGGAGTGTGCATGCACAGTTTGATGCCGATCACTTCAGTGGTGTCCAACATGAGCTGTCTACACACATTGACAGGGGCGTCTTCACCGCTCAGCCTGGGGAAGATAATGATCTCAGTACTGTAGCTCACCTTAACGATCTACCTCTGCAAATAATGTGAACTCATTAGTGTGTTTAGGTATCACTGCTTTGCATTACATTCTAATTTGAGAATGCAGAAAACTGTTGGCTCTTTCTTCCAAGCACCATTCTATTCATTTACTCACCACTTGATGGCAGTCTTGAAACTATAAAGGGTAGTTGAAGATGTAGAAACCCAGCAAAATATGTGTTTGACTGTATACTACTGAGTAGAATTGGTAGCTTATTATATAGCAAAATTATCATGGCACTTATCCATCTTCCTTGATTCTAACAGGTATGCCATCCCCCCTGAGCATGGGAAAAGATTGGAACGTCTGGCTACAGGTAAATAAAATAATATTCTACGCCACCTTATTGTGAAATAGTACGATGAGTCAATTGCGTCTAAAACATCTAAAGTGGCAGCATATTGAAATAGCTGTCCGTTAAGAAACTGAACCCTTCTGATAATAGTAATTAACATTAGACATGCCAAAAAAGGAAGAGAGCCAGGATCCTACCAACTATGCACTGCAGTTAAAAATCTCTCACTTTTAAATTGGTCAAGACTTCAATGTAATAAGAGTGGATTGGGGATGAGAAAGGATGGAATATTCTGGCTTGCCAAATCCAGTCAGAATTGGGAACATTTTGTTAACTCCTGTAATGAGATCTTTTTATTGTCCTGAGTTGCCCTTTACTAGTCTGGGCAAGTGAAGGCCTCAGTCAGGTCTGTAGATTATCCTAACAAAGCTCAGTACCCTAAAGTGCCAATGTGTTTGTCGCCTAATTTACGATGGACTCCTATCTAGTTAGCTTATGCAAACTAAAATGGTGAGTAAGCACTCTGGAGTCGGTAGCAAATCTTAGAGCAGTATGATAAAATACATCCAGAGTGCATAAGGACACTTGGGTATTCACACACGAAATATCACTATAATCCATCAAAGTTAAAAATGCTGCTGCCACTTGGTGTTTTATTACTTCTCAAGAACAACAGGGTTTGCTTCTGAGGGAAGACTCACTCTTATTCAGCTTTTTGGAAAACTTTTTGAAACTGGCTCATTGTCTGTGTTAATTCTGCCACTGTCTTTGTCAGGTTTCTTTCCCAATAGCTTCAAGGGATGTGAGGCTTTCCTTCGTCACAAGATGACTCTAATCTCCCCGTCCATACTGAAGAAGTATGGCATCCCCTTTGATAAGGTAGGCACTCAGCCACTTTGAAAAACTGCACTCCCACTCTTTCTTTCTACCAGATGTTTAGCAATCTACATAATTGAATGAATATTGAGTTATGGAATTATGGGAAATTATGGATTTTATCTAGTTGAGTTGCATTTCTTAGAAATGTCCTTACTTTCCATATCTGGAACCAAAAATGTTTGATCAATATATTTCTTTCTTAAGCCTATACAGTACTTAGATGACCGGGCTCCCCCAGAGGTCTATACTTTGTCCCCTCCTTTATCCATATACACCAAAACTCGCCAGAAATAGACGATCTACAAGCACACACTGTGTTGCATTGTGAGCTAGATCTGCTATTTATGGCAAATGTTTGCCTATTTTTGCTAACTGTTTACCTATTATGACACGTCCAGAATAGGGCTGGTAGGGCACATGTGGGTAATGTGGTTTTCATCTGTCTCTCCCTCTGCCCCCCAACATGCCCCATATCAGATTACTCAGGAAGCAGGTGAATTCATGATCACCTTCCCCTACGGCTACCATGCTGGCTTCAATCATGGCTTCAACTGTGCTGAGTCAACCAACTTTGCTAGCATCCGCTGGATAGATTATGGCAAGGTGGCCACACAGGTACAATCTGTCTGGATCAAGTTGACAGTTTTGATTAATGGAACAAAAAATGTCATTATTGTTCCCAAAATGCTCCTGACGGAATTCACCAAAAATTCAGTCAATAGTCAACAATATTCACACCTGATGTATGTCTCTCTCCTCCCTATAGTGCACATGCAGTAAGGACATGGTAAAGATCTCCATGGAACCATTTGTGAAACGCTTTCAGCCTGATCGCTATGCCAACTGGATGGTGGGCAAGGACTCGGCGGCTCTTGACCACACCCGCACCACGCCCAGTACAACACCTGAGCTGCAGAGTTGGCTTGAGAGGCGACACAAAACCAAACCAGCCAATAAAGGGTACCTATATTTTTAGCTTATTTTATATGAGAACCCTGAGGTTCTTTGGTGTTGTCATTATTACCCCACTCTCTTAACCACTTGAACCACATTATGCCTATTCTGCGGGGAACATTCGCCAAAAATGGCAGATCTACAATTTGTGCGCTTGTAGATTGGCTATTTTTGGCAAAGAGATTTGGTGTAGACTGAAGAAAATGGTCAAAGTACAATTGTAACTCAAGTCCGGTTCTCTAAGACTAAAGGGGTTTAAGTGGTTAAGGCTTTAATTCTAATTTATACTCCCGTCATATCTTTAGTTGAAAATCAGTTGTTCTCGATGAGCGACATACTGGAGACACAAATTACAAATTAGACCAGAGTGATACTTTTACTGTATGTCTAAACCAATAGGCAAATTCCTACAATACTCCATTAAACATAATACTTAAACGTTTCTTTGAAAATATTGCTGCAATATTGCTAGTGCCGTCCTGGGCTTGAGTCTGTCACATGGAAAATGTATGTGCAGCACATTTCATACACAGGCAATTCAAAGCATAAATGGCCAGACCCTTGATGTGTGTCAAACCGTATCGCTATACTTATTGCTGTATCTATCCTCTGTTGCAGCTAAAGCAGATATGCCTTAACCCATTAAGACCTGAGGTTGATCTACAAATGCCCTCTAAATCCTAACCGTTTTCTGAAAAACCTATGTTGCTATATATCGTTAGCCTGCGATCCAGCCTGCTTGCTACGTTCGCCGTTTTTTTTCTCTCACTTCGCCTCAGTGTGGAAAGCCTCCCATCTCTGTGCCCAAACGGGAGAAAACAGCCCGCGGCTTCTAATTGGTCTGTAGGGGGGTGGGGGGACCAGTGTTGTCCAATATAAAACTCGAGTCACTTCCTGAATTGGACCCTGGCCAGACTGATTAGCGAAGTGAGAAAAAGACGAACGTAGCGAATCAGGTTGGATTCCAGGCTAATATATCGTTGCTGGCGGGCAGAAACCTCTTATCTCCATATTTATTTTTTTCATAAATGAATGCCTTTTACTTGATCATACTACAGCATCAAAGCAGATTGCGACGTGTTTTGAGCTTGTGGATTTGCTACTTTTGAATTTGAATCCTGAAAAGTAATAGTTTTGTACATATGAGGTTTCCACCCGACAGAGACTATTTAAAGCTAAATTCTAAAATGACACGGATGCTTTCCCTTTTTTGAATGGGTTAAAATGAACTCAGAAATATTGCTGTATAGTTTGTCACTGCAGTGGAATAGAGCTCAGCCAATTGCAAACTGGCACTGAGTGATCAACTGCAGCTTGCTGGGCTCATTGTATTATGGGGACCCAGAGTACCCCATTCTAACAAATGAATACAAATATATATCAAACCATTTGAAAATATGAGGTGATTATATTGTATATTTTATAAAGAGACTTACAGTAGATTACATTAACGAAAGTTATCTTTTGTGCAGAAATCACAAAATTCCAGGATTGCCTAAACTGCTATTGAGTGTCAATCAGGATTTCAGTTTGAATCCTCTTCTCTCTTCGAGTAGAACCCACTCCCGCATGCGCTCCAAGCGCCTCCGAACCACAGAGGCGCCCCTCACTTTGGAAGGCAGCACGGTCCTGTGCGGTAGCAAGAGGAGAGGGGGTCCTCTTGGGCCCAAGGGGCGGCAGACCACATGCAGTACTAAAGAGGGAGAGGAGGAGGAGAAAGAACAGGAGGAAGTTGAATCTGTATCAAAGCACAGCCAGAATCAGAACTCTCTCCAGCTCCCTGGTAAGAGACTGACTGGTGGTGCCAGAAGGTATTTTGTTTGAGAACGGAATTATTATCTACTGCATTTTGGGAGTGTGCAGGCAAGAGCGTGTGTGCGCATGTTTGTGTACCAAGTTTTACTATATTTGTGGAGACCAAAAGTCTCTACAACAACCTTTTGGGGAGTTTGTTCTGGTCACGATGACGAAAGGTGGTATTTTTGTGGTTAAACATATTTTTAGAGTTGGTTATCATTGTGAA
The DNA here is from genome assembly GCF_963454915.1 of Gymnoscopelus microlampas. Taxonomy (NCBI): domain Eukaryota; kingdom Metazoa; phylum Chordata; class Actinopteri; order Myctophiformes; family Myctophidae; genus Gymnoscopelus; species Gymnoscopelus microlampas. The sequence goes on from NC_139939.1 coordinate 23,502,807, forward strand.
AAGATTTATGTTGGGATTAGGCATTTAGGGGTTGGAGTTAGGGTGAGGGGTTATGGTTATGTTTAGGGTAACATTTCAGGATGTTGAGGTTAGGCTTTAGAATAGACCAGCAGGTTAATTAAAAATGACATTTTTAATTTACAAAAGATATTGAATGTCCTATGCGTATGGCTGAGTCGTTGTGTTTCTATCTGTTTCAATGTGTCTGGACTGATAACTGAATAATAATTTGCAGTTCTCTTGGTTGCAGATAACCCATTTCACCTTGTTTTTGTCAACAACAGGTCCTTGCAAACAGATGTGTGTGGTCAAGGTGAAACGGGTGGAGAGTGACAGTTTGTGCTTTTCCACCATAGACTCATCCCAAAACGCTGTCTCCACCCCCACTCCCTCTGCTGCCTTACGGGTTAATTTAGACCCGGCAGTGGGTATCCCATCTCAAGACCGCCACTCAAGTTCAGAGGTCAAAGGCCTAATTGCTGCTGGAACCCAGCGTAGGTCTAAGGCTTCCCAGATGTGTGCTGGAATTGGATTGTCCAAGCCACATTCTCCTTACCCACAAAACCTCTCAACACCTCAGGACTGCTCAATGTTGGTCACCCCTTCGCAGACAAGCCAAACGGGCTCATCGTCCCCAACAGTGTGTCCGTCTGTGCCTGAGGTAGGCTTGTGTCCCACTGACTCTGAAGCCCGGGTATCTAGTCATTCATATAGTAGAGATGAAGCTGTAAACCCAACATTACGCACGGACAGCAAAATGAACACAAGTAGTGAGCCTGACACTAACAACAACGCTAAGGCAGAGACAACAAACTCAACTAACCCAGCACATATCAACCAACACTCCAGCACACACGCACTTTATGACCTCCACACTGAGCCGAGAGGAGGGGATAGGTACACATCCAGTAGATCCCTACCCCACACAGGACATCAACACAGTGTCAAAAACGGCAGCGGCACTGAGGAAACCCTTTTGCCTCCCCTGTTACAGAAGAGTGGAGTTGATATGCCACTCCTCACTCCTGAACGTGGTGGAGACGAGGTTGGATTTTGCCCCCTTCCGCCTGTCCTCATTCAAGAAATGCCCTCGCTTACCATTGTTGAGGAGAAGCAAACTGATGCCATTCCAACAGGTTCACATCCTGACCAGGTGGCACCTGTGCTTCAGCGGGAGACGCTGGGTGGCTCTCTATCCTCACAGGGAACTCAATCAGGGAAGAAAAAGACCAACTTAATGGCATTAAAAAAGACCCAGTGTGTAAATCATGTTAGCAACTTGCATTTGGATTCTCCTCAATGTGACCGTGAATGGCCTAGCATCCCTGATTTGGAAGCTAACGCTGCTAATTTGACAAATGATACTGTTCACATTAATGATGATGAAATCAGGGCTAAGTCGAAAAGTGTTACCACTACAAAGAGCAGCGCCACCGGTAGCCAGTCTGTTCAGAACGCTCTTCTTCAAATGGAGCCGTTGCCAAGCGTGGCAGATTTAACATCTAAGGGGGACTGCATGAACCTAACTCAAAGAGACGGCACACTCACTCTCAGTAGTATAGGCTCTCTTTTGACCACGACCTCAGACCACAAGCTGCCAACGCCATCTCTTCCATTATACACCCAAAATGACAGCAGCTTGGCACTACAACACCATCATGTGTATGAATCTCCTCTCAACCAAAATGTGTACTCTCCCTCCCATTGTAATTCCCAGAGCCCCTACCTGGAGCCCAAACCCTTCTCCAGCAGCATCTGGAAAAACCTCAGCTCCCCAAGTCCCGCAGTACTCATCCAAAGCCTCCACCCCGAACTCCCTTCTGACTTCACCCACGAGCCTCTGGCTTACACCATGTGGACCGAACCACAGTGTAAAGAGGTCACGGACCCGGGCAACACGGACCAAGACCTCTGCAACACGGGGAACCTAGAGGAGGGGGACGGGCCGCTTACCTGGGCCCAGCTGGAGCCCACCTCCCTGGTGTCAGCCGGTGCCTTGGAGCCCCTAGCTCTCTGTGAAGGCAATGATCTTCAGAGAGGGGAAGCAGAGGTGACTGAAGCCCTAGCACTGTGCAGGGAGCTGGGGAGGGAGGCGGAGGGGGATCTGGATGCACCCGGTTGTCTTTTGGGAGTGAGAAGAAGAGTGGGTGCAGCACAGGAGGTGGTGTCTGACATGGAGGAGGGGGGACTGGGAGTGGACGAAAGCGAGCAGAATTTCAGAACCAGGGAGGATAGCAGTAGTGAGTCATCAGATGAAGACGAGGAAAATGATCCATCGGACCAGGAGTGTGATGAAGCAGGCCTAGAACCTGGAGAGGTTTGTACTGTGAGTATCGTTTTCATATATACAATCGGTATCCTTTTCACACGCTCTGTCTCACAAGCACACACACACATTAAAATGGTTGTATCTCAATTACTATTCAACCTAGATTGGTGGTTTTGGTGTCAAATCTTTTGGCATTCCAAGGTGATGTCTTAATCACCTAGTGAGCTTGTAGATCGTCTATTGTTTCCGTGTGTAACATCAGCGCACAACCAAGTATAAAATACGTAAAACTCTAACCCCAACCCTAAACCTAACTATATGCCTAATCATAACCCCAACCTAATTGTAAACCTTTAACTCTCCAATTGTTAAAAAAAAAAAGATATTTTTGGGGCTTTTCTGCCTTCATTGATAGTACACGGCAGAGAGAGAGAGAGAGACAGGAAACAGTGACATGAAAATCTTTTATAACCATAAAACAACCATTTCCCCTGTGAGGACCAGGAAAACGGTCCTCACAATGTTTATTTCTCAAATTCTATTATACTTTGTGTGGACATTTGGTCCCGACAAGTATATAATACACACACACGCACACGCACACACACACACACACGTACAGTACATGTGTTTTAATGCTGCCTCTCTCATGCCAGTACCCTGCCTTGTCTGTGAAGAGGAGGACCAGTAAGAGCTGGCGTCACCCATTGAGGAAACCCACTGCCAGAGCTGTGCCAACTGCTGTTAAACAACAGACTGCCAGTGACGATGGTGGGCACACACACACACACACACACACACACACACACACACAGACACACAGACACACAGACACACACACACACACACACACACACACACACACACACACACACACACACACACACACACACACACACACACACACACACACACACACACACAGCCTTCTAACCAAGACTTTGATAAAAAAAAAACTCAAATATTTCCTCTTTTGGTTAGCACTGTGCAGAGGATATGATCCCTTGACCTTTAGGTGTTAGCTCGTCACCATAGGGTCACACATCACACTATTTGACCAGTTTTATTTGTCAAAAATGCATATTCATCTTTTTTTTCTTCTTTTTTTTTAAAGTTACCTTTGCTTTTGACTGCAGACAGAAAGTAAATCTCTTAACGAATGTTGATGTTAATTGTTTTTGTGAAACATTTGTGTACAACATGACGGGGATGTACTCATTATGTTTGAAATATTGTGTAATCAATGTCGGGTAACAGTTTCTGTTCCATGAAATATAGCCTGTAAAAATGGAACCGTTCGACCAACTCTGCTCTCCCAGCTTCATTTTTCACATTTTATCCCCCCCTCAAATGGTTCCTCTGACGTCACTGCACACATTCAACAAGCACACACCAAACGAGATTTATCTCTCTGGTCTACCGCAGTGAAATGAACTGGGCTGTTACCCTGGTTGGAGTTTCTCAATCTGTCTTAGTGATTTTAACCACTTAGGCCCTGAGGTTGTTTTTGTAACCCTAATGATATTTATACTTCATTGCACGACAGTGTAGTACAAGGAATATAGCTGATCTGGAAGCTCACAACATGTCGCGATGCATTGTGACCTTCTAGATCTGCTATTTTTGCCCATAATGACATGCCCAAAATTGGGCCGCCGGGGGTTAAAGTGGTTAGAATTGGGGGGAAAGGGGGAGCCCTCGGTTAACAGCTACTATGTACTCACGCACATACATGGACATGTGTGTGTACTGTATACACATACACAGTCACGCTCATCATCTTTGTGGTTGAGGAAAGAAATGAATAATTCAGCAGCCATTCTAGTTGTTTATTCCCGAGTAAGAAATGACCATGAAATGACCATTCATGGCTCTGGCTAGCTTATTTTATGATGATGAGGGTTCTCAATCATTTGGAGCAATTTTATAAACAGATAGGGCTCCATTCATTCAGGATTGATTTGTTTTTTTTCCAAGCCACTGGAGAAATTGTTACCACATTGGATGGATTAAGTCTGATCTGGCAGTGAAGATGATTAAAAACGCAGGGAGGATGAGGCATGCTGTGTGATGGCTCTTTATATTCAGTTCACACTTTTGTCTTAGTTTGTAGAATACACTGAATTAACAAAATGTGTTAATGAGCTAAAACTAAAGTTTGTGTTCAGTGTGTCATGGATCAGAGCCCATGATGACAGTGTTGCAAAGGGGACACGTAAGTGTTTGCAATGTACTAAGATTCTACTATGTCTTAACTCAGAGCCTCCCGACGTAAGCTTGGCGGAGGGGGAGGAGCAGGAAGTGGAAGCATGGGCTAAGCCCCTCCTCTTCCTGTGGCAGAGCAAGAAGAGCAACTTCACTGCAGAGAGGGAGTACAATGCCAACGCAGCCACCATGCAACCGTGCTGCTCTGTCTGCACACTCTTCATGCCCTACTATCAGGTACAGGGGACCTTTAAGCCTGATTTATACTTTGTGTCTTGCACTGAAAATAGCCAATCTACCTGCTGCGAATATTCCAATCTACTAGATTTGAGCTTGTAGATCCGCTATTTCCGATACAAGATAACAAATCAGCCTTAACATTTTTTTTTGTCAGACAGATCTATATATCTTGTAATTGATAAACCTGTAACTGATGTACCTGTGTATGGTATGAATCAGTTTTTGATTGTAATACCTTGAGGAAGGCAGTGTTGCTGTCAAAATGTTGCTTTTTATCTTTCTCTCTAGTCCGAAATAAACTGTTGGCACGTAAGCTATGATTGTGCGGGTACTTTGATCTTTTTAGGCCAAGTAATGCTGAAAAACGCAGAAAATCTAACCTGATCTGGCATTTTTTATGACTGATGAAAGTTTCGGAGGCAGTGTGTAAACAACATAAACATGATTGACACTACATAAGGTCGTATTTCTTATTTACTGCAAATTTCTGAAGTAAAATACAGACCTGTCAGAGCCGTCTGGGAGAAATACGGGGCCCGGTGCGAAGTCGCGTGCGGTCTCCCGCGATTTTTTTGCGGTTTTGGGCGGATATTTCCGAGTTTTTGGTGGTAATTTCTTTTAATAATTCTTAATAAACGTGATTCTGTTCACTTAAGAAAAAAAAAGAAAAAAATGTAAAAAAAAAAAATCCCGTTTTTTTGCGGGGCCCCCCCCCAGCGCGGGGCCCGGTGCGGCCGCACCGTTCGCACCGCCCTTCCTGCGACCCTGAGACCTGTGTGCAAGCTCTTTAACCCTAGAAAACGCCTTGCTCAAAACTCTCAAGAAGCAAAGCTGATTTTATTTCATTTTTCGCTGCTCCTTCAGAGTGAGGACAAAGCGGAGGACAGTAAGCCCGTCCCGGCCGTGTCTCCCACACAAGCCTTGGCCTCCTCTCCCCTGGATGGCACCACTCAGCTGGCAGCTCTGAGCAGGACCAAGCCCTTGGTACCAGAGATCTGTTTCTCCTTCGGAGAGCAGAGCTGCCCTCCCACTCCCACCAACCCTCTGCTGCAGGAGGATGGGACCTCTCCTCTGCTCTACTGTCAGGGCTGCTGCCTGCAGGTCCATGCAAGTATGTATCCACTGTGTGTGTGTGTGTGTGTGCGTGTGTGTGCGTGTGTGTGTGTGTGTGTGCGTGTGCGTGTGCGTGTGCGCGCTTGTTTAACCCATTAAGACCTGAGGCCGCGTCTAAAAAAACCTAAATCCTAACAATTTTTCGGAAAGAAATATAAAAAAATAATTTTCACGATTTTTCAAAAATAGCAGATCTACAAGCTCATAGCGCGGCACTCAGTGCCGCGCTATGAGCTTGTATATCTGCTATTTTTGAATAGCCAAAGAGATCTAAAGTGACACAGATGCGTTCCAGGTATCAATGGGTTAACCACTTTCTTCCTGGTGTCACTGTTTTGGCCATGTCATTATAGGCGAAAACGTCTGCAAAAAAATAATTCCAAATGTATTTATTTTTACATTGTGAAAGTACAAGTTTACAATGAAAGAAGTGGATTACATATAACACATGCTATCATTGCACTGAGGACGTTCTACAAAGTAATGGGAATTAATTCATTGTGTATGTATTATTTATGTATTATTTGCTTGTTTTGACGCTGGTAGTTAACCACAGAACTTAGGCAAATACATACTGTATTGCCTAGATATTCATCTTTGCCTGAGGTTGGTTACTCAGGGCAACCATGAATGCCTTGGGGATGATTTATTTTATCACTTTCCCATGTCCTTATTTATTCACAAAGAAATAGAGAGAACTTTATCAACCATTGCGGTCATGATTGTCATGTTGAGTTCCTTCCCCAGCGAGGGTGCTAATGGTGACACACGGCACCACTTTTGCTTGCACTGATTGGTCAGCTATTGTCATATCAGCTCACAGGGTTATCAACCCAAGGGGTTATCACATATCACCCTTTCCATTGGCTTATCACTCCCCTCACCCAGGGCAAAAAAACCTGGGTATGTGATAAAAATACAGTACCTATAGGTACACAGTCACACTTCTATGGTGTTACCTTGTCTTAACCCATTAAGACCTGGAACTGTGTCATTTTTAGATTTGAGCTAAAAAGCATTATTTTACACTTTGGGCTATTCAAAAATAGCAGATATACAAGCTCATAGCGCGGCACCGAGTGCCGCGCTATGAGCTTGTAGATCTGCTATTTTTGAAAAATCGTGTAAATGTGTGCAAATCTTTGAATATATATATTTTTAAAGCGAACATTTTTAACTCAAATCTTTGCTTCTGGGGGTCCCTGGAACAACATATTTTGATGGGGGTCCGCGGTCAAATACATATAATTCTGGGGGTCCTTGACATGAAAAAGATTGAGCACCACTGATATAGAAACATACGTTTTTCAGAATACTGTTGAGATTTAGGAGACATGTAGAATCGGCTTCAGGTCTTAATGGGTTAAAGTTTGTCTTTTGTGTGTCCAGTACTTTACTGGCTAATGTTTGATGGGTCTCTTTGTGAAAACGTGCCTGTGTAGTGTCTGTGAAATGCCCTCTACCTTCTCTGCCAACCTATCCCAGAGTGCAGCTTTCTTTTGCACTCATCTCTCTCTTGATGTCATTTTCAAAGGTTCAGTGGGTTTAAGTCTTGACTCTTTCCCCTAATTTTCCTCACCCTCTCCCTTTTCGTTCCCTCGTGCACACGCGTGCACAAACGCACACACAGACACTGTGGTTTGGAGTATTTTATTTCCTTCGTCAGCTGAACGCGGGTGAATCCTCTGTCTTTACCACACACACTTCCTGTCTAACAGCTCGTGCCAATGCCACAAGCCTACACACACACACACACACACACACACACTGATACAACCCTGGAGTATACAGTACATGCACACAGACACTAATGCATAACACGTTTTCTCAATCTTTCACTCATATTCTTACAGGCTGAGATCTCTTCCCTGTCCCATATACATTTGCCAATATATCTTGTGTACACTCTTAACTCGCAATTACACACGCACGTGCGCGTCTGCAGCCAGTAAATCATATAGATTATATATTATATACGGTTTATATTCAACAATTATATTTGTAGATAACAGATCATTGAAGTGCTGATATGTCATTCTGTAAAATCATATAACAGAAATGAATGACTTAATTCTATGTTTTATTTAACAATATATAACAAAATGACTGAGAGGTTTTTGGTCTCAAGATATAAAAAAATGTAAAACTGCTTTAGTTTTTTTTTTAAATGTCAAACTAAATTACACTCCACAATCGCTCATTCTCACACGCCCCCATCTCTACAGTTCAGCCCCCTGTTTCTCTGTCATTTCCACATCTACAGTTCTTCATGTGTATTCTTCCTTATCTTTGTTAAAATCCTTCACACTCTCCTCATTCTAGTGTTGATCTCACCTCATCTCTCTCTAACATAAGGGTTAGAAGAGTTTGTGTGGATCTGTGCATTTTCTTAATATAGTGTGCGTGTGTGTGTGTGTGTGTGTGTGGTGTGAGATGAAGGGCATATTTGACATTGATGTAAAAGTCAAATTTTTGGTTGTGTGATCAAACGATAAATATGGTCTGATGTTGCTTTCCTTCTATGTTGTTATTTGAACTCTTGAAAGGATGTAGCGGTGAGCTTGGGTTTTATATTTAGTTTGATGATGGATAACAGGAATGGAGAACACACACACACACACACACACACACACACACACACACACACACACACACACACACACACACACACACACACACACACACACACACACACACACACACACACACACACACACACACACACACACACACACACACAGTATGTGTACACAAGTATCCTGTAGGCCAAGAGAAACTCCTTTTCATTAAATGTTTGCCACCACTGACATACGTAGACGATAACTAAAGCGAAGCTGCTGCTGTTTTTCCAGCCTGTGTTTTGCTTTTGAGAGCATGTGTGTGTGTTACGTTGTCGGGGTTGGGCAGGACTCACCGCGTTAGCCCCTGAAGCTAATGTGTCTCACCAGAACGAGCCTGGCATGGTTGTGGCAAGCCTCAGTGACATAGAACGGTCATTGATACATGACTGAACACTCACAGACGCATGAAAGCACTTGCAGTCACTCACACAGGCATACATAGAAGTGCACTTGAACAACCTTAACTTCTAAAATGTCATGCTTAACCTTCCCTTAACACACCCGCAATACAGACACACACACATACAGGCATTCCACAGAAATCTACATTTCCGCGTAGTCTGCAACAGTAGTCTCTTCTGCACGGAACAAACCCACCATTCTGTCAGCAGACAATGGAAACAACAATGGGAGACGTGGAAAATGTGGTTTTGTGTTTGTCTGTATTTGTACGCTTTTGTCTTTTTGGAAAATAAATGTTCTTATGGAAGGACAACTTTAAATAAAGGCAGCCATTTTCTGCCCTTTCCTGTCGGTCATGTATTGGTACCTTACCTTAGAACTAATTCTGATCATTGTCTATTTTTCAGGTTGTTATGGTGTTGCTGCCGAAGATGTCAGTGGGGAATGGTCATGTGATCGTTGTACGGAAGGAAGCTTCACAGCAGTACGTTTACTAACCCCAGTTCCTTGCATGGTGTTACCTTTCCTTATAGTTTGTTACCCACATCCTGCAACTATCTTATTATTTTCCTAGCGATTATTCTATCGAATACATTTAGATTAATCGAGAGCACTTGTGTTATTTTTTACTTGTCGTGCAATGGTGTCGTGCAAAAATAGTGAAAATAGCTGATCTATAGCTCACATCTTGCACAAACGTTTTACCTATGTCTTGCCCAAAATAGGGATTGATTATTAATCAATTATTTCAAATGTATCTATATTTTTCATAATCGATTAAATCGATTAGTTACTGTTGCAGCCCTAGTATTAATCAAAACAAACAGGCTGGACAAATCGAGTTAGTGCCTGGGCAATCGATATAGCCATGTCCATTAAATCCAACTCAGTCACCGAAATGTTAAAGAAGTTCTTCTGTGGATGGAAGATTTGATGCTCCTCTCCTCTTGGTCTTTTAGGAGTGCTGTCTATGCAATCTCAGGGGTGGAGCTCTAAAGAAAACCACAGATGACAAGTAAGAGGCTTTTGTGTTATGATTAGCTGTATTTGTTCATGTGTGATCTCTTAAGCTTGTAAGACTTAAGTCGTTGTTTGTGTCTTCAGATAACATTCATGCATATTTGTGTGTGTGTGTGTGTGTGTGTGTGTGCGTGCGCTTGCACGTGTGTAGGTGGGCCCACATTATGTGTGCTGTAGCTCTGCCTGAAGCAAGGTTCACAGATGAAGCCAAGAGGAGTCCCATTGACACCAGTAGGATCCCCATGCAGAGATACAAACTGGTGAGAACACACACACACACACACACACACACACACACACACACACACACACACACACACACACACACACACACGCAGACACACAGACATAGCCCTGCACACAGATCCAGTGTTGGAATTCCCCAGGTCCGTGAGGAATGGCTCAGTCTAATTAATGAAGTGTTCTCAGCGCTAATTAACAATGTGAGACGAACATGCCCGCCATCAAAGCTAGATAATTAACTACTCGTGTGTGTCTGTGTGTGTGCATGCATACCCGAGTTTATGTGCCGGTCTACCTAACTGTATTTGAATGTGCTTGTGTTACTTTTTGTATCGGTGTACATGCATGTGTGCATGTTTGCTTAATGAGAAAGCCAGTCTCAGCAGACCTGACACAGTGCCACTATAGTTAGCTCTCTGCTGCAGGCGCCATGATAGCTCAGCACAAACAGAATTGTTGGGAGATGCATATTCAAGCACAAGATGGATAGCAGTGATACAATGTTATCTTTTTGTATACAGCTTACATTTTTATTTAGGAGACAAGCATAGTATTTAAAGGGGTATTTCAGGGTTTTAATGAGCCTTTCTTGATGCGACATTTGACTTTTGTAAAGAAACATAACTGCCTAAAACAGAACTTGGTAATTAAAACTCAGAATCATGTTATTGCAGGTATGTAGGACATAAAGGACAGGTTTTGGGCAAGGTGCCGAATGAAACATAGGATGATAACCGTTAACAAAACATAGGACAATGACATTTTACAAGACAAATAATGTGTAAATCACTAATTGTGTCCAAAGAACAAAGTCAACCTTCAGTATCCTCCAGTGGAAATAATTATTTCAGTGTGAGTCATGCAAAAACTGTCCCTTCAGTACAGAAGAATTCTGCAGTCATTTGAGAGCAGTTGAATTGTGAACAGAAGCATGCCTCTAACTAGGAACAGCAGGGCCAAGAGTGAATGGTGATGTCAGAGAGAAACAAATTGTAGTGCTGCCCCTGTGACAGTAAAAGCGAGGGGCTGATGCAATGTCTTTAGAATTGCTTCCACATTCATATCAGCTGCCACTGCATTACCATGAATCATTTAAGCTCCATTTTATACTTTGTCGTACAATGGTATTGTGCGGCAAAATAGCTGATACACAAGCTCACAACGCAGAGCATTGCAACGCGTTGTGAGCTTGTAGATCGGTTATTTCCGCTATTTCTGAAAATGTTCGCCTATAATTACATGCCCATAATAGGCACACCCGGTTGAAAGTGGTTAAGCTCATTCGGATGTAATAAACCACTCATTCAGTTTCCAATTCATTGTCATGTGGAGCAGCACCTGGGTTTTACATAATTGTGTTCATAACCGTTATATAAACCAGACTGTGGGAGAATAACCAGAAAAAATATTAATATTCAGTCAACATTGAAAAGCCAGGATGCGTGTTCATTTTTAAGGGTTTTACCTTAGTCAAATTGATGGCCGCTTGCCTAAAAAGGAATGTTTTGTTTGTTTTCCTCCTTGAATATTTTAAAGTGATACTAAAAGCGTTTTCAAGATTTGCACAACTCTTGTTGGCCTCAGGCTGTACTACTGTGTTGCATATGCATTCATTTAGCTTTCAAATCAATTTCCTGTTAATCTCCCTCCTCTGTTGCAACAATCAAAATCAAGTCCATTGGGAGAACACAACCAAGCGATACTATACGGGGCTATTGAATCAGCGAGAAGTCTGCGAATGGGGATTTCTCTCACCTTGAGACAACTCGGGCAGCACTTCCTCCGAGGTTGACTTTAACCATGGCCCTAATCTGATTTCTTTATTCTTTAAAAACATTTTTACAAGACTATCTGTTTTCTAAAAATAACCATAATTTTACTTGGTGTAGCTTTTTGTGCGGTACACAGTCTGGGAGTAAATGCTGACTAAATTCAAGGGAAGAAGAGTTCCTCAAAAACCAGGCCTTTTGTTGAAGGTGAAATGACTTTTACCCTCTCTTCTGCTTCTGTTGCTAGAACAACAAGCTTGGATAAGCCACAGCCAGTAGAACCCATTAAACTAGACAATACCATGTTCTTAATTCTCAATTCCTATCCTGAGCACATGCAACACCAGAGTAGCTTAAAAATACTCGGTATATTTGTTTTTGTTCCCAATGCTGCTTGAGCTTCCGGTTCTCTGAAGGCTGCAGACTCATGCAGACTACTGCCACCTCCTGGCATGGAGAATTATTTCCCCTCTTGCAGGCCAGACACACAAAAGTGCCATTAGCTGACCGTCAGTGTACAAAGCATGCACACACCGATTATCTGATTCTGTACGACCGTCTAACATGACTGATCTCCCAACATTAGTCTGTAGTAGACAGGGCATGTCAGTTTGGTATTCTATCAGATATTCTGTTTGTCCTGTACCCGATTAATAGAGTGGATGTGCTTGCTCTACTTTTCTGGTGTTTTGACTTCATGCCATCACAGATTAGAGACTTGTTTCTCAGTTTTTCAGCTGCAAGCTAGTATAAGCCACTCAGTCGGTCTACTTTGTCTGTTCAACATTTTCAAGCGCAAACTAAGAGCGGTTTAGGCAGAAAGCTATTTCTTATAAAATCTTAAGTTGGTCTGTATAATTACAGATGAAATATGCCATGGAAGCACGATGTATTTTCAGTGCCAATGATTCTCACTGGCATTAACAATTAGAGCTTACCATTTCTGCTCCCAATATCTCACAAATGGGTTGGGGTAGGTACAGGTCGTACAGCATTGGGAACAAAAACAAATACTGAGTATTTTTAAGCTACTCTGGTGTTGCATGTGCCCGGGATAGGAATTGAGAATTAAGAACATGTTGTCTAGTTTAATGGGTACTACTGGCTGTGGCTTATCTAAGCTTGTTGTTCCAGCATTAGAAGCAGAAGAGAGGGTAAAGGTTATTTCACAGCCCGCGGTTGGCTTGGTGTGTCACAGCCTTCAGACTTGCCCCCAGTATGTTTGATTGCAAGATGAACGTTTCAACATCAGTTCAATATGAAGTGAAAGCAACCCTGGACCTTCAACAAAAGGCAAATTGATACTATACACATTTTATGAATTAATTCAATTCTTCAGCTTGTACTTAACAAATAGCACCCATTGGAAAGTCAACACCCATGTAGTTTCACTGCTGTAAACCCAAGTGGTCCAGTGGTGCGACCAGCCTTGTTTGTTGAGGGACCCTTCTTCCCTTGAATTTAGTCAGCAATTAACCCCAGACTGTGTACAGTCTTTGATGACCAGCGGACCGGTAGGCAGCGGTTCCGGTAGGAGACACAAAGGAGACCCTTTGTGTCTCCTACCGGAACCGCTGCCGGTCATCAAATTATTGGCTTTGGAATGTGAAGGAAAAAATCCTTCTCCATCCCATCTCCATGGGGTGACTAATCGATAGAGAAAAAAACATTTTGGGGGTGAACAATCCTTTTAAGTGCTAAATGGAGCTCATGCCCTTTCTCTCACGGTAGTAGATAAATACAGTGCATGCGAACACATCTGTAGAAGGCATGGCAGGTGTCATATCTCTTTGTAGCTTTGGTAGCACGACACAGATGTTATGATTGTTTGTAAACAGTGAGAGCCACAGACTGTGGGTGGCACTGGCACACTTTAATCTCCTGTAGTTTTGTCCAGTCCTTCATTTGTGCATCCCTTCAGTAGAGCCACGTGCAAAAGAATCTTGCGTTGTACCCATTGCCCCTGTAGCCGGCACTAGTCGCCCAACACATTCATAATTTACTGACGCGTACACACTTGCATGCGCACACGCATTCATAATTTACTGTGGGAATGTTCTTAACGCATGGCTCAACACAGGGACCCAAATACACTCTGGAGATGAAAATGGGTTAGACACACACACACACACACACACACACACACACACACACACACACACACACACACACACACACACACACACACACTACATTAGCAAATTCACACTTTTATGCGTTACCAAACACTCACATTGTTCATGCAGATGTATAAAAACACACATAACTACACACCTACAAACACACACAGATGGAGAGGTACGTTGCATGCCAGTCTGAGTCTTGTTTGTCATCTTGGCCTGAATATGCAGACCAGACAGTCAGGTCAGTTCATCAGTGTACCGCTGTCAATAGTGGAGGTGGAATAAGTCTTCATGAAATGTAGGCCAAGTTAGTCATTAAAAAAAGTGGGTGACTTACAGTATGTGTGGGAAAAAGCTAAAGAACATCTCTTCAAAAGTTTACTAGGCACAGAGAGATAAATAGTACCACAGATACATCCTCTGTGGTACTTCAGTGAGGCCGTATGGATACTTGATAGTGGTGCTAGGCTAGCCTCTGTTAATACCTTAAGGTTATAATGCTACTAATGTTAACATGTCAGTCTATAGTCTGTAGACATTGGAGACAGCCAAAACATGTAGGCAAAAAAGGTGATATGGTCATGGTAATCACTGTAGGAAATAAAAGTACAACACGTTTAATTTTGGTTACCAAATTAACTAAAAACATGGATCCTCTGTTTCTGTATAAATACTATTGAAAACTAGCAGGTAGATATTGCTAGTTTGTGTTTGCTGGTTATAATGCTAGTTATATAGTTCGAATTAGCGTTAATAGAAAGCATGTTTCACATTGAATAAAATTAGCAAATGTTCAGTTATAAAAGCAAACCAGCAAAGAAGGCCACTTATTTCAGGGGCTTAGCTCAGTTGGATACAGGGATTTGTAAAAGACCTTGTATTTACCACCCATCAAATACAGTACAGTCTTGCCTTAGGCTATGCTTACTTATTATTCAAATATACTAGAGATGAAAGCTCCTAGGGCCCTTTTTAAAAATGCAGGTACCTCTGTCTGCTCACATACTACTGTATATACGGTGTTATGAGAGTTTATATACGTTATCATCAGGCCTTTTTATCTGCTAGCTTTCGTATTTACAAGCCAGCTAGATCCCATTTGAGCCCACTTGCCAGCAGAGCACATTCCCCAAGAGAGCTCTAAATATAGGCCTATTTCATGCTTCCATGTACGGAGATACTGTATAAATACGGCTTCAGTGGAATTAGATTAAATGAATAAATTCAACTTGAAAGAAACGTGAAGCAACTTGACAAGAGAGAGAAAGGCAGGGGTTGGGGAAAAGGAAGGGTGAAAAGAGAGAGTAAGAACAGTGGATGGGTCTCTTATGAGGGGAACAGTGAAGGAAGAAGAGAGCTGTGATGGGGGTGAAAAAAGTGAGCCGAGAGAGTAGGGTTATAATGGGGGGGAATGCCGTCATTTTTTCCCCTTAGTGGGAGGGCAGAGGATAAGAGGGTGAAAGATGCCACAGCAGAGGAAATGGACTTGATGGGCTGTTTGGTGCAGAAAACCAGCAGTAGTTTGAGAAATGCGGGCATGAGTGTTTGTGTGTGTGTGTGTGTGTGTGTGCACATCGTTATATGTACTGTACCGACTCGAGAGCAGTTGTCTAATGTCTACCACTCGCTGACCTCCAAGATGACAAAAAAAACACCACAACACAGAGGCACTGTAGCACTGGCTCTTGTGTAAACCTCAAATGATGTCATCCGATTGGGTCTTATTTGAGGGTTCCCTTGCACTGTGGCGAGAAATAACATGTTCTTTGTGACTGTTTCGGCTGGGGTCATCTCCCCCTTGTCTTTCTCTCACCGACTATTTCTATTTCCCTCTCTTACTCGCCCAGTGGTCTCAACACATTGTTTACTTTGCTGTATCCAATAACAGAGAGCCAAGCAGACTGAACCAATGATTATTTGGAGCACGCAATAGGCTAGATTTAGTGTTATGCCTTTTGTGTTTGGTAGCATACAATGCTGATTTTGGTCATCTGAGGTGTGTGGAATTTACCAAATGGGAACAGGGACTTTATAATTTTGTTTATTAAGGTTTTCAGGGCATACATTGAATAACAAAGCACTTACAGATGTTATAATAATTGGTCAATAGTTCCTCATCAGCGCTTGAAAGCAGATCTGTTATTACTCACAATTGACCTTGTTCCCAGGTCTAAACATTGTATACCGTATGTTCGGGTTTCCTTGACTACAGTACAACAAAGGAATTGATGACCACTTTATTTATGCTTTTGTCAGTAAACATGCTACAAAATTGGCCAGTCTTTAAACCTGCAACATAACATGTCACAAATGTGCAACAGTTAATCGAACTGATCGATTTAATTTATTATAAAAAAAGATTTTCAAAAGTATTATTATTAAAAATAATCCACAAAAATCAACAAAGTAATCGAATAAATAATTGTTAAGAAGATAGTGGCAGATAAAATAGATTATTTTTTTGTAGACCTTATGAATCCCACGGAGGCAACTCACGGAGCTGATAGTCTGAAGACTCATCTCTTGTTCAGACTCTGCCTCAGTCCCTAGCACTTCACTCTCCTCCTTGATGCTAGTTTATTATGCAGATATATCTTGGTTACTTGTTCTCTTGTTTTGTGTCTTAGTTTTGTTTTTTCTCGACCACAAATTTGAAGAATGATGGTTTAGATGACATGATGTTTAGACAGATGCTCGGTGCATTGTTTACCTGTCGTCCAAGCTTCTTTTAGGCATTAAATAGTTCTCTCGGCACTCTACGTATGTGACTATTTACCGTTGTTTATTGGCTAGAGCTCGTCCTTACTCTGCTTATTCCGATTTTGCACTTATAAGTGCGAAATCGCTCTGGATAAGAGCGTATGCTAAATGCCTAAATTGTAATTGTGAATTGATGGCTGCTCAGATGGTTATGATGAGCACTCTGGAGGAGCAGTTAGGGGTGCTTAGGGACACTTAGACACATAAAGTAGACTGGGGCCGGGAGGTGAACCAGGGACCTTCTGATTACCAGACGGCCACTCTACCCATTAAGCTACAGCTGCCCAATGCTGTACCATAGCTTGCTCAGCCACCACCACGGCATGCAGAAATGTACATAGTTGTCCCATTGTCAACTCATTGAGTTAGCTTGGATACATTTTATATCCTTAAGACGTACTTTTTTATTGAGGTGCTCGGAGAATACAAGGCCCTGTTTTGAGTGTACCTTATTTATTTTTGACATGTGTGTCTGTATTCTTTTGCAGAAGTGTATCTACTGCCGTAAGCGCTGTGCGGGGAAGCGGCAGACAGGAGCTTGTATCCAATGCTCATGTGGTCGATGTCCTACCTCCTTCCATGTCACCTGTGCCCATGCTGCTGGGGTAACCATGGAGCCTGATGATTGGCCATATTTCGTGTCAATCACCTGCCACAGGCACCAAACCCGCATCTCCTCAGCTGTGAGTGATGAGAGTCTGTACTTGTTATGAACCAAATGGTGCTTTGCAAAGTCATAAACTCATCAAAGTATAAACTCCCAAATCTGGTTTTATTGTAATAGTATTTTAAGCAAATCAAATATAATAAAGTGATCTATACTGTACTGTAAACTTCATTGAATAAGTTAATTTGTCATATGATAATAATTGGAAATTCAAGTCTATGGACAGATGCAGGACTTGATTAGAGAATTTGGCCTTTTTCTATCAAATAATTATTTGTAGTCGTTACTGAATAGCTACATAATGTAATATCTCCTGTGTGTGTGTGTGTGTGTGTGTGTGTGTGTGTGTGTGTGTGTGCATGCCAGAAGCAGCATGCACGGCAGGTGGCCATCTCGCTGGGGCAGACGGTGATCTCCAAACACAAGAACCTTCGCTACTACAGCTCCAAGGTCACCCAGATCACCTCTCAGACCTTCTACGAGGTCATGTTCGATGATGGCTCCTTCTCCAATGACACCTACCCAGAGGATATAGTGGTGATGATATCGTTTCTTTGGAGGATTATTGATTCAAATGTTTTCTAAATGATCACATCAGTGTTGTCATAACTGAAACACAAAAATGCTTGTTTTAGTGCCATGACACATAGCTGCCAAAACTGAACAAAGGATTCTGTATTATTAAATTGTTTAGCTCTAATTATAATCAACCGCTCACTTGACATGTGGCATGTCACGTGATGTGACAACTTAACATGAGCCAATCTAGTTCAGACGGAAATGGAATTATGAGGAATATTAAGCTTTCCAAAAAAAAAGCAGGTAATTGAAGCGTTGGCTCTTGACACCATAGCTGTGGGATAATGACTGACTTGACGCTTCTGGATGGAATGAAATTAATGGATTCCTTCATGCAGTTCTAGTCTGAACTGATGAAACCTCTAGAGCTATAAAAGAACAGTACACACACACACAGTACATGCACAGCTGTTATACTTGCAAGCACATTCCTTTAATTCCATAGGCATTGATTGCATTCATTAACCTCCTAAGGGCTGCATTCAGAGTTTAGATAAGCACACTCGAGGGGTAATTAATACTGATTTTGTTCAGAGATGTTCTCTACTATTCAGACTTTGGTAACATCACCTGCACACTTGGCACCCCATAGGCATATAATGTGCACAGGGTGGGTCGATAATCTCGATATATCAGCCCCACATTTATCTCTGCAATGTGTTGGAAGCCCTTAGCCTGAACTTTCTCAAATACCAAGCCTTTAATATTAACATTCATCAGGTCATTTATCATGTGTCATTATTCCTAAGAATATAGGCCCCCTCCCTGCGCATGAGATAAACATCTGCACATAATCTTTCAGAATGCGGGTATGTTTTGGATTGTCTCGCGTTACTTATGGACGTGTGAGCCAGCTCTGAATCTAGCCCCAAATGTCTTCCGTGGTTTTCATGTAGCCACACCTTCCAAGTTTTGAGCTATGAACATCTGGAGAACTTTCCATGCAAATAGACTGGTTCAAAGTGCCATGGAAAAAGTGCTACCGTGTGGATTGGTCAACCTTGCAGCATACAGTACATGCAAAATTAATATGTACGAGATGTGAGGCATTTTCTTGCGTGGTCCATTTAAATTTAGCTATTGTAGTTGCCGTTACCAAATGTTTCTTGGAGCCGAGGACCAGAAATGCACGGAGAATCCAGGAGCACAGACTCAGACACAGCAGTATAGATGCGTCTTTACGGAAGTAACACAAGATACATGAAGATACAGAGAAAAGTAGGAATGAGCTGCCCTTCACACCATCCTTTATACCCAACATATCTATAAATACCTGGTTATTTCTGTCCTATCGATATGACCTCCTCCCACCCTTCTAGAATCTTCGAGAAGCTTCTATCTAGTGAGCCTCATGCACTGATGTCATCTTAATATCCCAGAATAAACCATTAAGCAATTCCATCAAGCCTGGCGCCTCGTTCTATTATGTTTTTGACAGGTTCCTCTGGGTTGGGATTAAGTTCTCCCATCTCGGGTTATGGTGAACTTGGCTAACCCAGTGAAGCCATTAGGCACACGCTCCCATCAAATCATGGTTGACTAATATTGCATTGTCATTGTTTACCCAGGTTTGTTGCCAATTTCTGGTGAACTGAGTTACAACAACCTGGCGTTTCTCGTAACTTGAAGACGCCTTCCCAGCTGCAAGTTCCCCAAATAGTGACAGACAATTCATAGTGCCTAAGGGGTGTTTTTGCCAAGACCAGTGTCAGCCCAGCTAACCATGATAACCTCTTGGGAGTTCATGTTTTCCCTGAAACGAGATATGACGCCCACAGGCCCATGTAGCATGGCCCTGAACTCCTACTTTAATGTCCCTTGTATTACAGTTTCTAACCTTTTGTGTTCTAACAATAGTCTAACATGTGGGCATACATAGTTTATGACTGTCACATCATGCCCGAATGGTCACAAACATCTACATAAAACAACTTCACTATGGATGCAACAAACATAATGTATTGTGTATGGATTGGACAATATCCTGTACATGCAATACATGACAGAAAGGTTATTTAACGCAGTGGTTCTTTTTTTTTTTTTATGATTTGTACTTTATTTTTTTAACGCAGTGGTTCTTAAAGTGGGTGGGGGGGTTCTAGCAGGGGGTTCCCAGCAAAATGTGTTAATACAGCATCACAATATTTTTTTAACAACTTAATCCATATTCTATACATTGGCTATTCAAAAGTAGCAGATATACAAGCTTGTACATCTGCTATTTAGATCCCCCAATTTAGTCATGTCAATTAATTCCTCCCCACACACATATCATCTACATCTGTAGATGTAGGTCTTCTAGGCTGTCTTGTAGGCTGTGTCGCCGTAGCGAGGGGAGGGCACATCAAGGGGACGTTCTCCTCTTCCAGTTGTTACTGGGGGCAACTTCATCCAGCGTAAATGCACTGTGTTGAAGATATTCACATCAATCTGAGGCCTGTCGCCGTCACAGAATCCTCCAAAGGTGTACACCTTGTGCTCTACTACAACATGACCGGACCTTTCTGCTTCTCCAGTCAGCACCGTCCAGCAGAACATTTGGCTATTTATGCCAACAGCACCTCAGTACATTTCAAAACTGTTGCTACCAGCGCCCCCCAATATTCTCTAAACGCCCCCTGGGGGGTTTCACCGCCCCGTTGAGAATTTTATTAGAGCATAACCCCTCACTGACAAGAAAGAGTCTTCACTTCATTTTAGCCAGACAGTCAGATTTCCCCAGTCTTTTGAAATGGAGTGAGAAAAAATACTGGCACTATTATCTACTGTTGGCTAACCTTATTTTCACCCTAAACCTAATGTTCACAATTGGGAGCATTTTGGCACAAAGACGCACACAGACTAAATATTGTTCTCCTTTCTTTTACAGAGCAGAGATTGTGTGAACTTGGGTCCTCCAGAGGTGGGAGAGGCTGTTCAAGTCAAATGGCCTGATGGACTATTCTATGGGGCCAAATACCTGGGCTCCAATGTCTCCTATATGTACCAGGTACGCACGCACACATACACTCTCACAGCCAGTACCACATGACGTGAGCAAGCATACAAGTGCAAACACAACACACCTCTCCATTAATATGTACATGGTGTCTTTTGATACTCAGAAGTTGGCAGAGAATGTTGCAAACCCAGCAGATGGTCAGGAACACTGCAATAAACCTCTTGACCGCCGTCAGAATCCACCTGACTCGGCTGACGTTATCAGGTCTATGTATAGAGACAGGCGGAGCCTCAGAAAGGGATAGTGAGTGAGTGAAAGAAAAGCAGACGAGGGCACCGAGGCAGTCTTAAGAAGATGTGCCAGATGGGAGGATGAAGAAAGGATGGGGCAGATTGATTGGAGCAGTGGTGAGAAAAGAAGAGGAGAGCTGTGGGCAGAGGGGAGGACGTAAAAGAGGGAGGAGATAGACAGATCGGAGCAAATGCACATAAGGAGAGCGTAGAGCGGAAGAGGATGGGTAGAGGGGAGGAAAGAGGGGGGGGAAGAGTGAGAGGTGGGGGATGAGGAGGAGGTGACAATCTGCATTATTCAAACACACTGAAATATTAACTAAGCCAAGATGTCAGGCTGCTTCCATTTAAATCTTTATTTAGTTTAGCTGGGCGTCAACCATTAGCTATGCGCAAATGCATTTCTGACGCACACACACTGACACACACCTAAAGATGGAGCAGGTTTTAGAAATGGGCCAATCTCAGAAAAAGACAGGAGCTCTTCTTTGTTCCTTTTGTGTTTTAATATGAAACTAGAAACGGGTGCTCACCAGAGCACATATCTCTGCCAGGTTGGGTTGCCTAGCTAGGGTTGTGTAAGTAGTCTGTTGCATCCGTCAGGACCAGCATTTCTATGACATAAGGTGTAACCTTTGCCGCTCCTCCTAGTGCCATAAGTGAAAGTGCAATTCCAATTTTATGGTTGATTGGATGCTGCGTTCATGATCTATGGCATTTTCTGTAAGAAATGGGCACCTCCCTCTAATTTCAGAATCCAATTATGGGCAAACAGTATGTGATATCAATACCCTGTGAGATGCTCTTTGTCACATGACTCCCGAGATCATTTGTACCAAAAGGACCCCAATGTAGAGCTTTAATCAGACCCTCCCGAAAGACTGTTGAGAATGCTGTTAACTTTATCTAGCCTCCAGACTGTCTGCTTCCGTGCTTCGCTGGCTGCACACTGCGTTGCTAATGTGAATGTAGCCTATAAATGTACAGCCCGGCCCCAAGCCCGACAAATATCTATCTGCCCGACGGGCTCGGGCAGAAATCTTTAGCTCTACCCCAATGGTCCATTTGGTTCCATTTGTCTCTCAGAGGTTTGGGGGTCTGTGACCCTAATACACCACACTGGCTGTCCTTGAAATGACAAAGTTTGAGAACCCCTGTGCTAGGCAACCAAGATAAATGGGGATTTCTCTCAACAGACATGCAGTATACAAACAATGTCTGTGCCTGATAGTATACATTAAGGGCTGGATATATTAAATAGATCTTCAAAGTAAATAAAATAATATGTAGCCTTTCTACTGTGCTATAAATGGGGAGGTAACTTGTAGCGGCTGTGTATGTTTCCTCCATAAAAAAATATTTATTGTGGAAATAAAAATGTTGTCACATCTCTAATCTCCACTTCTAAACAAACCTGGTATCGTTGGAACCCTGTTTTTCTTGAGAGAGCTTTTCACCTCAAGACATCTTGTATAGCTCAGGGAAACCATAAGCTGCCAAAATGTGTTTGTTCTGCATTTTAAAGCACTCCCCTGCTCGACTTCTCATTTATTTTGACCCTGCGGGGATTTTGCCATAGTGTGCTGCGCAAACGTTCAAGGCATGGTGCGGACTTCCACAATGTGCCGAGCTCCCCGCCCCCTGCTGAACCTGCCACTTAGTGCCAACTCTACCAATTCGCTGCTGTGTCAATCTTCCAAATCCAACAGTTTTGCTACCGATAAACATGAACATTTTCTGCCCTCAAACTGGAGGCCTAAGAATTTAAAAGCCCTGCTAGCAGCTCTTAAGAGGTTGCGATGTTCCTAACAACTCCGGTAGTAGTTTTAAACACATCTTGTTTGGGATCAAAGTGTTAGATGGGCAAATTCCACGGCAATCCAGCCAGTATATTTGATATCTTGTTTGAGATTAGAAGTGTTAGACAGAACATTGCCAAATGCCAATCCTTAGAGCCATGCAGCTAGCGGGGCTAAAACATGGATATATTTTGATTGCAGCAAAAGGAATGATCAAAGAATAAACCATAAAACTAGTTAAAACATTGAGAGTATTGTCAAAAGCAAAATAAACGCATGCATTGAATCAGACCATTGAGAGCAAGCTCTCTTTTTTCGAGGATGCCTTTCTCACACCATTCTAAAACAAGTACAGTTATAAAATGTGATACATATAACGAAAACAATTTAAAAAAAACATACGCAGAAAAAAACCCAATTAAAAACAAATCACAGATGCAGATAAATAAAAACAGGCTTATTAAGTGGAGAGGTTTTTTTTGTATTCTCTCCCTGTAGGTGGAGTTTGAGGATGGCTCTCAGGTGCTGGCAAAGAGGGAGGATGTTTATACTTTGGATGAAGACCTGCCTAAAAAGGTGAAGGGTAGACTTGTAAGTGTCACAGTCTGTACTGTAGTCTACTGTTGTACAGCCCATAAGCATGTTAAAATGTAGATCTAATAGGCTTGGGCGGTATCAAGGTATACCAGGGTATTTAGAAATAAAAGTATGGTTCTCAATATTGTGAAAAAAATAGACACGGAATCATGAAAATATTGACTCGTATAACTATGTTGAGATTACTTCTTCCAACTACAAAAATCAGTTTATTAGCCAATAGCCACATGATTTTATTCAACTGCCAGTCTGCCACCACCTTTCAGACCACTGATGTGTCGGCATCCGCTGCGGCAACAAGTGTCATCGGCTCCTCCAGCAAGGTATGCTGAACCTACGGAGGGAAGAAGGGTGCATATTTCCTATTTGTTCATTTTTCAATGGGCCATAATTATTTACACCCAGCAAGACTTATTTATTTATGCGTTTATTTGGGACGGGACGTACATTACATATTAATGAACACCACACATACAATGCAATGTAAATACGCCGGATTGAGCAAGGATGCTAATTTCCATCCATAGTCCCCATACAGAAAACAAGCAATATTACAAAAGGAGTACATAAACATTACTAAGAGTGTTCAAACAGAAGAGAAAAAAAGCTAGGATAGTTTCGCGTAGTCAGCCGTACACCTAGTACCTACCAATGTGTCTAGTGACATCTATATTGACCCATTAAGACCTGAAGCTGATTCTACAAATGCCCTCTAAATCAGTAGCTCTCAAACTTTTTCGTGCCAAGGAGGACCCCCAAAATGATATTGTATTTTGCCCCACACCAGAGAAAACAGTCGCTAACAAGCCTACACATGCAGCTTTGAAAACCAATCCTGATACTGTACCAATATGAAGGACCGCCCTAAAGTCTTTGCATTGGTTCTGCGAAGCTGAATTTATTTTTTAATCTCTGAATTCTTCCACCCAGTTCAAGCCCCTACATTGAATTTAGATGTCACCAGACGTATTGGTAGGAAAACACACTACTACAGTAGTCTTAGTAGGCTTATAGACTATATTAGACAGAGATGCTACAAGGATCACCAGCAGCTCAGCTCATGTTTTTTGCTCTTTTCTTTTTTTAACACAAATATATAACGTATACGCCGGAGAAATGTCAGGTAGGTATGAAGGTACAGTATGAGAAAATGGATACCGCCCAAACCTAAGATCTACACTCCTCACCTTATAAACGCCATATAAACTGCTATTAATAATTATAAAAAATATATATATTCAGACTCAGCACTGACATCATTGACTTTTCTAATTTCACTTGCCTTTCTCTGTCTGTCTGTCTCTAGTCCACGGCCTCCAGTATGCGGTTCCAGGACACCTTCTTCACCACGCAGGGTGAGAGGAAGAGGCAGAGAACTCCCAACTCACGCTTCCAGAAAGACTACGTGGCTCTCTCCGACCTCCGTACCGCCACCAGAAACACGTGGGAGCCGCGCAACTCCAAAGGGAAATGAGGAGCTACGCTATTATGCCTGATTTGGACTCTGTTTGAGCTATGTGGCGCTCACCGAAAATAGCAGATCGGCGCGTTGTGAGCTTGTAGGTTTTCGGCTATTTCCGGTGCGCGACACCAGCGTGCAACCAAGTG
Organism: Gymnoscopelus microlampas; assembly: GCF_963454915.1. Taxonomy (NCBI): domain Eukaryota; kingdom Metazoa; phylum Chordata; class Actinopteri; order Myctophiformes; family Myctophidae; genus Gymnoscopelus; species Gymnoscopelus microlampas. The sequence continues at coordinate 23,528,053 of NC_139939.1, forward strand.
TAAATTAGGCCATAGAAAGCAGAGAGAGGCTAAAGATCAATGACAAATGAATGCACTGTGTAGAGGGTGGATGTAAATGGGAAATGTACTGTTTGTCATGTTTGTGTGCGTGCGTGTGTGCGTGCGTATACGCGTGCATGCTGAAGCATCTGCGTGTAGAATCCAGGTCCATCTTAGCAACTATTTGCCCATTCAACCTCTGATTGCAGGAAAGGTTTCAGAACCTCTAAGGAATGGGTCTGGTGGATAAGATGTTATTAGCATAATGTGTGTTGGTGTCTGCTAATTAGTGGGTGAAGTGTTAAGCCAGGAGGAGGATTTTGATTGGACTGGTGATCTGAACCGGGTGTATCGTGGCCCATGGTTGCTCAGTGCTTTCACATCTGTCAGGGAATTAAAAAAATAAAATGAACAAAACAAACAAAAAAAAAGCTTATATTTGTCACACCACCTTTTTTGAAACGAGATGTTTTTCATTTGTAAATGACGATTTAAAAATCTTGAGATTTTTCTAAATAGCGTCACCTACAGTAGACTTTTGGGGGTCTGTTTTCTGTCCGTTTTTATTATTTAGACTATTTCTGCACTTTGCGTGTTGTATTTTCATCCCAGGTCCTGCTGTTCCGCATGTTAAACATCATTATGCTTCTGATGGGTTGTGCCCCAGTAATCTGCTGTGGCTTCCTCTCCTTCCATTATTTTCAGCCATTGATTAAAAAACATTTTTATATCCAAAAGTATTGTTTTGGGTTTTTTAAACTAAATTCTCATTTGAAAAGGAATGAATTTCCGTACCGTATTTAATTTCATAATTCTCTTAAATTGATGTAATGGAAAAAAAGAGAAGGATAAGAGGCCATGTTAGACTATTGAAATGCATACACTACCTGTCACATTTTAAAAAGAAAATCTACTGTCATGTGTTGAATCACTTTGTTCAAATTATTTAAGTTAATATCTGTATTTATTTTTGGCTTGCTATAGGTAACGTATTGTTAACTGCTGTAAGAAAAACAAAATAAAAAACATCCATGTTTGCTTTTCTATTAACTCGTTACTCGTGTCAATTATTTTGAAGGTTTAGGTTAATACTGTAGGAATTAAACCAGAAAAATGGTTTTGAAGTATAATGATACATTTTGCAAGTTGAATGGTTGTGATCCTGAAGACTACAGTAGTCAGCAAAATGTGTTATGCGTGACTACTTGCTTTCTCCTGAATATCAGCAAGAGTGTTTGAGTGCAAATTGTAGTTAAAAATCACACCCAGTGTGAAGAGAGTGGTGCCTTTGAATTAGTGTAACTGGTTGCATCCTTGTGTTGCAATCAGCTGCAGCTGTTGAGGCCGTGCTCAAACATATGGACGGATGGACACACACACGGTCAAGTGTACGAGTGGCTGGCACCACTCAAAAACAAACAAACATACTGTATATATATATATATATATATATATATATATATATATATATATATATATATATACAGTACGTTGCAGTATTGATACTTTTACTTTAGTAAAACATTTGTGTACTTTTTCCACCACTGACTGCACCCACTTTGAGAAAACCTGCCATAGAAGCCAGGTTTAATATAGGCTCTATGCACAGCAGCCATATTATCACTTCCTTCACAGGTGTTACCAATGATACTAATGAAGGCTCTGTTCCATTTAGTGTAGCACAGTGGTGTCCACAATCCCCATTACTGAGAGTGTAGTACAAATGGACCCTTACGGGTCCATTTGGTTCCATTTCTACAGTTACACACCTGTAAGGGGCCATTTGGAAGCCCATGAGGGTTCCTGGACCCCAACTGTAGACCCACTGGTGTAACAGAGTCAGAGTGTTTCCAGTGGGCCAACATGCACAATATCAGCACCCTGACTCTGTTTGACCAGAATGGAACAGAGCCTTCATTAGTATCATTGGTAACACCTGTGAATGTCTTCATAATATGGCTGCTGTGAATAGAGCCAATTGCTCCACACTCCCTAGGCAGGGTTGCCAGATCTACTTATTATCATTTCCCCGCAAGATTTTATTTGAAAATAGCAGATCTACAAGCTCACAACGCGTCGCGATGCGACGCGTTGTGAGCTTGTAGATCTGCTATTTTCAAATGGCTGATGTATATGTTAAAGTGCTCATGTGGCCCAATAGTCGCTTCTTTTGGGCTGGTTTTCCTAGACCTGGTTGCTTGTTTCTCTCACAGAATCTGGCAACACTGTCCCTAGGAAGCAGGGGGGGGGGGGGGGGGGGGGGGGGGGGAGGGGCGGGGCTATTTGAACCACAAATTATCGGGCCCGTCCCCTCTCTCTCAAACACACCGACCGACAATCACACTCACAGACACTCAGCGCTGCAATGTTTCGAAGTAAAAAGAGTGAACTAAACAACTCATAATGTTTACCAGGGTGGTAAAAAAAGCTGCTAAAACCAGACCGTGGAAACACAATGAATTATCTCCAACCGACAAAAACTGAGGTGAGTTTCTACAGTAGCCCTGAAACATGACTCGAGTCATACCATGACAGTCATGGAACCACTTGTTCCTGGTTTGCGATTTCTTTTTTTACATTTACAACAATCACATCTACATTAACGTTCCGATTTCAAATATAAAGTGCTGACCCTCAAGCTACTGATGTAATAAGTTGGGGCGCACTGTACTCGTATCTTCCGTATTGTTCAAGAAAACGCATTTTTAATCCGATCGGCGGCCATTTTATTTTTTATTTGTAATATATCAGAGTGCAATACACCTCCCAGCCGATAGGGGCGCGTAGTTGAAAGCATTGGAGAAAATGGCTGGTGATCGGATTAAAAAGCTTTTTATTGAACAATACGGACGATACGGATACTTAGACCAGTGCACTTTAACTGGTTACATCCATGGCTTGGGGGTCAGCACTTTATATTTGAAATGTGAACGTTTATGTAGATGTACGGCTTGTAAATGTCAAAAATTCGCAAACAGGAACAAGTTGTTCCATGACGCTTGTGACAGACGAGCGTCATGTGAAACATGGCCGTTCTACAGGTGTGATAGCTTAGCTAATTAGCTGTTCAGCATTAAGGAATTGATGGAATTGTGTGTAATTTAACTTTGATGTTCCTTTGGAAAAGCAACAACTAGTAAGGATGAAGAGCTATGTTGTGTGATGTTTGTGAAGGGAATATGTTGTATTATTGAGCTGTGTTTGTTTGTGATGCTGAGACACTGAGTGCCGCGCTATGAGCTTGTAGATCTGCTATTTTTGAAAATTTGTGAAAACCTCTGAATATATGTATTTTTTTTAAACAAACATTTTTTACTCATATCTTTGCTTCTGGAGGTACAAAACATTTTCATTTTTGTAGTGTTTAGAGGTAGTGAGGAAGACGTGTGCTGGCAGTGATGATGAGATACATTATGGATGTTTCAATGGGCTCTATGAACAGAAGCCATACTGGAAATAAATTGGGCCAATTCCTTACTTCCTTTTACAGGTGTTACCAATGATACTAATTAAGGCTCTTAACTCAAACAGAGTCAGGGTGCTGATAGTGTGTTTGATGGCTCACTGGAGACACTCTGCTACACCATTGGGTCTCAAAGTGTTCTTGAGGGGGGTTCCAGATGGCCCCTTATATATCTGTAACTCTGAGAGTGTACACATACAACCAAATGGACCCTCACTGGTTCATTTGAACACTCAGAGTTATGGGAGTCCTTGAAATTAAAGGACGACTTCACCACTTTTCAACATGTCTTCATATAATAGGTCCTCATTAATGCTCATGATAAAATGATAAAAAAAAATTCTACTTGGTCTGTGTCTCAGAGGAGGGCTGTAGACAGTTCAGAAACCCGTCTACCAGTGACATCATCAATGGGGAATCCAAGCTAATAGAAACTGCAGGCTTTGTATTCCTGGAAAGTTGCAATGCAATAATAGATCCCATTGTTCTCGCCTTAATAAAAATCTGAATAAAAAAATTGTAATCTTTTTGGAAAGAAAAATCCTGCCTAACGATGATGTCACTGGTAGACGGGTTTCTGGACTGTCCACAGCCCTCCTATGAGACACAGACCAAGTAGAAATAAATTGTATCATTTTATCATGAGCATTAGTGAGGACCTATTATATGAAGATATGTTGAAAAGTGGTGAAGTCGTCCTTTAAAAGAACCACTGTGCTACACTGAATGAAACGGAGCCTTCATTAGAATCATTGGTAACACCTGTGAATAAAGTAAGTCAGGGGCCCAATTAATATGGATACTATGCCGTGGTGGAAAAAGTACTCAATGTGTTTACTTAAGTAAAAGTCTCTATACTGAAATGTAGAACTACTCTTGTTACAAGTAAAAGTCTGGAATTCAAAATGTACTTGAGTAAATGCACTTAGTTACTTTACACCACTGCTACTGTGCATAGAGCCTATTTGTATCAAGGTGGACTGTTCAGCGTTGTTTTGTTGATGCCGCCAGTATGTCATGTTTCTAATGTAATGTAGTTGTGTATTTGGTCGTGCAAGACCGCCAAGGTTCTTTGATCTCTAAGAATGCTTTACATCATTGGTTCTCAAAGTGGGGTCCGGGGACCCCCAGGGGTACTTGAGGGGATACCAGGGGGTCCCCAGCTAAATAATTTATAGGAACCAAATGGACCCTTATGGGTCTGTAACTCTGAGACCCTAACAGGTCCATTTGGTTCCATTTGTACACTCTCAGAGTTACATTAACATTGATTTTACAATATAAATTGGGGTCCCAGAGATAGAAATGCCATTAATTGGGGGTCCGTAGCCTAATGCATGTCAAACGGGGGGGTCCTTAAATTACAATGATTGAGAATCACTGCTAGAGCCGTAAAAATCTTCTCTTATGGTGGTCCCTGGCTTATCTTTTCAAATGGGGGTCCGTGGGCTAATAAGTGTCAATTTGGGGGTCCTTGACAGGAAAAAGTTTGAGAACCACTGCTTTACATAACCGTGGGGACTTTTATTTTGTTCCAAATAAAATAAGTAATAAATTGATCTAGCATATTGAAATAGGATTTTGGTATGCAAACTGGAATAGACTGGAATAAGTGAATGCATTTTGTGTATATATATATATATATATATATATATATATATATATATATATATATATATATATATAGTAAAATTGTGTCGCAGATTAAAGTTTTTCCATGGGTTTCATCGATAGATTCATTGACTATCAGTGTTGTGTGAATGAATGGTAGACATTTAACCACTTAAACCGTCAACACTTTGTAAACTTGACCTTTGGCTCTGTACTTGATTTGCTCCTTTTTCCCAAAACCACTTTGCCATCTGCTATTTTCGACTAATGTTCCCCTCAGCATAGGGATGCTATATAAGTTTGATTAGATAAACTATGCTGTGTACAGGATACAGTATACGTATATATCTGGTATTTATCTGGCTCTCGGTCACTTGAATTAATGTTTGTTTGTTTGTTTCTCAGAGTGGAGACGGACTGTGCCGAGGTTGCGCCATAAATGCCCAGAAGACTGAGGTTCTCACCTGCAGTATAACACCCTCCCAGAACATCCACCTCTAATGACGACGCAGAGGTGATCTGGTGAAGCTAGCCAGATGTACGTAGGCCTGTTACAATTCTTACATAATCGTCTGATTGCAATTATTTGAGATAATCGCAATTATTTTGCATAATCGTTGAAGTATTATTATTTGTATGACAATTAATCGTCAACTTAAATTTGTAATCATGACAGCCCTGGACGGACGGACGGAGGATGGAGATGACGGGATACGCCGCTGGAAGGCTCAACCCGAGGATGCCCTAGAGATCGAGAGCTTGGAGATCTCTCTCTATCCACGGATTTGTCTGCATGGGGTGGGGGGGATTCCTCTGCGGCGCTGGCCCTGGTCTGCCTGCGGTGGTCTCCATCCGGTGTATCGATCGCTGATTTATCACATAATTCCACTTCAGTGTGCTTTGTGCACACGACAGTGTGTCACGACAGTGTGTATGTGTCTTCGTTGATGCATAAATCCACGACAGTGCGTTCTGTGCTTTTGTATCCACCTCGATGTTAAACACCGGTTGGTTTCCGCCGCCGAAAGACCCAGGTCGGCCGGGGGTTTCCTCTGAAGACGGCTCAAAGTAAGGAACCTCTTTAGGGCTGTCACCATTATGACGTTGAACTTGGCGATAAATTGTCGCTCAAATAATTGCGATTTAACTATTTAATTGCGTCTTACTGACATTTTGAATAAAACTTTGTCTGGCTTTTTTTAGGCTTCGTAAACAAAAGGCGAGCTACACGCTCAAAACGCATCACGTCGTGATGCGTTTTGAGCGTGTAGTTCGGCTATTTCCACAATTTTTTGAAAATGTTTAAAAAATATATGAACATTTTTCAACATGGAAACGATTATGACTATGATCCCCAAAAAAGTATTGCGGTTATCTCAAATACTTGCGATTATGTAATAATAATTGTGACGGTCCTACCTGGTCATTTTTCCTTTTCCTTTGCTGGATGCTGCAGTTGCTTTATGCTGCAGTTTGTTGGATGATGCTTGTGGTGAATACAGCTATGCTGTTCGTGTTGGATGCCGTTTGGGTCGTACGTGTGATGATGTGGTTAAAGATTTTTGCTCTTTTTTTTCAGGTTTGAAGGCCGACGCTGTATCTATGACTATGTTGGTAGTGTAGTTTTTGTTTTCATCTGCCTCTGCAAATCCAGGCTGTACCTGGTCATTTTGAAAAGGTCCATAAGACCTTGTTCATTTGTAAGGTCACTGTTTGGTAGGTACCAAAAGGACACTGTTTGGTAGGTCCCAAAAGTCACTTTTTGGTAGGTACCAAAGGTCACTTTTTTCTGGCTGGGTTGGGGGGAACTGTGTAAATCCAGGCCTGGACCTGGTCATCTTAAAGGTGTGTGGGGGGGGGGGGGGGTCACACGATCATCAATTTCAAACCAATGGAGCAACTATTTTTTGTTTCTCGCCCACCTGAGTTACATCACGGCAAGGTAACTATACAATGCAAACATCTAGCAAAGTTATTTCATGATATTTTATGAACAATCTAATAATGAGCATTTTTCTTTTTTTTGTTTGGTAGCTTTATTTTTTTCAGAAGGAGAAGCCATTCCGGTACACTTCGGTGAAAAAGAGAAGGCACGTCCCCCGATGTATTCGCTATGGGGTCGGGTGAAGGCCAACGGGAAGCCCGACCCCAGATGACCCCGATCTTCAACGCGGAGCAGCTCTGTTGTGCACAGCGGCCACTCGATCCTGTAGGTTTACACTCTATAACACTCGAAGGATCAGACCCTTCCTCACCCAGGAGTCAGCCCAGCTCCTTATCCAGCCATCAGTCATATCAAAACTTGACTATTGTAACTCTCTCCTTGCTGGCCTCCTGGCATGTGCACTTAAGCCTCTCCAAATGATCCAGAATGGAACTTTTGGTCTTCAACCAGCCAAAAAGGGTCACATGTCTTCATCTTCTCCGCTCCCTCTATTGGCTCCCAGTTACTGCCTCGCACAGAGTACAAAACACTGACATTGGCCTACAAAGCAACCAAAGGTATGGCACCCCATATCTTCAAAGCCTGATCCAACCCTTACAACCCCCCCCCCCCCGCTGCTCAGATCAGCTAACACAGGGAAGCGGTCAGAACCTTCGCTAAAACATCCAGGACAACGCTCCACACGTCCCATACTCTTCTCCCTTCTGGCTCCCAAACTATGGAATGAACTCCCCATTGCAATTAGAACTGCAGACTCACTCTCAACCTTCTGCCATAATCTGAAGACTCACCTCTTCAGACTCCACCTAAACCTGTAGCACTTGCCCTAACCTTGACGACCTTGCAGGCTTATGCAAAGGCTAAAATGTAACTTCGATAGGATGTTATGTAATCAGATGGTAATTGTTGACCTGGCATCCTATAGAGTGTATAGTTTCAATGTACATGCTGATGATAGGTCCTTGGTTTACGTATGTATTAATTACGTTTATGTATTAATCGCTCTGGATTAAGCATCTGCAAAATGCCTACATTTTAAAGCTCCTTCCTCCACCACCTCCTTCCACCACCACCACCTTTTACCACCCTCCTTCCACCACCTCCTTCCACCACCTTCTACCACAATTTACAATCTAGACATTTAGCAGACGCTCTTAATCCAGAGTGATTTAAAGTAAGCAAGGACAACACAAGATAATGCATCAAATGCATCGAAATGGTAATCTAATAATAAAGTAATAAATAAGTAAACTAATAATCTAATAATAAAGTAATACATAAGTAAACCAATAAACTAATACATAAGTAAACCAAGAACCTACATGTATCATCAGCCTGTACATTGAACCTATACACACTATAGGATGCCAGGTCAACAATGACCTGGCATCAGTCTACATAACATGCTATCTAACATTTTAGCCTTTGCATAATCCTGCAAGGTTGTCAAGGCTAGGGCAAGTGCTACGGGCTGAGGTGGAGTCTGAAGATGTGAGTCTTCAGATTAGGGCAGAAGATTGGGAGTGAGTCTGCAGTTCTAACTGCAATGGGGAGTTCATTCCATAGGTTGGGAGCCAGAAGGGAGAAGAGTCTGGGACGTGTGGAGTGTTGTCCTGGATGTTTTAGAGAAGGTTCTGACAGCTTCCCTGTGTTAGCTGATCTGACAGAGTGGGAGGGGTTGTAGGGTTGGATCAGGCTTTGAAGATATGGGGGTGCCATACCTTTGGTTGCTTTGTAGGCCAATGTCAGTGTTTTGTACTCTGTGCGGCCAGTAACTGGGAGCCAATGCAGGGAGCAGAGAAGGGGGAGACATGTGCTAAGTTTGGCTGGTTGAAGACCAAGCGTGCTGTGGCATTCTGGATCATTTGGAGAGACTAAAGTGCACATGCCGGTAAGGACAGAGTTACCATAGTCCAGTTTTGATATGACTGATGTCCGGATAAGGAGCTGGGCTGACTCCTGGGTGAGGAAGGGTCTGATCCTTCGAATGTTATAGAGTGTAAACCTACAGGATTGCATGTTTCATGTTTGTTTGTAATACATGTTTCATATCTGTTTGTAAGTCATGTTTGTTTGTAATACATGTTTCATGTTTGTTTGTAATGCATGTTTCATGTTTGTTTGTAATACATGTTTCATATCTGTTTGTAATTCATGTTTGTTTGTAATATATGTTTCATGTTTGTTTGTTTGTAATGTATGTTTCATGTTGTCTCGTCAGAGTTAGTCTTGTCCTGTCCCCACTCTCGGCCTGCACCTTGTCGTGGTGAGTGGGCTTTGAACCAAGACAGGCCATTTAACCCATTAAAACCTAGTGGTGTAAAGTAAGTACAAATCTGAGGAATTCTTACTTTACCGGAGTATTTCCAATTTTCAATACTTCTACTCCACTACATCTCGGAGGCAAATATTATACTTTTACTCCATTACATTTATTTGAAGACTTGAGTTACTAGTTGTAGCCCTATGTATACATTTCGGCCATTTGAAAATCGATCTACGAGCTTGTAGATTTGCTATTTTCAAGTTATTTTTTTACATTTGAAAAATTGTGAAATGGAACATTCTACATAATGAGTACTTGGTACTTTAGGTAAATTTGTATACCAATACTTTTGTACTTTTACTCAAGTAAATTCTGAATTTCTGACTTTTACTTGTAACAGAGTATATCTACATTGCAGTATTGGTACTTTTACTTAAAGGGATATTTCACTTTCAAAAAACCTTTTGGTCATTTTATCGTCTACTCAGGCCTTTGTGAGTCCCCCAGACAGTTTTTAAGTTGCTCGATTCAGTATTTAGATATTTGATATTCATTTTATCAGACATGCCCCCCTTCCTATACAAACCCATTGTAACTTCAAACTCCATTTTAGATTCATCGGAAACACCCGTCCTTGGTTCTGGGGTCTCACCCTGCCCTCCTAATGCATGAGGGGGCCGTGTTTTTCCGATTAATTTTTTCATTTATTTTATAATTTTTTTTATTTTATTTTTTTCATTTTCCAATTTTTTTTTTTTTTAAATAAATGAAAAAAGTAATTGTAAAAACACGGCCCCCTCATTAGGAGGGCAGGATGAGTCACCAAAACCAAGGACGGGTGTTTTTGATGAATCTAACATGATTAAAATTAATTAAGAGTTTGAAGTTACAATGGTTTGTATAGGAAGGGGGCATGTCTGATAACATTTATATCAAATATCTAAATACTGAATCGAGCAACTTAAAAACTGTCTGGGGGGTTCACAAAGGCCTGAGTAGACGATAAAATGACCAAAGGTTTTTTTGAAAGTGAAATATCCCTTTAAGTAAAAAAGAGTACTTTGTCCACATTTTAGATTTTAGCTATATACTGTATGTATATAAAGGCCCAAGTTTTTCAGAAACTATTAGGATTTAGAACAGTGGTTTAGAAACATACATGTATGCATGCATGCATACACACACACTAGGGCTTTCACCAACTAGTCGACTAGTATAACCACTAGTCGACCTTGTTGGTACTACTCGAATAGTTGATCAAATAAATTGCCATTGTTTTAATGCCATTACTACTATTATTATTATTATTATCCTCCTGCCTTTATTTTTATCAAAAGGGGGTCAAAAGTATGCCCAATAATAGGCTATTATTGGGCAATAACCCCCTTTTGAGGATCCTTGGAGACACTGCTGTGCTGCTGTGCCAGAAGCGCTTCCCTTGAAATGGCATAGAAATAAAGGAAGGAGGATAATAACAATAGTAATGGCATTAAAATAATGGCAAAAAAAAACTACCACTGGGTCAAATTAGTCGACCAGTAAAAATCTCTAGTCGTGAAAGCCCTATTTGTGGATAGCCTAAGGTTTGGTCTTGATGAGCTGGACCCACCTGTGACCTTCAAGCTAAAGTTCAAATGAAACAAACAGCGACCGCTCATCACAACGTGTACTCAAATAGTTTAGACTCATTTACAGACGTCACACTGATAAGAACCAGTATGCGCGCTTACACGCAGGCCCGAGCACTCATTAGACGTAATGTAAAAGTGGTCACAGCACTCATGCAAATCGTGCCCATCGTAACTACATTTTAGAGGATACCTAGTATGGGTGTATTTATTTATTCTCTATTTTGCGTTTACAGGAATTCATTAAAAATCTAATTTTAGGGACCTTTGATATAAAAAAAATACACAAAAGTAGATCTCATTATGACCACAGGTATACTCTAACATTCACACTCTCAGAGAGAGTGAACGTTAATATGTGGTTTCTTCAACCTGTAAATGAGTCAAAGAGGTAAAAGACACTGGTATGGCACTTCTGGTTCACTAGGATGGGGTTCAACTCCCTGCGGTGTCCTGCTGATTGCATTTACAGGTTAAAGGTGTATTTATATAAACCAGTATAATCATCACACAAGTCAAGCCATAAACCTCGTGTCAGGCTTTCCACCACGTAATGAAATGCACAGCCATTCATGTCGCTGCTAACTAACCTGATCCTAGGTCAGCCTAAAACATCGCACAAGTTAAAGGGCAAGACCGCTTTGGTCGAGGTTTGGGTTGTGTAGTTTTTGGTCATGTACTATGGTCGGAGTTGTTCATGTACTATCTGATGGTATTCGTACTGCACAGTGCTGTGGCTTAAAAGGACACCCAAAGGAAGTATTTCACTTCAGTTTATTTGTAACAAATCAAACTTGTGTCGACAAAGACCAGAATTCCATACAGACTTCTTTTTTTCTGTTTCACACACCCCGAGAACCAATGTAAGAAAATAAAAAGCACTTGTTTCACCCGGAGCAGAGAACAAAACAAAAAACTCCTTACATTTACAGACCAATTGGAGGTAACAGATCCATGTAACACACCATATGTTTTTTTTATTTATTTTATACAATTTATAAACTCCAGTTTTATTCATCCACATGATACATTGGGTTGGGGGGGGAGAGGGGGATATAACACTTGTGATTTTTTTCTTTTGTGGTACAATATATCCATGATGTGATGTATTGCACTTAACGGCTGTGCCATAATCAGTGACTTCAGGTGAATCCTCTCATTATACAACTCTGTTATATCTGTTAGACTTTTATTTTATTCTTTACTTTGTTTATTTATTAATGCATTTGACTTTTTTTTCTTTTTTTTAAGATTACTCTGTGTTTTGTGTTATTTACATATACACAACCATGTGAGCATTATAGGGTCCATCTTTACCTAGTTCAAGTAAAATTATTATTTTTTTCCTTTGGGGGATATCAGGGATAACAGGGCATTAATATTAGTGCATAGTACAAAGAGAGAAAGTGCAAGTCTTCCCATAACAGGTGTGACCAAGGGGGCGTCTTAAAAGTGGTACCATGCATATAAAAAAAACAAAAAAAAACATCAGGGTTACTGTAAGATTGTGGACAATTATGAATGATCCCTTACATGGTTAAGCATGAATGAAGATGAAAACAAAAACAAAAAAACCTGTTCTGTCACCATGCAGAGACATAAAATAGCACCTGAACCTCCCTCAGCCTTTGTCAGTAAAGGAAAGAATATACAGACAACAGAACAAGGGACACAATCAAAAAACAGCTTTACTGATTTTAGGTGCAGGTCTTCAGGTTGAATACATAGCCATCCCTAGAAAGTTTGTCATTTTGCTTTTCTTCAAACTGAATAAGAAAGCCACAACTATTCAACCTTATATAGAGTCCCACATAGCCGAGTAAGTGTGGCTTGCCTGAGCCAGTTCAGAGTCAGTGCCCAAGTTATTTGTATGGCCAAAATGTCATGGCAGCCAAACGTAAGCCTCCATGAAAGAAGTTCTGCACAGAGCTAAAAGCCCCAGGAGGAAAAGTAACAAACAACTTACAAACTTCCAGTCTCTCTCAAAGATAATTGGACTCTCCTGCTGATGGCCTTTTTTAAATCACTATTTTCATCTCTAGTTGACGTCTCATGAAAATGTGTTTAATTATTTAATGAAACAGGATTAATGCTGTTGCTTGATTTAACATTGTGAACACAACAACCACCCAGCCTATCTTCCATGCAGCCAACCACTGAACAAAACATACATGTCACATAACATAACATAACATAACATAATAGTTATACACAACATACAAGGATATTCCAGTTCACATACATACAGTACAAGCATACAAACGTAAAATACACAAAAACCCTTTGTAAAGTAAATTTATCAAAATAGGCGTGTAATATAAGGCACTAGAAATCTAAACTCAAAATACGTATTGGATGCTGCTGAAATATGAGTTTGATCATTCAATTGGTTGCTGTGACACACTAAGGGATGACATCCTTTACTGGCATTGTGACATGATAAAAGGTCTAGTTCCTATATAGGTCTGAGGTCATCCCTCTGTTTCAGTGGTTCTCAACCTTTCCTGGATCAGGGCCCACTTGAAAATCCCAAAAGCGTTCGCGGCCCACCCATCTGACCACTTAACACAGTGGTTTTAGATGGGCGGGCCGCGTGCATTTTCAGAGCATGTTTTTTTTAATGATCAATCAATCGATTGTGTAGTATACATAGTATACTTTATGTTCCTATGTACAGTATTAGTATCACATAGAAAACATATTTTTTTTAGGTTTTAAATTAATTTCAATATTGTTTTTGTGTTTTGCCAATTATTTGGGGGCCCACCTGCAATACCTTCGCAGCCCACCAGTGGTACCCGGGCCATAGGTTGAGAACCACTGCTTTATTTGGACAAATTAAACGGTGGCGGATACCATATCACTCATAACACCCTTGTGTCTGAAAGAAATGATACACCGTCAACATAATCATTATTATCATCATCATGGCATACAACTGCAGTTAGTGACTTGACACAAAAATATATAATAATACATCTACTTATTGCACACTGAATCAGACAGAGTCATATATTGGTGAGCATTCCAGTGAGAAAGATCATTTCACCCTCTCTCCCACCCTCCATTGTTTTTTTTAAATCCCCCTTTCTCAATCCCTGCTTGAAAAATCTTTGTGAAGCTTATTTCAACATATAAATACTTATATATTTTTTCATAGATCTATTCATTTCTGTGCATACGTTATGCCTCATTCATACTTAGTTGCGTGCAGGTGTCGCACACCGGAAATAGCAGATCTACAAGCTCACGACGTGTCCCACTGCGACACTTTGTGAGCTTGTAGATTAACTCTTTGCACTGTGTGACCCCCGAGTGCAACTAAGTGCAGTATAACTCAGGCTTTAAGTGGATGTGGGGTTTCTCTGGACCTGCACACAGCACTGCTTGGTGGGGTAAAGTGTAAAGTTTGGTAGCAGCAGGTTTTAACACTGTACGTCTGTGGTCCCTGGCAATTCAAAATGGCCACCCATGTTTATGACATCACAGGGCTGATAGAAATGAGGTGGCGGGTCTCTCCGACTCTGTGTGGGTGTTAGAAAAGAGAAGGTATGGCTCTTTTCAACGACAAGAACTAAGTGAACTGTATTCCACAGGTTCTGGATGTGTTTCCATACGCTACAGCTTGGTTTCACATAAGGTTCCCAGAACCTAATTTGGGCCCTGCTCAGGAGGTGGTACTAAACGCTGAGTTCTGGGACCCCAGAACTCACAACTTTTACTTTCATAACTTTCCCTCTAAAATAGCAGATCGACAAGTTCACAACACGTCGCGTTGCGATGCGTTGTGGATCGGCATTTCTTTGCTTTGTAGATCGCCTATTTTTGCTATTTGTTTGTTTTTGATGAAGTAGCTCCCCTTTCAGGAGTAGTTGTGGCTATAATGTTAACGTAAACACAAAAGCATCACAGAACTGCAGGGGTTCTGGAAGGTTGTGGGAAAGAGATGTTAGAAAGGGAAGAAGGGACTACAGGAGGAGTGACACTCGGTGACGGTGGTGTTCATAGAACAGTGAACATTTTCAAATTGGCTTTGATTGTACACTTTAAAACAGTACTATATATCTTTACAAAAACCTCGCTACACCTCATTGGAATACAAAAAAGAAAACATTTCACGACCTTGTCTGTGTATGGTCAGAGGGGACAAAGTCACAAGTCAGTAAAAAAAAGAAAAGAAAAAAAGAACAAACAACATGAAATAAGTAATACCCAGTAAAAAAAAAAAAGTAAAACAAAAAAACCAAAATAGACACAGATCTATATATTTCTAAAAAACTAAATTCACCTTTTACTTTGTGGCGTACTGTACTGTACCTTTTGACCTTCTCCCAAATTTCCCTTATCTTAATTTGTGAAGCATAAGGTTGAAATGGTGTTTTTTTTTTTTTTTTTTACTTTAGAAATATCTTCTTCATTCTCAGGAAACGAGAGTCTGTTTCCAAAACAAACAAACAAAAATCTTCTTGGTGTCTCTCTTCTTTTTGTGTGTTTCATTTTTATTTTCTTCAATACTGTGTGCTCTGTGTTGTCAGCCTCCCATTGGCCATTTAGGTCCCTCAAAAAGTCGCTTTAACAGCTCACAAGTTCACTCAGTCCTTGAGGCTTCCATGACATTGATTGGTATAAGTTTCTCTAGAAGTCTCAAGATAGAAAAAAAATCTAAGTTTCATGTGACAGTTTTAATACTGTAGTCGAGTCCTGTATTTAGGTTGGTGATGCTACACTGGTAGTGGATGGGATGAGTCCCACACCCAAACAATGTAAAGCGATCCACGCGCTCGCAAAGGAGCGCTGAAACAAATACCATCCATCCTGTATTTTTTTGAGCGGTGGTTGGAAGTTGCTTCTTCAGACTGACCGATGGGTGAGTTTGGGCTGAGGGTGGAAGGATGCACCCTTGTCAAGCAGGTAACTATGGCTCAGGTAGAGGTGCTCTTGCTGGGTATATAGGGTAAGTCGATGGTCCCCTTTCACTTCCGCACGTGGCGGGCAGAATCTCCAAAGGACACGCTTGCTGCCTAGTGCACTGACTCATAAACACTTGTGACCTTTTGAGAAGTGCACTAGGTAGGATGTGGTTTGGGATGTGGTTGGAGGGTTTTATGTTGCATAGTGGTCAAAGCTTCCCAGATACTCCAGACTGGCCCGGTAGCAGAACTGGTACTGGTCCTGGAGGGGGAACACAGAGAAACAAGTCCATCAGAGCAGAGCAGAGGGGGGGGGGGCATGAGGTTGGGTCATTTTGTCCTACATTTTAAACATATTGTAGAAAATCGTAACTTGCATTATCAGGTCATAATAGTGTCCAAAAATAGTCAACATTTTTCTATATCTATTTGCTATTTTTGCTGATCTACAAGCGTTTTGAGCTTGTAGATCAGATATTTTTTGGCAAATGTTCCCCCCAGAATAGGCATGCTGTGGTTCAAGTGGTTTAAAAGGTACAGCAGAAAAAAGGTTTTGCAGACCTCTGTCTGGACGGTGGCAGGTCTCTGGGTGCGTAGCATCTTGACGGTCTGGAAGATGTCCACCACTCCCTCGTACCTCATCCTCTCCAGCACAATGCTGAGGGTGATGAACACACCTGTTCTCCCCACTCCAGCGCTGGTGGAAACCAGGGAAATAGAAATCCGTTCAGGGTAATTCAGTTCGCTGTAATTTTTCTCTACAACGTTCTAATGTTTGAATTTACACTCCCGTTGTATGACGGCAAAAATAGCCGATCTACAAGGTCACTACGTGACGCAACGCGTTGTGAGCTTATAGGTCGGCTAATGTTGACATACGTCACTTATATGACAAATGAATCAGGCTTAAAATTGTTTCATCTTGGGCCTTGACACAAATCTTTGGTCTGAACTAGGGCTTTAGATGCTGAAATGCTTAGGCCACATGTGGCATGTATGTAAGTGATTCATTAATTAATTTAACCCTTAAAGTGTAAAAAGTGACCCAAGTGGACCTGTAATGGTTACAGTTCAACACCATGATTATAATGAAAGAGCTCCATGCAGAGAGATGGAGCGCTGTTAGAGCACTTACCTGCAGTGCACTGTGATTGGCCCATCCTGGCCAAACTGCTCTTTAGTTTTGTGAACCTGGCCAATGAAATCAATGAATCCCTCCCCTGACTTTGGCACTCCTTGTTCTGGCCAATCAGTGAACTGGAACTGACGAACGGTCCGTGATTGGCCATCCTGGAGTAATAGAACATTGCAGTTAAAGTTCTTTCTTCAGTTTCATACAAATATCTCTCATGTAGACCCAGGCCAGACCCATATATTGATATATATTTTTGACGCCATCGGTATCGGCAATTATGCAGGCGAATTTATCGACTTTAAACCTGGCAATAATAAAACATTACATTCTTTTTTTAAATAGGGCTTAAATCGTTCAAGTTTATTTGTGTTTATTGAAAAATATATATTTTGTATACAAATGTTTCTCAAATGTATTAGAAAATGTTGCACTTTTTGCCAAAATATCGGTCAAAACATCGGTGATCTGTGGTCTAGGACTCTCCCAAATCAGTATTTGCGTCAGACCCAAAACTATGGCATCGGTCCGGCTCTAGTGTCGGGCAAGGGACACGTATGCACAACGTAACACACACACACACACACACACACACACACACACACACACACACACACACACACACACACTGCTGCCTCACCCTGGCGTCTGTGACTTTGAACTCTCTGAGGATGTACTGGGGCATGTTGTACTCAGCCATGGGGTCCACCACAAAGTACTGATACCTAGCTGAGCGCTCTGCAGGCCAGTACTGATGACACTTCTCCTGCAAGAAGGAACACATGCTCTCTGTTAGAAGCAGAAACCTCTTATCTCCATATTTAACCCATTAAGACCGAGAAAGCATGTGTGATTTTGTGATTTCTTTGGCTGTTAAAAAATAGCAGATATACAAGCTGATATATATGAGCTTGTAGATCTGCTATTTTTGGAAAAATCGTGAAAATGTGTGCAAATCTTACATTTTTTAAAGTGACCATTTTTAAAGGTAGGGTAAGTGATTTGCTTTGGTTAAAATAAGTGTTAAATAGCTCTATATTGTGATAGTACTCATTGCTATAGAGTGTTTGTTCAGTAAAAGGAGTCTCCTTGTCTCTCCAGCTCTTTATAAAACAGAAAATGCATTTTCGTTTCAGTTTCAGTTTAATTTCCAATTTTATCCAATCAGGATAGAGAACTCAATCAGGATATAGATTAAACAAGTGAAATTGACACTAAGAAATGAGCAGGCAAAATTGGAACTGGAACTCTATAAAAATTAAGCTTAAACATGGGTACTTTCTCCTGATTGGCTGAGATTTTGACACCTACCAAAAAAAATATTTTCTGTTCAAAGAGCTGGAAAGATGGGGAGACTCCTGTTACTGAACAAACACTCTATTGCAATGATTACTATCAGAATATAGTGCTTTAACCTTTTAACAAAATACTTTTTGTTTTAACCAAAAAATATCACTTACCCTACCTTTAACTAAAATCTTTGCTTCTGGAGACTGGGGGTCCCTGGAACAAAATATTTTCAGATGGGGTTCCGCGGCCAAATACAGGCTATCATTTTGTGGGTCCTTGACATGAGCACCACTGATATTATAGCAACATAGGGTTTTTCAGCAAACCCTATGAACCTATCAAACTGATTTAGAAGACATTTGTAGAATACTATCTCAGGTCTTAATGGGAGATGGCAGATCGACAAGCTCGAAACGCGGCACAAAGCGACGCGTTTCGAGCTTGTAGATCTGCTACTTTTGTTATTTTTTTATTTGAATCCTGAAAAGTAACAGTTTTGAACATATGAGGTTTCCACCCGACAGAGATGATATCCAGAACACCACTGAGGTTAGAGGTTCAGATCCCACTGGAGCCATCCTGTCCCCTCAAAGTAGGGTTCTGGGGACCCACAACGGTCCTTGGGGGGGTTAGAGGGGGTTAAAGGATTCACAAGATTTGCATAAACCTTATGGGGGTTCCTGGCACAAAATCTTTTCAGATGGGGGTCTACGGCCAAATACAAAATTGAGCATCCATGACATGAAAATGTCCTAAAAGGACGATTTCACTTTGAATAAGTGTATGTGTGTGTGTGTGTGTGTGTGTGTGTGGGTGTGGGTGTGGGTGTGGGTGTGTGTGTGTGGGTGTGGGTGTGGGTGTGGGTGGGTGGGTGGGTGGGTGGGTGTGTGTGTGTGTGTGTGTGTGTGTGTGTGTGTGTATCCATACCCGTCCCATCTCTCTCAGTTTGGTTAGCATGACTACAATGGTGGAGTTGTGTTCCCACAGCATCCTCCAGTAGTCCTCGGTGGTCTCAGCCAGCGGACCCTGGGTGGCGATGTAGGCCTTCTGCTGCCTACACACACACACACACACACACACACACACACACACACACACACACACACACACACACACACACACACACACACACACACACACACACACAGTTGTGAAATAAATATCTTTCTGATATTACATTCAATCATCGTATTTCGATATTCATGTTTGAAAGTAACGTGGTTCATGTGGTAAAACATTATGATGGTTATAGTTGATGCCTGGGGGGTTTAATCCATTAAAAACGGGAAAGCAGTCATTTTAGTCATTTTAGATTTTAGTGTTGGCTATTCAAAAATAGCAGATATAACATTTTGGAAAATGAAAAAAAGTTTCAGAACTACTGATTTAGAAGGCATTTGTAGAATTGGACTCGGAGTGGGTAGCTAAGCCGGCCTGGCGGAGTTCTGCGCTCTGAGGAGCGCACGTTTCCACTTAATTATGGGTGCGTTTGGAAATTCAAATTAAGCACTGAGCGCACTGGCCCATACAAACTAATAGGCGAGTGTGCTCCCGGTGCGCATTTCCGAACGCACCTTATGTGTCTTCTGCTGCACATGAGAAGATGCAGGTGTTTAAATAATTTATTCATTTTAAGTACACTTAAAAGAATATTAATACATTCAACGCTCAAGCTATCGTGAATTGATCATAAATAAATAATACACAATAATGTAAGCATTTATGAGGCAAACAATATGTACATATATTAAGGCTAGCGAACTTGATAGTGTGTTTACACAGACATCGAAGGAAACAAAACAGCAATTCAGCGAGAAAAACTATCTTTAACAAGCTTAATAATGAGATTGTGTTTTTGACACTGAATTGCACAGGGCAGATATAACAAATAATTCAACAATGGCCGATGCCAATAATCAAAATAAATAAAGTAGGCCCAAAACAGACCATAATATTTAAGGTTTCGAGGCCGATAGGCTCGAATCCTTTCTTCAGATTGGTCTCTTTCTTCCGCCGTTTTTTCAGTTCTGGCCCAACCGTGCATACGCTTTTTACGAAACTCGGCAATATGGTAGAGGGCTATGCCAAACGGCGAAGACCCGAAACTCACAACCATCGGCCAAAGGGTGGCGCTGTAGCACTCAATTGAAATATGCCAACTTTGAACAGGTACAACTCATGCCCTGTTTGACCTACAGTCATGACATGACATTTTGACTTTTGACCTCTGACCTTTAGATCTCCCACCATTTTGAATTATATGAAAAGCAGTTAAAATCTACCTCCTCCTGGGATTTTTGAGCAATCTGCACGAAACTACACATGTACTACACGGATTTAACTTCGTTTCGGTAGTGACACCATTGTGTCACTACCGAAACGAAGTTAAATCCGAAAAAATCACTAAGTGTGGAGGCCAAAATTGTTCCCCCAAAAACCTGTTAGGAGTATGTTTCAGGCAATTTAAAGTTGATTGGTAGTACTTTGTAGTGGCTTTTTTTTTGGTCCCTAACATTCATCGAGCTCTGGACTTAGTAATTTTTTTTTTCGTTTCGGTAGTGACACCATTGTGTCACTACCGAAACGAAGTTAAATCCGAAAAAAACACTAAGTGTGGAGGCCAAAATTGTTCCCCCAAAAACCTGTTAGGAGTACGTTTCAGGCAATTTAGAGTTGAATGGTAGAGTACTTTGTAGTGTCTTTTTTTTTGGTCCCTAACATTCATCGAGCTCTGGACTTACACTTCATTATCATCATCAATGTATGATTATTTGTCTAATTGTTTGTTTTTAATGTCACCTTTTCTTCAATAAAGCCCTGCCAACTACACCATATGGCCTGTTCCTTGGAGGAGTTGTCAGGGTGACTGGTGTGGTTGTCATGGTTACTAACCATGTGTCATGTGTGTCAGAATGATTGGAGGGCGGAGTGTGTCATCAGTGGAGATCTGGCCCACCTGGATTGTCCTCTATAAAAGAGGTGGCTGGACTTCATTCTTGTTCTCTCTCACTGTGAAGCTCACTGGGAGCACTCAAGCCTTTTGGATTTTGCTTGTTATAGAACAAGATCACTGTGGTAGAGGTTTGGGTTGTGTAGTTACCTTGTCATGATGTAACTCCAAAGGTGAACAAGAAATCTAAAATAATTGAATAGAAATTGATCATTCAAAATATGCTCCTCATTGACATTGTATGGTGAAAAAGCTCTCAAAGTCACTCTTTTAGCACGTAAACGAACACAAACAAAGCTGATTCAGTCAATATAGAACATCACCAAACCCAGTACTGTTTTTTTTTTAAATAAAAATGTCAACTTCCTGTTGATTTTACAATTTGAAGATCCAGATCCGCGGATCCAGTCCGAGTTCTTTTTAATAAAAATAGCAAAATCAACAGGATGTTAGCATTTTTATTTAAAAAACAAACGGTACTGGGTTTGGTGATGTTCTATATAGTCTGAATCAACTTTATTTGCGTTTGTTTGTGCTAAAAGAGTGACTTTGAGAGCTGTTTCAGCCTATAATGTAATTCAATGAGGAGCATATTTTTTTATTATCAATGGAGCAATTATTTTAGATTTCTTGCCCACCTTGGAGATGCATCATGGCAAGGTAACTACACAACCCAAACCTCTACCAAAGTGTTCTTGCCCTTTAAGCACTGTTAACCACCCCAGTATCCGTATTGTGGGTATAGCTTTAGCAGAAAATAGCCGATCGACAAGCTCACTGCGACACGTTGTGAGCTTGTCGATCGGCTATTTTCAGTCAAAACTTTCCTCATAATAACACAAAACATAAAATACACTAGTATTGAGCCCTGAGGCTCACCGGTTACCCATATGGGGTTAAGTTAGTTTTAATAAAATAATTTAAACGCTCTTTGTTTGTGTGAGTTTCCTCATTTTGTTACAAACTCAGCTGTTTGCAACACTCTTGGTTTGTTGTTGCAATAAATACATTACATTTAAGTGGTTGAATTTATGTAATTTGTTATCCCTGAGTCACTAGAATAATACCTCAAAATGAAGTATGGAGCTCGGCCTATAATTGATCATTGATTTGATTGATATGCTGCATGCCATGAGTGCGAAGTGGTATTTACTATTTACTTTACTTAATTCAGTTAATCAAAGAGGATCTGTGGTCATAATACAGCACTGTTTGAGGAACTATAGTTGAAAACTTAAGACATATTTTTTAATGTCCAGTCCAAAGTGAGAACAATGTAGCCTACTTGATTTAACAACAAAACTGCTATAGTTTTGATCATCTGAAACTAAGGAATTTATAAATGACAAAAAGGGTATGAATTTTTATGACATTACGAAACATCTCTCTGTTTCCTTTCAATGAAAGTGTAAATCTGGGTTCAGACTCAGTCAGAGTAAACGTTTTCTAACAGATGGTTTTAAACAACGTAAATCTCAGTCGTGTCATAATGAACCCTTTCCCTGATCATCAGAGGGTGTATCTAGTAGATCCAGTCATTCTGTCAGGGGTAGAGGTGTTTTCTGTGGATTTTCATCTTTTGACCTGTCACCTCTCGCTTTAACTTTAAATATAACCTCGAAATCCTAATTAATGTGAAAGGCCTGGTGGTGCAAGAGTAAAGCATAGGCTTCACAAGCGGATGGTCGTGGGTTTGAATCTTGGTCAGGGAAGATCTCAATTTTCGGTCTTTTTAAGGCGAGAACCATGGATGAAGCCCGCCTCCCTCTTCACGCCCTCTTTTAGCTCCGGTAGGAGAGGGAGGAGCATGGAGGGAGCCCACCTCCAGGGGGAGGAGCTTAATACATTTACATATTAATTAAAGGTTTTTATTTTAGTATTTTTTGTGATTTTATGGCCATTGTTTTTTTTCACATGAATTTGTTTGAGACATTTTTTTATTGTTTTTTTTCATCACCAGTTTGTATTGACCACAGCTCCATTGTTTTTTGTTGTATTACCCTTTTAGTTTTTATTTAGTAGTTGTTTTGAGTGAGCTTTGAACCTCGAACCTTTAGTTTGTGAACCTTTGATTTATCTTTTACGCCACGCTGGCATGGAAGGTACAATTGGGAACGTCATCCTTAACCCGCCTTTTAGAATTTAGATGGATTTAGATGTGAAAATGTTCTTCAGGAGCTTTGAACCCCAAACCTTCTGCTTTCAGACCCTGTGTTTATCTCTTGAGCCACACAGGTATGGAAGTTACAATTGGGAACGTCATCCTTCACCCGCCTTTTAGAATTTAGATGGACAGTGAAAATGTTCTTCAGGAGCCTTGAACCCCTAACCTTCTACTTTCAGACCCTGTGTTTAACTCTTGAGCCACGCTGGCATGGAAAGTACAATTGGGAACGTCATCCTTAACCCGCCTTTTAGAATTTAGATGGACAGTGAAAATGTTCTTCAAGAGCCTTGAACCCCAAACCTTCTGCTTTCAGACCCTGTGTTTAACTCTTGAGCCACGCTGGCATGGAAGTTACAATTGGGAACGTCATCCTTCACCCGCCTTTTAGAATTTAGATGGCCAGTGAAAATGTTCTTCAGGAGCTTTGAACCCCAAACCTTCTGCTTTCAGACCCTGTATTTATCTCTTGAGCCACACAGGTATGGATAATACAAAAGAGAACGTAATACTTAAACCACCTTTTAGAAAATAGATGGACAGTGAAAATGTGCTCCAGGAGTTTCGAACCTTAAACCTTCGGTTTATAAACCCCAGAGTTTTCTCTTGAGCCATGGTACCGAAACAAAGTTAAATCCGAAAAAAATCACTAAGTGTGGAGGCCAAAATTGTTCCCCCAAAAACCAGTTAGGAGTACATTTCAGGCAATTTAAAGTTGATTGGTAGTACTTTGTAGTGACTTTTTTTTTGTCCCTAACATTCATCGAGCTCTGGACTTAGTACATTTTTTTTCGTTTCGGTAGTGACACCATCGTGTCACTACCGAAACGAAGTTAAATCCGAAAAAATCATTAAGTGTGGAGGCCAAAATTGTCCCCCCAAAAACCTGTTAGGAGTACGTTTCAGGCAATTTAGAGTTGATTGGTAGTACTTTGTAGTGACTTTTTTTTTGGTCCCTAACATTCATCGAGCTCTGGACTTAGTATATTTATTTTCTCACCATTGTGTCACTACCGAAACGAAAGTTTGTCAGTTTTAAACAACCTAAATCTCAGTCGTGTCATAATGAACCCTTTCCCTGATCATCAGAGGGTGTAACTAGTAGATCCAGTCATTCTGTCAGGGGTAGAGGTGTTTTCTGTGGATTTTCATCTTTTGACCTGTCACCTCTCGCTTTAACTTTAAATATAACCTCGAAATCCTAATTAATGTGAAAGGCCTGGTGGTGCAAGAGTAAAGCATAGGCTTCACAAGCGGATGGTCGTGGGTTTGAATCTTGGTCAGGGAAGATCTCAATTTTCTGTCTTTTTAAGGCGAGAACCATGGATGAAGCCCGCCTCCCTCCTCACGCCCTCTTTTAGCTCCGGTAGGAGAGGGAGGAAGCCCACCTCCAGGGGGAGGAGCTTAATACATTTACATATTAATTAAAGGTTTTTATTTTAGTATTTTTTGGCCACTGTTTTTTTTCACATGAATTTGTATGAGACATTTTTTTATTGTTTTTTTTCATCACCAGTTTGTATTGACCACAGCTCCATTGTTTTTTGTTGTATTACCCTTTTAGTTTTTATTTAGTAGTTGTTTTGAGTGAGCTTTGAACCTTGAACCTTTAGTTTGTGAACCTTTGATTTATCTTTTAAGCCACGCTGGCATGGAAGGTACAATTGGGAACGTCATCCTTAACCCGCCTTTTAGAATTTAGATGGACAGTGAAAATGTCCTTCAGGAGCCTTGAACCCCAAACCTTCTGCTTTCAGACCCTATGTTTATCTCTTGAGCCACGCTGGCATGGAAGTTACAATTGGGAACGTCATCCTTCACCCGCCTTTTAGAATTTAGATGGCCAGTGAAAATGTTCTTCAGGAGCTTTGAACCCCAAACCTTCTACTTTCAGACCCTGTGTTTAACTCTTGAGCCACGCTGGCATGGAAGTTACAATTGGGAACGTCATCCTTCACCCGCCTTTTAGAATTTAGATGGCCAGTGAAAATGTTCTTCAGTAGCTTTGAACCCCAAACCTTCTGCTTTCAGACCCTGTGTTTATCTCTTGAGCCACACAGGTATGGATAATACAAAAGAGAACGTAATACTTAAACCACCTTTTAGAAGTTAGATGGACAGTGAAAATGTGCTCCAGGAGTTTCGAACCTTAAACCTTCGGTTTATAAACCCCAGAGTTTTCTCTTGAGCCATGGTACCGAAACAAAGTTAAATCCGAAAAAAAATCACTAAGTGTGGAGGCCAAAATTGTTCCCCCAAAAAAACAGTTAGGAGTACATTTCAGGCAATTTAAAGTTGATTGGTAGTACTTTGTAGTGACTTATTTTTTGGTCCCTAACATTCATCGAGCTCTGGACTTAGTAATTTTTTTTTCGTTTCGGTAGTGACACCATTGTGTCACTACCGAAACGAAGTTAAATCCGAAAAAATCACTAAGTGTGGAGGCCAAAATTGTTCCCCCAAAAACCTGTTAGGAGTATGTTTCAGGCAATTTAAAGTTGATTGGTAGTACTTTGTAGTGACCTTTTTTTTGGTCCCTAACATTCATCGAGCTCTGGACTTGGTAATTTTTTTTTCGTTTCGGTAGTGACACCATTGTGTCACTACCGAAACGAAGTTAAATCCGAAAAAATCACTAAGTGTGGACACCAAAATTGTTCCCCCAAAAACCTGTTAGGAGTATGTTTCAGGCAATTTAAAGTTGATTGGTAGTACTTTGTAGTGACTTTTTTTTTGGTCCCTAACATTCATCGAGCTCTGGACTTGGTCATTTTTTTTTCGTTTCGGTAGTGACACCATTGTGTCACTACCGAAACGAAGTTAAATCCGAAAAAATCACTAAGTGTGGAGACCAAAATTGTTCCCCCAAAAACCTGTTAGGAGTACGTTTCAGGCAATTTAGAGTTGATTGGTAGTCCTTTGTAGTGACTTCTTTTGGTCCCTAACATTCATCGAGCTCTGGACTTAGTAAATTTATTTTTTCACCATTGTGTCACTACCGAAACGAAAGTTTGTCACTACCGAAACGAAAGTTAAATCTGAAAAAATCACTAAGTGTGGAGGCCAAAATCGTCCCCCCAAAAACCTGTTAGGAGTACGTTTCAGGCAATTTAGAGTTGATTGGTAGTACTTTGTAGTGACTTTTTTTGGTCCCTAACATTCATCGAGCTCTGGACTTAGTATATTTATTTTTTCACCATTGTGTCACTACCGAAACGAAAGTTTGTCACTACCGAAACGAAAGTTAAATCCGAAAAAATCACTAAGTGTGGAGGCCAAAATCGTCCCGCCAAAAACCTGTTAGGAGTACGTTTCAGGCAATTTAGAGTTGATTGGTAGTACTTTGTAGTGACTTTTTTTGGTCCCTAACATTCATCAAGCTCTGGACTTAGTAAATTATTTTTTTCACCCAATCATACTTTAATATGTTCATCTTACTGTGGACATGTTTGCCTGAAAAGGAATCTTTGAAATGTTTAATAGTTTTAGAATTGTACTCCTTTAAAAGTTCAGAGATTTATAATGGAGGTCGATGGACGATTTTGGGACCACAAAAAAAAACTTTCACCTAGAAACTCCATTCACAGTTCAAAAATTCCACCTTACTGTGGACATGCATGCTTGAGATTTTTTTTCTTTGAAATCATTTGTAGTTTTGGAGATATTTAACTTTAAGCGCCCTATTCATTGTCAATGCGGCAATGGACATTTAAACTTTTACCTGGGGCTTTTACCTTTATCTAATATTGTAGTGAATACTTCACAAGTTAACAGACTACATCAGAATCTCTGTGGTGCAGTGGTTTAGATACAGGGCTTACAACCATAAGGTTCCTGGTTCAAATCCAATAAGGACATCTTTCCAACTTTTATCTGACTCTTGTGGTCTGTATCTAATCTTTCAGTGAAGAGCGTACAGGAGACCAGAGAAAAAATCAACCATGGTGGAGCTGTGGTTAAAATACAGGCCTTGCACACAGAAGGTCCTGAGTTCAAAACCAGCAAGGACATCTTTTCAACTTTTACCTGGCGCTTTCACCTTTATCTAATCTTTTAGTGAATACCACGCAAGTTAACAGAATAATAAGAACCTCTGTGGTGCAGTGGTTTAGATACAGGGCTTGCAACCAGAAGGTTCCCGGTTCAAATTCAACCAGGACATTTCCCAACTTTTATCTGGCTCTTGTGGTCTGTATCTAATCTTTCAGTGAACATCCTGCAAGAGACCAGAGAAACTATGAACCATGGTGGAGCAGTGGATAGGATACAGGCCCTGCACACAAAATGTTCTGAATTCAAATCCAACAAGGAATATTTTCCAACTTTTACGTGGCTGTTTCACCTTTATTATCTAACCTTTCAATGAAGAACATGCAAGTGAACAGAACTAGGATGAATTACAGTGGTGCAGTGATTGAGATACAGGGCTTATAACCAAGAAGGTTGCTGGTTCAAATCCAACAAGGACATTTTTTGAGCTTTTGCCTGACTCCTGCACCTTTATCTAATCTTTTAATGAACAACACGCAAGTGGACATAGTCAGTAAAAATCGCTGTGGTGCAGTGGTTAAGATACAGGGCTTACAACCGGAAGGTTCCCAGTTCAAATCCAACTTGGACATTTTTCCAACTTTTACCTGACTCTTGCACCTTCAAATCCCACACATGCTGATTTGCCATTTCCAGGATTTGATTTCCAGGATTTGAGTCTTGAGTCCCAAGACTCAAGACCCAAAAGAGTCTTGAGTCGAACCAATTACTCCCGCGGAGATTACTCCGCGGGAGTAATTGGTTCGACTCAAGACCCAAAAGAAGGTGAACTGACTGTAATGATTCAAAATGTCATATATAGAATGGAAACCCCATTCAAACTTTAAAATGTTCATCTTAATATGGACATGTTTGCCTGAAAAGGAATCTTTGAAATGTTTAATAGTTTTAGAATTGTACTCCTTTAAAAGTTCAGAGATTTATAATGGAGGTCGATGGACGATTTTGGGACCTCAAAAAAACCCTTTCACCTAGAAACTCCATTCACAGTTAAAAAAATCCACCTTACTGTGGACATGCATGCTTGAGATTTTTAAGGTTTCGAGGCCTATCAGGCTCGAAGCCTTATTACGTCTCTACACTTTCACTATTATTCTTCCGCCGTTTTTGGCAGTTCTGGCCTAACCGTGCATACGCTTTTTACGAAACGGCAATATGGTAGAGGGCTATGCCAAATGGCGAAGACCCGAAACTCACAACCATCGGCCAAAGGGTGGCGCTGTAGCACTCAATTGAAATATGCCAACTTTGAACAGGTACAACTCATGTCCTGTTTGACCTACAGCCATGAAACTTCGATACACACATGTGTCTCCTCATGCCTAACAACTTTCACATTTTGACTTTTGACCTCTGACCTTTAGATCTCCCACCATTTTGAATTATATGAAAAGCAGTTAAAATCTATCTCCTCCTGGGATTTTTGAGCAATCTGCACGAAACTGTCTACACATGTACTTTGGACCTATGCCGACAAAAATATGGTTTGGATTTTTTCTAAGTGAAAACATTAAGCTTTTATGAGCCAATGAATATTGCAGTTTTATGAAAAATATTCGTCTGCCCCTAACACTTACATGCAGACTCACATTTGTTTGAAACTCTGCAATAATGTAGAGGGTCATTCCAAGTATCACTGAAACCAATCTTACTCCAATTGGTCAAAGGGGGGCGCTATAGCAATTTTTTGAAAATGCAAACTTTAAACAGGCAAAAGTCATGCCTCGTTTGGCCGACAGCCGTGAAACTTGCTTACACATGTGCCTTGACTCATGAGAAACACATCTATCACTTTGACCAGTGAGCTCCGCCCTCAGATTTTACGCTATACTGAGCAGTTTGAAAAACATTTAAACCAAGGATTTCTGAGCAATTTGCGTGAAAGTGTGACATGTGTGTGAACTCCCTTTACTCCAGTTCAGGTCTGTTGGTCCAATGGCTTAATCATCTGCCTTGAAACCACAGGGTCGCCGGTTCAAATCCCATCTCATGCAGACTTCATCTCAATTGCATTGCACACAACATGACTGTATCAATGAATAAACGTGCAATTGTTAAATTAAACGCTTATTGAGAGTAGTTATTTTCAATGTATGACTTACTTCATTCCCTCTTTTGTTTTTTTTTGTTGGATTCTCCTTTTTCACTAACTAATGCTGTGGATTGGATAGGTTAATCAGTACAGTGTTAGCCTCATGTGTCGAAGGTCCACGGTTCAAACCCCACTCATCACAGTTTACATTTAAATTGCATTGTACAAAACATGACCCTGTTAATTCAGACATGTGCACTTTTTAAACAATAACATGAAATGCTTTTGAGAGTAGTTGTTTTTTATGTATGACATACTTTCTTGTGAAAATAGTCGATCTACAATCTCACACCTTTTTAGATAGCAACGCATTGTGAGCTTGTAGATCGACTATTTTCACTAGTTTCCATTCCGAGGAGCCAAAAAATAAATCTGATGGATACATACCTGTATCCATCGATAAAGCTGGCGTTGATATAGTCGGATCCCTCCACTCCTCTGATTGGCTGTAGGCAGACACGTGTGGTTTCATAGGGCATGATGTTGACCAGCCGGTTCTTGAACTTGTTACATGGGAGGTTGGCACTGACGAACCGCGAGGTGTGGGCCTTGGCACTGGCCAGACGCTAGGATGGAAGAGACATCACTGGTTATATAAGGTCAGCGAAGGAAGCATGAAGGATAGTGAGAGGGGTGGATGGAAGGGAAGGAGGGATAGAGAGGAAGAGGAAGAGGGAAGAAAGAAAGAAAGAAAGAAAGAAAGAAAGAAAGAAAGAAAGAAAGAAAGAAAGAAAGAAAGAAAGAAAGAAAGAAAGAAAGAAAGAAAGAGAAAATTGGGAGGGGGAATTGGTGGAGAGAAGGAAGGATATTAGGAGGAAAGGAAGTGAGGAAGGAAGTAAGGAAGGATTGACATACATCAACATAGAGTTGACAGACAAAATGATGAACCTTTATGGTTCTCAGAATGGGACGTGATCATGACCTGGCATCCATGTCTGTAACACTAACATCACTTAAGGCTGTTTAAATATTCTAAACCCATATTCCAACGTATTTAACCTCAGGCCCGGGTTGTTGTTGTTCGTACCGGACAACAGACAGTCTGGGCCGGGTCCAAGTCAAACGCCTGAAAGAACTTCAATTGAATAAACTGAACCAGGAGGGAAGGGGCTGGGAGGAGGTACGGGGCAGAAGTATGGGGGATACTGGTGGGGGTTTTGGTGGTGGTGGGTGGTGGGTTTGGGGGGGGGGGGGGGGGGTGAAACAGGCAAAGGGGAAAGAGGAAGAGGAAACTGGGGAGAGGGAGAGGAGAAAGGGGGCTAAGGAAACCACAAGGCCCCACACTGTCTCGACGCACATATGTGAACAAGAGTTGATCCTGCATCAGCGAAAACCCCCAGAACACACACACTCACACACACACACGCGCACGCGCACACACACATGCGCACATACTGTACAGTACACGCACGTATGTACACACATATGTTATTGTGTCGAGTGGAAACCTTGTATGTCCAAACTGTAATTTTCAGAAAACGGGAAAAGGAACCCGTGTTCCTATGGATGCAATGTAGAAGCTCTTGTTAATAATTTTCATTGGTTCAATATTTATGAAATCCACTGACATATTTAACTACCTTCACTTTCACCTAAAAGTTAAAAAGTAGAGCATGTAGATCGGCTATTTTTGCTACTTTTGTGACACTATGAGGCAATAATTTACGAGAAAACATGAAAAGTTGAAATATGGAGATGCAAGGTTTCAACGATAGACACACACACACACACACACACACACACACACACACACACACACACACACACACACACACACACACACACACACACACACACACACACACACACACACGCGCGCGCGCGCGCGCGCACGCGCATATACAAATGAACAGAAAATAGCCTCTGACCACGGGTTGACGCGGGTGAAAAGAGAACGGCAGAACAAGGGAGAATGAGGGCAGAGTGAAACCGCAGACTCCGAGGGAACAATGGGGTCTCACGAACCCAGACCGGGCCCATCGGTGGCTATTAGAACACTGTGGGAGAAACATCAGTCCCCTATTCTCTTACACACTGGCTCGGAGAGAAATCCCACACCGACCACAAGTTCTCTAGTTCACTGGGGTCCTCTTGATGCAGCTTCCAGTATCAACAACAGTGGTCTTCATGTCAGTCAGCTTGAGTTTTACTTCTGGTCTTATCAACAGAGTTTGACAATACAGTTACTCTTTGTCTCACGCCATCAGTGCTTCCCATATCCATTTAGTCATTTGTTCATTTGAACCCAAGCATCCTTATTCTGGGGCATGTCATAATAAGAGAACATTTGGCCAAAAAGGTGAATATTCTGTGAAAATACCTGATCTAGGGGTAAAAAAAAGAGTACAGACTCCTGGGGGGATGCAGGTATATATAGGGTTTAAGTGGACAATCAATGCAAAGCTTGATGTGACATAGAAATAAAAAAGAGCAACATAAAATGTCTGAGTATTACAGTAGGTCCCCAAAAGCCACCAGACCAGCTTCAGCGTGACTTGTATTGTACTCTATATCTATATCATTATACTCTATATCATACTCTATATCAGAGGCATAACATTTCACTTTAACCCATTAAGACTGGGAAAGCTTCTGTCATTTTAGATGTTAACCACTTTAACCATTATTTTATATTTTGGCTTTTCAAAAATAGCAGATATACAAGCTCATGACGCGGCACTCGGGATAACTCGGGGCTTGGCACTGAGAGAGTTAATGGGTTAATGCAAAATTGCATTGCTTGCCCTTTTAATGACGATGGTGGAAAACCCTACTGTATCTCAAATGTTGCCCCACAATCTCCACTAAGTGTTCGGCCGAGATAACCATGACATCTGGTCCGCATCACTCTAAGGCCGGGCAAATCATTCAGGGAACGCTGGTGGTTTTGTCTTTGTGGAGGAGAGCATTCCCATTAGCACAGGAATGCTTTACCATGACACTGTAGCATGAAGGAAACCCTATAACTCTGAGGAGGTCCCTACTTTCACTTTCACCGTCAGCTCCGTGCCTGTGGTGGTGCTGCTGTAGATTCCAATCATTCTCATTCAACTTGGGTTTGTTGCGATGTCAACCCGAGAACTTTTAGAATGTAAAATCATCTACTGTTGTGGTTCCACAGGGAGACCACCTGGTCCACAGGGAGACCACCTAGAATACACGTTTTCAAAGCAGGGGCCACCAGGGGGGCCAATAAAATTAAATAAAACCATTGGTTGGGGCACGTACTAAATGGTCATGGTGATATACTTGCTGTCTAAATGGAGACAAAGGACCAGAATTAAATAACTCTGTTCTGGGACCTCTTGGGACCTTGGGCAGAATCCTTCTAGGGCTGCAATAGTTAATATAACTAATTGATTTAATCCATTATAAAAAACTATCGATAATAGATAATAAAATAATAAATTAATTATCAATCCATAGTTTAGGCATGTCATTATAGGCGCGAAGTAAAAATAAAATTGTGTAAATAGACCATCTACCAGCTCCTCCAACTTGCTGTTTTCACTATTTTTGCCTCTCCGACCTCTCCGACCTACTACTACTACTACTATACCGTATACAGGTATAAATATATTTTTATAAACTGTAAATAAAAAAGCACTTCTCGATTATTCGATTAATCGAAAGGTAAGCAACAATAATAATCATTATTTTATACTTTGGGCTATTCAAAAATAGCAGATATACAAACTCATAGCTTGAGGTACGAGCTTGTAGATCTGCTAAAAAAAAACTTTATTATATGTAATATTATTATATACATAGAGAGATATTTATATATATTTTTTTCAAAGCAAACATTTTTAACTCAGATCTTTGGTTCTGGTTCTCCTCCCGAAACAAAGATTTGAGTAAAAAATGTTCGCTTAAAAATAATAATAATATCTCTCTATATATATAAAATAATATTATATATAATACAGTCGCAGCCCATAGATCCTTCCTCACCTTGAACTCCAGCTCCATGCCGGTGACGTTCTCTCCCGGCTCCATCTGCGTCAGCCTCTGGATGTAGGAGAACAGGCTCCTGGCGGGGACCTCCGTGTTGCCGCACGCCACCGCCTCCATCAGGGCGTCGTGGATGAACACGTACTGGTCCTCCGTCTGGACCATGTAGTTCCTCTGGGAGCGCATCAGAGTCACGTGGCCGTAGATGTCCATGGCCTTCTCCTGCTTGATGCGCTCCGTCATGGCGTCGATCACGATGAAGCAGCCTGTGCGGCCCACTCCAGCACTAAGGGAGGAAGGAAGGAAGGACGGATGGATGGAAAGAAAGGGAGGAGGGGAATAAAGAGATATTTATATATGAAGTACTAGAGTTTCGGGGGGCTACGCCCCCCTCAACCCCAGCCGCGCACGGGGCCCAGCGTGGCCGCGTGTATATTGGGGTACTCAAATTGCTGGAGTAAAACTGTGGAAAAGTAAAAAAAAAAAAAAAAAAAATTTGAAAAAAATATATTTTTGATGTTTGAGGGGGACCCCCGCGGACCCCCTGCTGGTCGACGGCCCCCCTGTGGAGTGTTGGGCCGCGCGGGGACCCCCCTGGAACATGGCGGACCCCTTCGGTGTATTTTTTTTTTTCATGAAGGTGGTTGCTTGTTTCTGGGGCTTGTTTTTAGAGAACCTGGCATGCCAACGACTTGGCAACCCGACTTGTTTGTTTTTGTGTTTGGGATGAACATGGCACGTGAAGGACGGACATAGTGTGATCGAGACATGAGTGAAGTGAAAGTAACGGCCTGGGTGGAACAAAGGAGGTACGTAAGAAGGGGGGGGGGGGGGGGGGGTTGAAGCAAAGGAGCTGCGTGTGTGTTGGTGTGGAGGAGATGGGCAGAGTGCAATGGCGGCGCAAGCCAGCGCATGCTGCCGCACGTTACACCAGAAATGGTGCCTGGAGAAAATGGTGACCAAAAAAAAAGTTTTGAAAAAAAGGAAAAAACCCCCGCAGCGGCTGGCAGCTGTTGTGGTGATGAGGTCGTGCGCAGGGTAAACGGTACGAAGCTGCCTCCCCTTCCGTTTTGTCCGACATTTGGTGAGTAGAATTAATTATGTTGCGCGGTGGAAAAGCTGTAGTGAGCAGTGAGATGTCCCCTACGCGAGGCGTAAATTCAGCGCGGCCGCCGTGGCGAGTCAGTTGCCGACATGTGGTCTGGCGGTGCGTTGTTTATTCGATAACAGAGCTGTGGGGTGTCGCACCCAGGGTGCGGAAGTTGCTCGCCATTTATATAGTTAGATATCATAACCTTTTCATGTCTAGGACCCCTAAATTAATATGTATTTGCCGCGGACCCACATAAGAAACAGTTTTGTGCCAGGGACCCCCATATAGAATTTGTGTTTAAATGATTTAATTAAGTTTAAATGTTTCAAAAATATTTGAAAATAACAGATCTACAAGCTCAGAGTACAGTATATAGGTTTAAAAGTGGTTAAACTCATTTTTATGCTTTATTAACTAATTTAGCTGGGGACCCCCTGTAACCCCCTCAAGGACCCCTGGGGGTCCCCGGACCCCACTTTGAGAACCACTGCAGTATGGAATATACATAATTGAACTGTCATTCCTCCTGTCTATGCGTGCGCCTTTAGATTTTTTCATTTTTAGAAAACAGTCTTATCTGTTCCTGTTGCACATGTAAAATCCCAAATATGAGCTGTTACAATAATGCTCCACCATCTTCTCTAAGTAAATTACAGTATGTATCATAGAGATGCCAGCAAGCAATATTGTGCACAAAGGACATGGTAATTGACATAAGAGCTGAGTCAGCAGCGCTGGTCTTAGGAAGATGTCCTCTCCTATTGACACGCCATCCGGAAATACAATCCATTTAGTCACCCACCCAAACACTTCACATTTTGTGCTGCGCTGGTAACTAAATGATGGAACAGACTGACCACGCAGGTTTCTCTGAATGAATAAAACCTTCTAGATGGTTAAATTAATCTCTTTCTCTCTGTGTGTGTGTTTGTGTAAGTGTTGCTCAGGTGGGATGAGATTCACTCCATTGAGTGATATATCAGCCGGTGGATATGCTAAGGCACATTATGATGGAGCCTTGCTGGGGTAATTCAATTTGACTGATAATCCTGTTAGATACTCCATAGGCCTGTTAGGAAGATAAGGAGGGGCCCCCTCTTCTGCCAACCTTTGCGTCTCCTTCCCTCAACCCCCATTACTCTGTCTCTAAAGGCCCCTTCTTACACCCCTGCTTCCGAATCAATCACTTTATCATTCTCGCATTTGCAAGAGGGGTTTCTTATAGCCTATTTCCTCTCTCCCCATTACTTTTCTTTAATTCGTCATTTCCAATTCTCCGTTGGCCTGGATTTGACCTCCTTCTCTTTCTCCCAATCCGCAGATATCCCTTCCTTTAACTCCTCTAACTCACCCTCTCAATCACTTGTCTCGACCCTTCCATCCAGCTGTCCCCGTCTCTCCTTCAAATACCTCACTAAGGCCTAGTCGCTCACTAATACCTCACTAAGGCCTAGCCGAAAATAGCCGATATACAAGCTCACAACACGTCGCGCTGCGACGTGTTGTGAGCTTGTATATAGGCTATTTCCGGCATGCGACGCGAGCAAGCTACAGAATATAAATCAGGCTGAAATTGCCCTCTCTCTCTCTCTAGGTAGAATTCATCCCGTATCGCCTCTCCTCCATCCTCTTCGTCATGTCTCTGGAGAACATGAGATAAGGGCTCCGTTCCAGCTCCGGAGCTCAGCGTGTGCCAGGGACTCCGCAGTCTTACCCCCCCAAACCAGCCAGCCAGCCAGCGAGCCAGCCAGCCAGCCAGCCAGCCAGCCAGCCAGCCAGCCAGCCAGCCAGCCAGCCAGCCAGCCAGCCTCCCGCTGCTCACACGGCACGAGAGTCTCATTTGAATATCAACTTATGAACCTAGCCGATATGACAACGTTTAATGGGTAAATAAATAGTCAACAGCTAAATCTGCTTATGTAGAATGGGGCCAGCAGCATGGTGGCTATTGTTGTAAAACTTTATAGAGGGCGTTTAGAGAGGAATGTGCGCGGGCGTCTAAGCCAGTGAGAATGGTTTTTGGGGTTTGTATAATGGTGGGTCAATCTCATTTCACTTCGCGACCTACGCGGGTTGATTTTATGGGAGATGTCTCGGGCCCTCATCGCGTTTCAATGAGCCTAAGGTTTATGAAAATTACTCTGCCAAGTAAAATCCAAAATAACACGCGTGTAAGTGTTCTCACGCACACGCACACGCACACGCACACGCACACACACACACACACACGCGCGCGCGCACACACAACCAATGACCACAATGATTATGGACCACATTGGAAATAAGTTGAATGTGTTCCTTGAACGTTTTAAGATTAATTGTGCTATCGTATATTGAACTCTGAGAACTGTCAGAAAAATAATCTGCATGTACTTTACTTTTTCAGAAACATATTCAGACACACACACACACACACATTGGTATTTCTATGCTTGTGAGGACAGCAAGGCACATTTTCTTTTCCTTTTTCTTGCCATTTTGAATACAAAAAGTAACCCAAACTCCAACCCTAAACCTAATCCCTAAATGCCTAATCCTAACACTGACTCTAATCTGAATATTTTCCTTTTTATAACCTTAGCACTAATAATCTTTGTTAACCAGGAAAACTAAATTGTTCTTGTGAGGTCTGGCATTTTGGATTTGGACCTCACAAAAGACCTACTGTAACTAGAACGCCATTTAAATATTTTGTTTGCCATTTTTTTTACCTCAAAATGTGACTGGACTGTGTGCTCTGACTGCACGTGCGCGCTCACACACACACACACACACACACACACACACACACACACACACACACACACACACACACACACACACACACACACACAATCGTATGCGTGGACGCTGCACACATCCACGTTGGACACATCTGCACAGAAAACACAGACAAATGCGTGCACATACAGTACCTGCAGTGGACAATCATGGGCCCTGCATCTGGAGGGTTGCAGGCCTTCACCCTGCGTAGGAAGGCCAGGAATGGAGTGGGATGTTCGGGTACTCCGTGGTCCGGCCAGGCAGTGAACTGGAACTGACGAACCTCTCGCTTCTCATTGGAGCCACTCTGCCGGTTCACAGTTGCCAGTGAGAGAGTGTTTTAACCCATTAAGACCTGAGGCCGATTCTACAAATGCCTTCTAAATCAGTAGTTCTCACACTTTCAAGATTTTTCAAAAATGTTCAAAAATAGCAGATGTACAAGCTCGCAGCGCGGCACGAAGTGAGCTTGTATATCTGCTATTTTTGAATAGACAACGCAAAAATCTAATATGACATTTTTCAAAAGGATTAAAAAATAGCATGTACAAGTGCAAGCTTGTACATGCTATTTTTTTAAAAGACACGAGAAGTGACACGCTGTGAGGTTGTATATCTGCTATTTTTTAATAGCCAATGCAAAATCTAAAATGGCACAGATGCTTTCCTGGTTTTAATGGGATAACACACAATGATGAGCATAGGCATGTGGCGGTAACTATATCTAGAACTGTAATTAAGTACAGTTTTGGGTAATTTTTTACTTTACTTGAGTATTTACATTTTCTTTTACACTTTATACTTCTACTCCACTACATCTCAGAGGCCCATTTTGTGCTATTTGACAACTTTTAGTTTGCAGATTTGGAATATGATTACAAAACATTAACTGATTAATTATGATGTATTATTATTGGTTTATGCTACTCAGCAGCACATAAAGTAATTCAAATCAGCCCCACCTTTACCAGCTGCAACATGTGACAATATTAATTACATTCCAATCATATGACTGTGAACTGGGCCATTCTGCATAATGAGTACTTTAAGGTTTGGTACAGTCAGTTTATTTTGATGCAAATACTTTAGTTCTTTTACTCAACTCTAGTTTTGAATGCAGGACTTACATACATACATACATACAGCACACACTGTCCTCCTACCTTATAGAGGGCAAAGGTCCTGACGGAGTAGGTTGCCAGTTCCACTGTGTCCAGCAGCGTGACCTGGATGAGGCCGTAGGTCTCTGTGCCTCTGGTAGGCCAGTACTGGTCACACTTCACCTGCAGGGTGAGACGTTTAGCTGTGAGAACATGATGCACAACGCTTTCACAACAGTGTTTTTGTGCGGTGGTGGTGGGGAGTGGGGAGGGGGCATGGGTGTGGGGTCTACAAAGCTTCTAATTCAGGGGTCTTCAACGTTTTCCCAGGCCAAGGACCCCTTAGCTGAGAGAGAGATGAAGAAGGTACCACTACATATTGTATAAAATTGTGTTGCAGATTAAAATTATTATCATCATTATATCACACAAAGATTTGGCAGCCCCCCTGTAGTAACTCTGAGGACCCCCTGCTGAAGACCCCTGTTCCTAATTGCTTAGTAAATTGGGGTGCTGCTGAAACAACATTTGTGAAACGGTGGTATGTGTGGAAAAAAAGGAAAAACCGTGCACAAAGACGTGTGCGCATGAAAGCCATTTTCGTGAGAGCGCGGGCGCACGCTCGTGTGTGTGTGTGTGCATGCCCGTGAGACACAGTGAGAGAAGTACAAAGAGAAGAGAGAAACTGGCATGCTCGCTTTCTAATATCTTGGCTGTGTCATAAAAAAATATATATATATATATATTTAACCGTCCATGTGACATGAAGCGTACGTGTTATGGGTTGGTGGGCTCTCGCCAGGATCCCACAGAGAGGCCTCCAGAACCCACACCTAGCACTTAGCCCCTTGCATATTTGACTAGTGTACATTGCCCTATATTCCATCCCACCAAATCCCTATGCAAAAATGCACACGCAGCACATCAAATCCCAGCATGCCGCGCCACCGCAACGCATTGAATTCCTCCCGTATCGGGCGGGCATATTTGTAGTTCTTTAGCTCGGCCTCAGAGACCACAGAGAGGAGAGATGGGGATGGGGGGAAGAATCCCATCGCTAGAGGAGAGGGGAGAAGCGGGCCTTTTGGCAGAATCAGGCCAAACCAAACGCTATGTGCTGATCCCTCCAGTCCTAACATCAAAGACAGCAGGGAGCTCGGCTCAGCTCGCTCTGCATTCCACTGCTCCAGACTGGGGATTATGCGTTTTGGCCCAAGACATTCGGGCTGTAATTACAGCTTTTCAACTGTCGTTTTCCCATCAGGCCCTGAGACACTGCAGGCCAGTGAGGACTGGAATGGTTGTCCATGTAGGGGGGCCTAGACCACTGCCAAAGCCCCAGTGGGATGGCAGTAAAATGCGTTGTGTAAAGAAAATAATGTAGATTGATATATAGGCTAACAGCACAACTTGGCTGTAGTCTTATATGGTTTGGTGTTGCACCGAGTAGGTCCCATGCTGGGTTTGTGTACATATCATCTGAATAGACATACTGCTTATGATGGATATAGGCATAATGAGTTATTGTTGACTCAAATGAGA
Organism: Gymnoscopelus microlampas; assembly: GCF_963454915.1. Lineage (NCBI taxonomy): Eukaryota > Metazoa > Chordata > Actinopteri > Myctophiformes > Myctophidae > Gymnoscopelus > Gymnoscopelus microlampas. The sequence continues at coordinate 23,568,006 of NC_139939.1, forward strand.
CTAAATCCTGTACTCGAGCAGACAGCTCACGATCTCATACAGATATGAAAGCAAGAGGCAGATGGTATAAAAAATAAACCGCAGGCATACAATCTTTCTATTTTTTCCCATTGCCGCACAACGTCACAGCTGTTCTGGTGGTGAATTATTGATCGTTTTAAGTGTCAAGTGATGCATCTAGCGTGGCACTGTAGCTACAGTAGAAAGGCTGTTTGGGGAAAACCCCGTTTTCCAACTATTTCTGTTGCCGATGACGTGGTCTACAAATTCGACGTCTGTACAACAGAGCTTAGCGCTGTCATCATGCAATATCTGGAGTCTAACATGCCCACACTGTAAAGTCCTGAGTGTGCATTTAACTCTGGGAGTAAACGTATGGACCTTTACGGGTCATTTTTGTTGCCCTCTCAGAGTTGAATTGTCACTCAGGAGTTTGAAGTGCACTTTCTAAACTGCTGTGGTCAATCTGAACCCCATTTCAGGCCAACTGACTGTGAAGAAGGCTTGTGGCGAGCATTCTCACTCAGTGCACTGGGCTTTTGTACAGAAAGAAAAACAGAGTACAGCAGAAAATAAAACAACAAGAGTGAACAGCAACAACAGGTTAGGAGGAGAAAACCATGTGAGAAGAAGTGGTGTTTTGCACAAAGGATAAAGGCTCACTTATACTCTGTCAAACGTCTGTGTCGTACAACAAAAACTTTTTTTTGTCGTGCGATGCAGTCAATGGACAGGGTATAAATTGGCCTTTAGCAAAGGAGAGAAAGAGAGATCTTGCCTTAGAGAAGAAATAAGAAGGCATCTGAGGGTCAAACAGACACAACAGAGAGAGTTGGAAGAGTTGGTAAAGAGAAAGAGCTTTAACACAAAGCACAGGTTAATAGGAATAAAGGGACAGACGAGAGGAAGGAAATTCATTTGGGGAGCAGGGCTCCAGACATAATTGGTTAGCACTTAATTAATCACGAATCTTACCTCGAGCCATGTATGTTCATTCCACTCTGATATTAAATTTACATTACATTGAATATTGACTTTTTTTTTTGTTAGCTAACAAAATGCCTGGAAGCAAAAATGATTATCTACTTGATTGCACATTTTTCCCCAGTTCAGCTGCGATTGTCTTTGCAAGTCTCATGCACTTTCTATTCCATTGTTTTTGTTCTATTCTATCCCCATCCATCACCCTTAAAGGTACGGTAAGTGATAGTTTTTGGTTCAGACCAACCAAGTGTTTTGTTAACAGGGGTCTCCTCGTCTCTCCACCTCTTCAATAAACAGAAAATACATTTTGATGGGGAGGGGTACCCAATGTATCAATTTAAATTCTATACAGTTCCAGTTCCAATTTTGTCTGCTCGTTTCTTTGTATCACCACTTCCAATGTCACTCGTTTAATCTGTATCTTGTGTGAGTTCTCTCTCCTGATTGGATAAAATTGGTATCCTGACCTGAAAATGCAATTTCTGTTTATTAAAGAGCTGGAGAGACAGGGAGACTCCAGTTACTGAACAAACACTCTATATCAATGAGGACTATCAGAATATAGAGCTATAATACTTATTTTAACAAAAAAACATGAATTACCCTACCTTTAAGTCTGACCAGGCCAAAGTCTTCTCTTTAATATTTGGATGTTATTTCAAATTATTGTTACCTTACTACCTTTTTGTATCTCTCGACTCTTATATTTATCTGTGTTTCATGCTTACTACGGTGATGATATGGCACCTGAATTTGTACCAGGATCAATAAAGGTCTGTCTGTCCTCGTAGGCTGTTTCATAGTCGTAAAACTGTCGACAACAAATAATGGATTCCCAAACCAAATTCAAACTCAAACTTTTCTCATTAGAAAAATATGTTCTTTTTTCACGGCAGGCACTTGAGTATTAACAGCCGTTGCACAGTAAAACCCTCAGTGTTCATTCAATCCCTTTTGTAACTCTCTCTGACAGTGTACCCTTTACACATCCATTTGTACTGTCTCCCCTTCCCCTCCAGTCCTCGTTAAAGAGATGACATTCACCTGGTTGGTGATGTTGCTGCATTCTGGTCTATCCGCCCAGTGTGGGCCATGTCCTGTCCAGTCATGACCTGTTCTTCCCCATCCTTTCCTGTCCAGTGGAGTCCTAACCTTACCTTACCTTACCTTACCTGTACTCTACTGTACTCTACTGTACTGTACTGTACTGCAGTGGTTCCCAAACTGGGGGTCGGGACCCAGGACCCAGGTGATCCCCAGATGATTACCGGTAGTAATGTTGCATAGCTTAATAACATTGTTTTCTTGCTCAACATTAAACGAACCAACACACAGTATACGTGTATACAGGGTATCTGCAGTTCTAATGTGACAATTCGGCTATTTCTCAATGTTTATCAAATTAAATGAGTCAAATTAAATGTAATGCCTAAACTCCTACAATTCCAAGTGCTTGTCAGGGTGGGGGGACACCAGTTCAAATGTGATCATTTTGGGGGGTCGCGGCCTGAAACGTTTGGGAACCCTTTGCTGTACTGTACTGTACTGTACTGTACTGTACTGTACTGTACTGTACTGTTCATAGTATACTATACTCTATCCCAACTCTGTTCTCTGCCCTCCTCAGTCTGTGGCCTGTGTCTTACCCGTGACTTCTCCTCCAGTTTGGTCATCATGATGATGTTGGCAGTGTGCTGTTCCCAGACCAGCCTCCAGAAGTCACAGAAAGTCTCTGGGAGGGAACCCTGTGTGGCGATGTAGGCGTTCTGACGGCGGTAGCCATCGATGTAGTTAGCGTTGATGTAGTCACTGCCCGGGACACCTGGGGTTAAAGTGTTAAAGTGTGTGTGTGGGGGGGGGGGGGGTGGGGGGGTTTGGTGGGTGGTGGTCGAGCGGGATGGGGTGGGGTGGAAGGGTGTAGGGTGAGACAGAAAACAGCAGAATGAGAGGGGGAGAGCAGAGGTGTAAAAGAGAAAAACACGATTAAGATGCTGCTCCAAAATCTATTCTACAACTGGGGTACCCAAACTTTTTAGCTCAAGAGACCTAACACAGAAATGTTCTCTCCGGGATACATCATGAATTATTATTTCAAAAACTGTGAAAACAGATGATCTGCAAAGTCACAACACATCGCGATGTGTTTTCACTATTTCTTAAACTGTCTTTACATTTATGGATGTTTGATTGATTGAAAAGCAAGCCTTTTCCCACAACTAACTTTTTACTAACTTTTTTTGCCATTTGAAAGCATTGTGCATGATTTCTTTTTTCCCCAATTTATTTGTTGATCATTTCTGAATTTCTTTTTTTTTTACACAATAAATTGATATTCCCAAAAAATGGGTCCCTACTAGGGGTGTGCCGATATTGGGCTCACGATATCGATACGATACAATATATGGCACTTTTTTATTATGAAAATATATGGGGGGGGAAGCAAATGCAAACAAATACTTCTGTTTTTGCATTATTATTATTGCCACAAAAAAAAGTAAACATTTTTATTTATTTTTTAACGCCAAAACGATACATATCGCCACAAAAACATATCGGCACACCCCTAGGTCCTACTCATTGTTTGTGTACCACTGCTTTACGATGATGTTTCATGGCAATTCAGTGACAACTGTATGACATAATATGACGTATTGTAGGGCTGCATGTCTACACACTAATCACACACAAAAACATGTATTTGTGCATGCAATTTACATGCAATTTACTTATTAAAGCTGACTCAAATCTGATCCACGGCAATGACAAAGGATACATGGATTACACACAATCTATTACCATGAAAGCAGATTTGTGTCCCAGCAATAAAGGCTGAGGATCACGCGAGGTCACGATAGAGAGCTTAGCCGCTTGAAACCTACAGTATGTACAGTACTTCACTTACCGGAGTCCCTCAGGGGTCTATACTAGGCCCCCTTTACATTGACCACTTGAACCCTAGCATCCCTATAGGGGAACATTAGCCAAAAAATACACGAAGTATACGGAAGTAGCGCTCAAAAAGGAACACTACATGGTCCTAACGAAGGAGGATATTTTGGAACGTAACAACAAGTTGTCAGGAATGGAATTTGTTAAATACATAAATAAACACATTTACGGTACGTTTTGGTTGTGCTGTGGGGCACTCGTGAATGAAAACTGTGTTTAATCGTGTTTAGAGAAGTTGTCAAAAACATGTGGAATGGTTATTGTGAAAAATATATGAGTGAAAGATATCAAAAATAACTTTTGTTTAATCCATTCAATCCAAGAACGCGTTTTATCTATATTAGACTAGATTTTAGCTATAACCATTATTTTATACTTTGGCTATTCAAAAATAGCAGATTAGTACAAGCTCATAGCGCGGCACTCAGCTTGTAGATCTGCTATCTTTGAAAAATCGTTTTTTGCAAATCTATGAATATATATTTTTAAAGCAAACATTTTTTACTCAAATCTTTGCTTCGGGGGGGGGGGGGGGGGGGGGGGGTCCTGGAACAAAATATTTTGAGATTAGGGCGGCCAAATACATCATACATCATTTTGGGGGTCCTTGACATGAAAATGTTTGAGCACCACTAATATAAAAACATACGGTTTTCAAAAAACTGTTAGGATTTAGAAGTCATCTGTAGATGCTTACCCGGTCTTAACTCATTCAATGCCATGCTTATTTTTGGAATTTTGGCTCTGAGTGCCACAGCCAAAATTCATTGTAAAAAAAAAAGTGCTTAGGAAGCGAGATACAGCCTTTTAAAGTTATAGGTTAAACAAGGAGTGGATGGAGAAGCAAATCTTTTTTTTTATTTTTTTTTATTTTTTTTTATGACGGATTTGACGGATTGTGGCGTACGCGGTGTCAGGCCACGTGACGGATTTGACGGATTGTGGCACTGAATGAGTTAATGGATTAATTGGAAAAGTTAGACAGTATGACTTATGCAGGACCCAGTGGATTGTTCAGCCATTGTGTTTTAAAATAAATGTAAGGATGATGACAAGACTAATGGGAGTACACACTTTGAGCAGCAATGACTGCAAAACCCGGTTAATACTCTGTCGCACAACAGTGTCACACACAGAACATAGCGGATCTACAAGCCCACAACGGGTCACGGATGCGACACCTTGTGGGCTTGTAGATCTGCTACGTTTGGGTCGCGACACCGTCATACGTCCAAGCATAAATTAGGCTTAAGGCTGTCTCTGCGTAACCACTTAACTGAAACTACTCGTCTTGAAAGGGATTGTGTGTGTGTGTGTGTGTGTGTGTGTGTGTGTGTGTGTGTGTGTGTGCGCGCACACGCATACTTGTGTGTTTGATTTAGGATCAGTCCTGCTCATCTGGGACCTAATACTATAATCCCCAAAATCACTGAGTCACAGCTTAAAACCATGCACGCGCGCGCGCGCACACACACACACACACACACACACACACACACACACACACACACACACACACACACACACACACACACACACACCCACACACACACACACACACACACACACACACACACACTTGATTCTCTCTCTCGGTCTCTCACATACATGGACACACAGTGTTGAGCCGTGGCCTGATTCTTCTGAAGAGAACCCAAGCCACTTGTGAGCCTTTTGAGGACACTTGAGATATGAGGGATTGAGCAGTAAACAACCAACGCTACACTATAAAGTCCTTAGTGTTCATTTACCTCTGAGAGTGACCTAACAGAGTTACAAGTGGATAGATTAACACCGAGGATTTTACTGCGTAGAGAGTCACAACAAGTAGCCACTCTTTTTGGCATATTTCCCCCCATCACAACTCATGTCTACTGTAGTCCTGGATTACCTCAAACGATGCACACATGCACACACAGACAACGCACACATACCCACAAATATAAAACGTTTAAATGACAGCAGGGTATTAATGACCTAGCAGATCAACAAGCTCAAAACGTGTCGCCTCGCGCCGCTTCGAGCTTACTGTAGGTAAAGAACACAAAAAGTTTAAATGTAGAGATGGGAGGTTTCAACTACATGTCAACTACAATACACCCCAGCCGCTTCTTTGCACCTGACAGTGAGGAGGACAGAACATGTGCAGAGGAATGCTCCATTCTGCTCCTTGCTGAACAGGTGCCCTGAACTGAACACCGTGCATAAGTCGCTATAGTGCAGCGACAGAGACCCAGCCAATTGTGTTTGTTGGAGCGCCTGGCCAAGCCAGAGTCACCGTGGAGGATTTAAACCCCAGACTCACGGTGGTGGCCATGCAGGTATTTTATCCCTGCACCACCCGGATGCCCTCAAGCCCTACTGGTCTATCATAGACAGCTTGACTAAAATGCCTTGATGTGTTCCAACTGAACAGTGAGTATGGTGCGGTAAAAAAAACACACACACACGCAGATCCACAAGCTTGAAACCCGGCGGGAAGCAACACATTTTGAGCTTGTAGATCTGCTACTACTTCTATTTTTGAATTTGAATCCTGAAAAGTAATAGTTTGGGACGTAATTCATTATTACGGTTTCATTATCATTTCATTATTTTGAGACAGAGACGATATGCACACATGTGCTGGAGAGTGTTACAATTCATGCATGTGTACTCTTTATGTGTGTTGGGTCACGTTTAACCCATTAAGACCTGGAACTGTGTCATTTTTTTATTTGAGCTAAAAAGCATTATTTTACACTTTGGCTATTCAAAAATAGCAGATATACAAGCTCGAGCTTGTAGATCTGCTATTTTTGAAAATTCGTGAAAATGTGTGCAAATCTTTGAATATATATGTTACAGGTAGATTGGCATTCCAGGTAGAATGGAAAAGAAGCGCTTATTTTCACGCGCGCGCACAAGGGGGCGAGCTTGAGGGGCCGGGCTGGCGGGCTATGTTAGTGCAGCGAGTGGCAGTTCAATGGGGCAAACCATAGAGGGGCAAATGCAGTCCCCACAACATCATTTACGATTCTGTCCCTATCGGTACATAACTCGAACGGCGCTGATTCGAATCAGCAGACCATCGGCTGGTCGTCGCGGGCACTCGCGCCTGGAGGCGCTCGGGCGCGACTTCCTCAGCCTCAAGGTCTGCTGATTCGGCGCGCCTCCGTCATGGTCCAAAACTATACTTTATCGGCGAAAAAAAGTAGTCCGCGGTTGTTTGAAAAAGTAATGTCCCAAGCGGCAGTCAAACCCAGACTTCCACTGGTAGTGGATGGGGAGTCTAATGATTATCGAAGTGCGCCACTGAAGCTGGTATGTATGTACATCCATGTTGTCCTCGTCGCCGTCCTCCTGGCATCGCAGCCCCGCACCGAGCCTAAAAACAAGCGCTCTACTTCCATTCTACCTGGAATGCCAATCTACCTGTGACATATATATTTCTAAAGCGAACATTTTTAACTCAAATCTTTGCTTCTGGGGGTCCCTGGAACAACATATTTTGATGGGGGTCCGCGGCCAAATACATATAATTTTGGGGGTCCTTGACATGAAAAAGATTGAGCACCACTGACATAGAAACATACGTTTTTCAGAAAACTGTTGGGAATTAGGAGACATGTAGAATCGGCTTCAGGTCTCAATGGGTTAAGTGCGCACGTCTTTTCTCAGCTGAAAAAATAAATAAATAAGACGAGCGAGCGAGCGACAGCCAGGGCTCCAGGACAGCCAGGGGTAGATGGAGGGGCACCTCACACACACATGCTCTGCCCAGATAAGGCTCATCTGTTCAGACTTGGCCACCCACTGCCTGCCTCTGTACATGCTGGAGCTGCCAGTTTCCTTGCCTCAGGTCTTTCAGCACCAAGTGGGTAAAGTGAGCTTCAGGAAGGGAGAACGCTACGAGACAATGACTTCTCTTTCTCGCTTTAGACCAGCCAGAAATCCACTGTAATGGGTGTACAGCTAAAATGGTGCGTATCCCTCCCCCATGCATTATGAGTATAATCTGCCCTTTCAGACATCATGCACTTTTAGTTAATTGGCTAAACATGGGAGGAAATAGCAGTTTTGTTGCTGGGTTCCATGGTGGGTGGATGCAGCGTCTTGAAATGTAATGTACAGTAAGCACTGCTGACTTTTAAAAATAGGAAATAAATAGGAATGTAGCTAATCTGCCGGATGCAGACATACTGTACAGCAGCACTTAAGCCAGCCATGAAGCACATCTTTGGACCGTTGTCTTAAGAGCCTCCGCAGGTCATGTCTACACTAATCTCTCAAGACAGATTGGTTCCTGATTGTGTCCACACGAATACATTCTCATTTTAAGGCAGCATAAACAAAAGAGCAGCATTTCACATTTTTTTCATGACACTGTTGTTGGACAAAGTATAAAATAATGCTTAAGTGGTTCATCGATTCGTTGATACTGTATATAAACATTTAAACATAAAAAAAAAAAAAATCAATAGAATAATTGCTTTAAAAAGTATGGATAGTTGCAGCCCTATTCCTTACATCAACCTGCACTCGCTCTTTTTATTCTTGTTTTAAGAAATACATTAATTTAAACTTCAGTCGAGGTGTGGTGAAATGACATTTTGATCCATTTCTATGGCAGTATCAGAAACGACAGACAGCAGAACTGCATAATGAGACTGACAAACTTGGAGAAAAAATGTCAGGGACTTCTAGAAATGCAATAGCTACTCCAGGCATCATCGTGGTTCAGAGACTCTGCCTGAAGACCAGAAGCCTAATATCTCCCCCAGCCAAGGAAGAGTCCCCTTTAGGCTAGTGATTAAGATGTTTGGCTGTAGTGTCCCCACCCGAGTTTGAATTCCGGGTATTACGTAGACTAAACCCGAATCGTGGAGTGTTCGTACTAAAACGGGGGCCAGCTGTGTGCTCTCTGTTTTAGGGGTTTGAAAACACAGGAGTAGTGTGGACACTAAAGCGTAAAATTGATCACAATTATGCATTATAAAACAAAAATGTGGATGTAGCCTCACGCACGTACTGTGCGCACGCAAACATAGAACTTAGCCAGCCACATCTTTGGACTGTTTCAGTTCCACCCCATGGATAGCAGTTGGTAAAAGAAAAGCAATATGAAAATCTTACGCTTAGTGTCCAATCTAAGTTAACACAATTATGCATTTTAAAACCAAAATGAGGATGTAGCCTCACACATACACGCACGTACGTACGCACGTACACACGCATGCACGTACGGCCACATGCACGCATGCACACACACACACACACGTTTTTCTTACCCTCAATGCTGGAGAGAACGACCCTGGAATGGTCGTAGGCGATGACGTTTGCGTAACGGTTCTTTGGTTTGTTGACTTCCAGGTTGGAATTTTCCCAAGTGAACTGTTGGCCAGGGTCAACAGACTACAACACACACACACACACACACACACACACACACACACACACACACACACACACACACACACACACACACACACACACATCAATGGATTACAACATTGAAAGGTTCTTTCTCAAGGTCGTACCTGTAAAGGAGTATGCCTGTAATGTTGTGTATATACTAAAGGGACCTTGAGGATGTTCCCACGTTTCTTTGGCATGAAAATGGTTGAGAACCAGTGGTATATACTGTATACATTGACAGAAATGAAGACATTTTTCAAAATTGCAAAAATAGTAAATCTCCCTAAACGTCGCATCGTGACACATTGTGAGCTTGTTGATATTTTTTCACAGTTTTTATGGCTATATGGCTATTTGGCGGTCCTTGGCATAGAAACGTGTGGGAACCCCTGTCTTATGCAATACCCTAGATGTGCTGCTCCACATTGTTACAGCCAACCAGACACATAATGACTTAAATAAGGCTCCATGTTATGCTGGACAAGAATAAGGGGCAACATAATGCTCTCTATTTACAGGAAGAAAAATCATGTAGCCATGTTTTTTTTTTTCTCTTTTACTTTGAAATGAGAGCCTGGCTAGCAGGGCGAGATGATATAAATGTGATAAATTCCTCTGGGAGAGAAAGGTTGGTTGTGTTAGACCAACACATTAAGTTCCTGGAGGGTAATTACAGTATAAGCATGGCTGTTAGCCAGGATGAGGCAGACATGAGGTCACTATGGGGCTGTCAATGGAGAAGGACGGAGAGGGAGAGAGCCAGAGCAATTTAGCAATTTTGAATATTTTACGACACATAATTATGGTGAGGTTTGGGAAAAATGGAGGGGAGGGGTATTGAACGAGCCTGTGTGAGAGAGAGAGAGAGAGAGAGAGTGAGAGAGAGAGAAAGGGGGGGACTGAGGGAGGGTGAGAGAGAGAGAGACAGAGAGAGAGAGATAGATACAGAGAGAGAGGGGGGAGAGAGAGAGAGAGAGAGAGAGAGAGACAGAGAGAGAGAGAGAGAGAGAGAGAGAGAGAGAGAGAGAGAGAGAGAGAGAGAGAGAGAGACAGAGAGAGAGACAGAGAGAGAGAGAAAGAGAGAGAGAGAGAGAGAGAGAGCGAGAGAGAGCGAGAGAGAGAGAGAGAGAGACCGGAGAGAGAGAGAGAGAGAGAGAGAGAGAGGGAGAGAGGTTGTGTGGGGGGAGAGTACCACTTTCTATTCTCTGCCCATCATCATCATTACGGGGCCAGAGCTCTGCTCTGGACACGTATTGTTATTCGCATTATTCTGTCACTTCTTCTTCTGCCACTTTTCGCAGTTCTGGCTGAACCGCGCTGTCGGTTTTTACGAAACTCGGCCATATGGTAGATGGTCATGAAAAACGATCAATAAATAATTCTCACAATCTTTCGTCCAAAGGTGGCGCTATAGCACTCAATTGAAAATGCCAACTTTGACCAGGTACAACTCATGCCCTGTTTGACCTACAGCCATGAAACTTGGATACACATATGCGTCTCCTCATGCTTAACAACTTTCACACTCTGACTTTTGACCTCTGACCTTTAGATCTCCCACCATTTTGAATTATATGAAAAACAGTCATTGGCTCCTAACTTCTGCATTTTTTCACTTATGGAAAATCCGTTGGAAATTTTTGTAGAAAGTGGTCCAAAGTTCAAGTACGAAACGTTTCGTGCAGATTGCTCAAAAATCCCAGGAGGAGATAGATTTTAACTATTACAGTTTTATGAAAATTATTCATCTGTGCCTAAAACATACATGCAGACTCACATTTCTTTGAAACTTTGCAGAAATGTACAGGGTCATTCCAAATATCACTGAAACCAATCTTACTCCAATTGGCCAAAAGGGGGCGCTATAGCAATTTTTTGAAAAGGCAGACTTTAAACAGGCATAAGTCATGCCTCGTTTGGCCGAAAGTCGTGAAACTTGCTTACACATGTGCCTTGACTCATGAGGAACACACGTATCGATTTGACCATTAAGCTCCGCCCTTAGATTTTCCGCAATTTTGAGCAGTTTGAAAAATACTTGTTTTTGCCAGTTCTGGCTTAACCGTGCATACGCTTTTTACGAAACTCGGCCATATGGTAGATGCTCATGAAAAACTACCAAGAAATAATTCTCACACTCATTCGTCAAAGGGTGGCGCTATAGCACTCAATTGAAAGTGCCAACTTTGAACAGGTACAACTCATGCCCTGTTTGACCTACAACCATGAAACTTCGATACACACATGCGTCTCTTCATGCCCGACAACTTTCGTGGTCTGACTTTTGACCTCTGACCTTTAGATCGCCCACCATTTTGAATTATATGAAAAACAGTCATTGGCTCCTAACTTCTGCATTTTTTCACTTATGGAAAATCCGTTGGAAATTTTTGTAGGCAGTGGTCCAAAGTTCATGTGTAAAATGTTTCGTGCAGATTGCTCAAAAATCCCAGGAGGAGATAGATTTTAACTATTACAGTTTTATGAAAATTATTCATCTGTGCCTAAAACATACATGCAGACTCACATTTCTTTGAAACTTGGCAGAAATGTACAGGGTCATTCCAAATATCACTGAAACCAATCTCACTCCAATTGGCCAAAAGGGGGCGCTATAGCAATTTTTTGAAAAGGCAGACTTTAAACAGGCATAAGTCATGCCTCGTTTGGCCGAAAGTCGTGAAACTTGCTTACACATGTGCCTTGACTCATGAGGAACACATCTATCTCTTTGACCAGTAAGCTCCGCCCTTAGATTGTCCGCAATTTTGAGCAGTTTGAAAAACACTTAAACCCAGGATTTTTCAGCTATTTGCGTGAAACTGTATCATCTGTGTGATCTCCTTTTTCACAGTTACTTATCTGTTGGGCCAATGGCGTCTCCCTTAAATGAAGGCCTCACAATCTCAGGGTCGCCAGTTCAAGCCTCACTTGATGCAGACTTAATTTTACGGGGCCAGAGCTCTGCTCTGGAACTGTATTGTTATTGGCAGTATTCTGTCACTTCTGCCACTTTTCGCAGTTCTGGCTGAACCGCGCTGTCGCTTTTTACGAAACTCGGCCATATGGTAGATGGTCATGAAAAACGATCAAAAAATAATTCTCACAATCTTTCGTCCAAAGGTGGCGCTATAGCACTCAATTGAATATGCCAACTTTGACCAGGTACAACTCATGCCCTGTTTGACCTACAGCCATGAAACTTGGATACACATATGCGTCTCCTCATGCTGAACAACTTTCACACTCTGACTTTTGACCTCTGACCTTTAGATCTTCCACCATTTTGAATTATATGAAAAACAGTCATTGGCTCCTAACTTCTGCATTTTTTCACTTATGGAAAATCCGTTGGAAATTTTTGTAGGCAGAGGTCCAAAGTTCAAGTGTTAAACGTTTCGTGCAGATTGCTCAAAAATCCCAGGAGGAGATAGATTTTAACTATTACAGTTTTATGAAAATTATTCATCTGTGCCTAAAACATACATGCAGACTCACATTTCTTTGAAACTTTGCAGAAATGTACAGGGTCATTCCAAATATCACTGAAACCAATCTCACTCCAATTGGCCAAAAGGGGGCGCTATAGCAATTTTTTGAAAAGGCAGACTTTAAACAGGCAAAAGTCATGCCTCGCTTGGCCGAAAGTCGTGAAACTTGCTTACACTTGTGCCTTGACTCATGAGGAACACATCTATCTCTTTGACCAGTAAGCTCCGCCCTTAGATTGTCCGCAATTTTGAGCAGTTTGAAAAACACTTAAACCCAGGATTTTTCAGCTATTTGCGTGAAACTGTATCATCTGTGTGATCTCCTTTTTCACAGTTACTTGTCTGTTGGGCCAATGGCGTCTCCCTTAAATGAATGCCTCACAATCTCAAGGTCGCCAGTTCAAGCCTCACTTGATGCAGACTTAATTTAAGTTGAATTGCAAACAACATGACTGTATCAATGAATTCATGTGCAAATGGTAAAGATAACCTGAAATGCTTATTTGAGAGTATGTTTTTTCAACGTATGACATACTTCAGCGGTGTCAAACTCGCGGCCCGCGGGCGTTTTGCGGCCCACGGAAAGGTCCCTGGCGGCCCAGGAAATACTTTTAAAAATAGTAAATTGATACTACATCTAACAGACATAGATTCGGAGTTTAGTGGGGGAGAGCGCTGCTACTTGGCTGCAGCAAGTACCTTTGATGGCCCGCTTTGTCTCTCCCCAGCTGTGGAATGTTGTGGCTGATTGGCTCGTTAAGAGTCTATTCAACTACTAGTCGAGTAGTAATGGCTATACTCTTTGATCCTCACACAGGAGTCAGACTCTCTCTCTCTCTCTCTCTCTCTCTCTCTCTCTCTCTCTCTCTCTCTCTCTCTCTCTCTCTCTCTCTCTCTCTCTCTCTCTCTCTCTGTCTGAAGCAGCAAGTGACTTAGATGTGTTAAAAATAAATCTATCAAAGCTGCTTCTTTTATTTCTCAGGAGCTTGCCCAGTGAAATCCTCAGTGTTAATTGAACTCGGAGTGGATTTAACATTCTATCTGGGGAACGCATCTGTGTCATTTTAAGATTTATTTGGCTATTCAAAAATAGCAGATCTACAAGCTCATAGTGCTGCACTGTGAGCTTGTAGATCTGCTATTTTTGAAAAATCATGGAAATCTTTAAAAAAAAGTCTCCTAAATGCTAACAGTTTTCTGAAACACTTATGTTGCTATAATGTGGTTCTCTAACTTTGTTATGTCTATATTATATATATATATATATATATATATATATATATATAATAGGTAGTTAGAAGCATTAATCATATATGTGTTAAAAAATAAATGTATCAAAGCTGCTTCTTTTATTTCTCAGGAGCTTGCCCAGTGAAATCCTCAGTGTTAATTGAACTCGGAGTGGATTTAACATTCTATCTGCGGAAAGCATCTGTGTCATTTTAAGATTTATTTGGCTATTCAAAAATAGCAGATCTACAAGCTCATAGTGCTGCACTGAGTGCTGCACTGTGAGCTTGTAGATCTGCTATTTTTGAAAAATCATGGAAAACATTTTTTAAAATGATATACTGTAGTTATAGCAGTGACTGAGATGTAGTGGAGTAGAAGTAAAAGTTCTGGAAATTGGAAATACTCTAATAAAGTAAAACTACTTCAAATCTTTACTTAGGTACAGTACTTGAGTAAATGTAATTAGTTACTTTACACCACTGTTCTATAAATGTAATTATTTAACAACCCACACAAATTACCAGGTATTGTTTAACTTCAAATTGAATTATTCTACTTAAAATGGTTTATAATAATAATTATAATGATTATAATTATTATTATTGTTACAAATTGCATTGTTTGTTTTCTGAGACAAGTTCAGACAACAGATTGAAAAACAATGCTGTATAACTGAATGCGTGAGCGCGCATGTGTGTCCGCAACTGGTTCCTGCCCACCTCAAGTCACAATTTGACCAATCTTGCCCGGACACCAAATTGAGTTTGACACCCCTGACATACTTCATTCTGAAAATAGCCGATCTACAATCTCAAAACTTTTCAGATAGCAACGTGTTTCTGAGCTTGTAGATCGGCTGCTTTCACTGTTTTCGGTAGCGAGGAGACATACAATTTCTCTATTGGTAAATGGTTTGTGAACGAGTGATCTTAGTGTTGGCTTGGTTCATGACAGAAGGCAAGAGTTTATGATCTTCAACAGACAACATCAGCCTGGACAAAGCTATAGCACTATAGGTAGTGTTGCAGCCTACTAGCCTATCATGGGGCGGCCATAGCTGGGTGTTTAGTGAGCACGCCTAGGGAACCAGAGGCCCTGGTTGCCCCAGGTTCGATTCCAGGCCATCCCAGCATATGCGTCGATGAAATTAAATTTGTCCTTGAGCAAGACTCTTAACCCCTAATTGCTCACAGGTTCTCATTGGAAACAAGACCACAAGGACTTTCATGAACGACCTGTTAAAAGGAATTATCCTTATCCTAGTCCGAAGGTTGAGAGTTCGATTCCTGTTAATGGCAATAGGTTGAGATGTCCAATCTATCCATTCTGTTTCCATATCTCTCTCTCTCATCAATCTATTCCGTTTCCATGTCTCTCTTCAATCTATTCCGTTTCCATGGCTCTCTCTCTCTCTCTCTCTCTCTCTCTCTCTCTCTCTCTCTCCAGTTTCCATCTCTCTCTCTCTCTCTCTCTCTCTCTCTCTCTCTCTCCAGTTTCCCTGTCTGTCTGTCTCTCTCTCACTGGCCCCGTATTATCGCTGCTTGCAGCTATATTGTGTATCTTATTATTGCACCACAGTCATTTTGGGTCTCTGTGTGTCTCTTTCCCTCTCTCTTTGCCTCAATCCCTCCATCTCGCTCCCTCGTTAAAGGTTTAGTACTGAACAAAGCACACAGTCATGCAGAGAGAATGCACAGCCCATCAGAATGGTTCAAACTCGCACCACAATTACATATGGCCTCCCCTCCCTCAGTCACCACTCGGCTCTCTCCTCCCCTCCCATCTGTTTGATTCCAAAACATCCTTATTCTGTTTTTCAACTCTCCGGAACAATGGGTCAGGACCCAAGTTTGGGTCATGGTCCCATTTTTATGAGTCACAAGTAAATATTCCTTTTCAATTCCTACAAAAAAATGTTTTATTATTTAAAATATTTTCAAAAATATATATTTTTTTTAATCTAAATGTTTCAGAAAAGAAAAGTCAAACATTTTTCAATAGAATTTCCAAATGTTCCCATTAAATCGAAGAAATTCCATACATTTTATATATTTCTTATATAAGTAGTGAAAATAGCAGATCTACAGTAGAAGCTCACAACGCGTCGCATCGGCTATTTTCACTAGTTTGGTCCCGGCCGGGTAGACATTCTCTTTTGGGTCTAAAAAGCTAAAAAGTTTGTGAACCACTGTAATAGACATTTCCTCCTGTTCTCTCTATCCTCTGGTTGCCAATTTCAGTCTTAATCTGATTCTTTGCCCCAAAGCCCACTGGTTCAATACAGAAAAGAAAAGTGTTTTACCAATTTACAACAGTACAGTAGATCCCTGTGGAGCTCACTGCAATAGAAGTACTTCTGATTCTGATTGGGCTTGTTTTTTTTGTCTTTCAAGAAATGGTTCATCACGGTTCTGTGATTTTTAATGCACATGTTCAGTGCTTCCCAAACCTTTCCATGTCAAGGACCCCCAAATTCATATTTATTTGGCCGCGGACCCCCATCTGAAAATATTCAGTGCCAGGGAACCCCAGAAGATAAGATTTATGTAAAAAATATATATATATCTTTAAAATATTTAAAAAAAATAGCAGTTATGCAAGCTCGCAGCACGGCTCAAAGTGACGTATTTGGGAGCTTGTATATCTGCTATTTTTG
The DNA here is from genome assembly GCF_963454915.1 of Gymnoscopelus microlampas. NCBI lineage: Eukaryota > Metazoa > Chordata > Actinopteri > Myctophiformes > Myctophidae > Gymnoscopelus > Gymnoscopelus microlampas. The sequence goes on from NC_139939.1 coordinate 23,584,716, forward strand.
AATAGCCAACCTACTGTATAAACGGATAAAGTGTTTAAAATGATCGTGATGCTGTATTAACACGTTTTGCTGGGGACCCCCTGGAACCCCTCCAAGGACCTCTGGGGGTCCGGGACCCGGACCCCACTTTGAGAACCAATGCATTACAGTACATCAAATGCAGCACGTGTTATAAGGAAAACAAATCAAAAAGCTTGCACCGAAAATGTACTTTTCACTACAGCATAATTATCTCCTGGCCGGTCTGCTCTCAACCATTTCTATCTATCGTTTCTCTCTCCGTCTGATTCTCTCTCGTCTGGAGCGTGGAAATGAGGGCTTGATAACCATCTGGCCGTAAGAAGACTCCCTTTGAACTTTTCAATTTCAATTTCCCTGACTGGGAGACTTCACTTAACCCATTAAGACCAGGAACGCATCTGTGTCATTTTAAGATTTCTTTGTCTATAAAAAAATAGCTTGTAGATCTGCTATTTTTGAAAAATCGTGAAAATGTGTGCAAATCTTTGAATATATGTATATTTTCTAAAGTGAACATTTGTAACTCAAATCTTTGCTTCTGGAGGTCTCTGGAACAAAATATTTTACAAATGTTAACTTGTGTTAAATGTTAACATTAATTTGAACAAATGTTTTTGATTTAAAAAAAAATAATAGTAGATCTACAAGCTCATATGAGCTTGTAGATCTGCTATTTTTTAACGGCCAAAGAAATCTAAAATGACAGAGATGCGTTCCCGGATTGAATGGGTTAATCGAGATGCTCTCGTATTCGTCAAGATAACTACAACACAATGGACGGCAAGATGAAGAGCCTTCAGTAGTTGATGGAGACGAGTGGAATGTTTTTTCATTGTATCTCTGTGTAGACACACATCAAAACAGGGCTTCACTTAAACTGGAAAGCATATAAGATCCTCTTCCTGACATCAAAGATGTATGAATTCAAACTGATACTGTCTATTTGTGCACACTACTCTACGCCAGTGGTTCTCAAAGTGGGGTACGCAGACTCCCAGGGGTCCTCAGGGGGGGTTCCAGGGGGTCCCCAGCTAAATTAGTTAATACAGCATCACAATCATTTTAACCACTTTATCCATATTTTATACTTTGGCTATTCAAAAATAGCAGATATACAAGAGCTGCGAGCTTGTACATCTGCTATTTTTATACTTCAGTTATTTGAATAAAAAAATGCGTTGTGATCTGCTATTTTCACATTTTTACAACAAACAAATCCCATTTGCGAAATGGGACATTCTGCATAATGATTACTTTTACTTTTGGTACTTTAAGTATATTTTGATGGCAATACTTTTGTACCTTTACACAAGTAAAGTTTTGAATTCAGGACTTTTACTTGTAACAGAGTATTTCTATATTGTGGCATTGTGGCTACTTTTACTCAAGTAAAACAAAATCTTGAGTACTTCTTCCACCACAGCTTAAAGATTTTTCAGAGCAGAAGAGTACCGTACCTCATACTCCTGAGAGAACTTGAGATTGTCATTTGCCTTGAGGCGCTCGATGTGATCTGCCAGCTCCGAGATGGGAACAGGCGGGTGACTAGCCATGCCTGTCGAACACAGAAACAGAAACCATTTTGATTCCCAGTCAGCAGAAGTCTTTCAGAGGGGAAATGGTAATAGTTAGGTGCCAAGCGTCTCAGGGGAGGCGTTGTTTAGTGCTCTGTCCACGGCCAGCAGAGGAAGCAAATGGAAAAGTGTGTCTTGTTAGGTGACCATTTTCCCTCTTGGCAGATGGGAAGAACAATGTGCATGTTCTCAGTGTTACTGAAGCAGGGTATCATGTCCCCAGAGGAGTATATGAATGACCATTGCTGGTATGGATAACAATTAAGAGTAGATGACAGCGGCGGGAGCCATTTTAATATTCCAGAAGCGTTGTGATGTGAGGTTATTATTTCTTTTCATTCTGAGTAGCTTTAAACTACACAGTGCAGGAGATGAACTGAACGATGTTAGTTCGTCTGACCAAGTGAGAATGAAACAGAAAGGAAAAACAAGACGACAAAGACAGAAAGAAATTGTTTTGTTTTTTTAAAAACAATGAACAATGTCAGGTGAAAGAGAAGAGGATCTTAAGTGGACTAAGACCAACTAACTTGACAAGCGTCGATAACCGCGGTACACTGACACACGGTAAGCTGTAAGGGAAAATAATAACACCAGGATTAATCTATTACCTGATCAATAAAACAACAACTTGTTAAATCATAACATAATGTGTGTGTGGTGTGGGAGCATGTGTGTGCATGTGTCTCGTGAGACAATTCATGCACAGTCTATATGCGTGTGGGTTTGCTGTACGGTACCTGGTGTCTGGAAGTTGATTCTACGTAGCTCCACAGGATCGGTGGGGTGGTGAGAGGACATGGCTTTGCTACAGGGGAAACTGCCCTTCCGACCCTCCGCTTCTGCCCTTTTCCTGGGTCAATACATCATCCAGTAGCACGCACGCACACACACACACACACACACACACACACACACACACACACACACACACACACACACACACACACACACACACACACACACACACACACACACACACACACACACACACACACACACACACGCACGCACGCACACACACACACACACGCACATACGCACGCACACACAACAGACATTTTACACATCTCTAAATGCACGGAACGAGTGTTGCAAAAATTACCATGCAGCCTTCAAAGTAAGCAATGATCTGAGCAGTCATTAAAGCGTGTTGGCATGATATAATTATTTTGATGTGCTGGCATCAGCGGGCCCTGGAAAACTACTTTGTAAGTTATGAAAGCTATTGGTGGAAGAGCTATTTGGTGCTAACTGCAGGGCAGAGGAGAGGTGGGGAATTTCTGGAGTTTGTTCACCTGTCAGGTTTGCTGGATCC